>NC_138381.1:30724065-30880243 GCF_054177405.1 Leptonychotes weddellii | reverse complement strand
AAAAAAAAAAAAGAAATTTAAACCTGTTTTAATAACGTAAGAGTACTTAGAAAGGTCATTGCAGTAAAAGAATCATTTAGGCATTTATATAAGCAGAGGGTGTAAAATACAGCCTGTCATAGAAGGCCTTATGTCCCAAGTTAAAATTAAAATCTGATGTGATTCTTCAGAAAAATGTTTAAAGTAAGAATGGGTGAGAAAGGGCTAGAAGGGGAGAGGATGAAGGACAATGCCTCCACAAAGTTCTCAGACTATAAAAGAAACCACAAGATACAAATTCGGTATCACATAGTTGCTGCAAAGGAATATCGTCTGAACCTGAACAGAGAGAGATTTAGTGAACAGATCTATGGAGACAATTGTCCCAAGTCAGACTGCTTCTAGAGAGTTTGTTTTTCTTCTCCTCCTCCTCCTCCTCCTCCTCCTCCTCCTCGCAACCTTTTAAGTGGCATTGACAACGAAGGGGCAACAGTATGGCAAAAGCATGATCCTGATCCTGTATGAAACATGGTTGAAAGATTTGACCTGGAGCAGAGAAAACTGGGAGGAGAAGGGCATGGTATACGGATTCATCAGAGCTATCACATAAAAGACTCTGTATTTACTTTTACTTAACATGCGTTTTGAAATAATTTAAGGGAGCAATAAAGAGATAAAAGCCTTTTTCTGTCTATATCTTAGCATCATAACTAGGATAAATAGCTGATGTCACGAGGCAGTGAATGGTAGAGGGATTAAGAGCATGGGCTCTAGCTCTGGACTGCCTAGGTTTAATTCCCAGCTTGAGTCCTAAGTTCTGTGTAATTCTGGACGCATTAATACATCTCTCTGGGCTCTATTTTCTGCAAGAAAGGTATAAACTCAATAGTACCAGCCTGAAGTGTTGTCCTGAGCATTAAATGGGCTAATAATTATAAAGTACTTAGAGAAGTTCTTGGCCTTCTCTAAGTGTGTAGAGAGTGTGTGTAGAGAGATTTGAGCCACCATCATGGTGTCCATGTGAAAAGATGGCCTGGCAGTGATAGCTGTTGCAAAATGAAAGGGTGAACCTGAACGCCCATCCATCCTGGTGGCTCAGCAGGGTGATTGGTTTAAGGTTCCTACCAACTTCAGTAATTTAATTAAACATTCCCTTAGAATAAAGAATTCGTGGAGGTGCTTAAAAATAGTTGTTCCTATAGGAATAGTCCTGTCCAAAATGACCAGGCTCTAAATAAAAAGCTAACATAAAGGCTTCCAGAGTGTATTTCTTCCTCTTCCCATTTTTATTAGTCTTAAGAACCCCAGAGCCATAGGAACTAATATGGAAGTTGGGCTGAGATTATCCCTCAGTCATATGGAGAAGTTGCTGGATTGTCTTCTTAGTTCTGTTTGCTCATAACCTGTACTACACACTTCCCCAACCAATCTGTCTGCATGTTTCCTTCTTCCCACCCACTGACAGAACTGAGAGGGTGTGGAAGTCATAAACAAAGGCCAACTGGAAGATGGAAGGTCTTGGGCCATGAATCACAGCAAAGAAAGCCTCCCACCAAAGACCTGAACTCTTAAAAGAGCAAGAAATTAACATGTATTGTGTTAAACCCCTGAGGCTTGGTGCTTAACAAAACTTTGGTATTGTCTGCCCTGACTAACAGTCAGGAAAGAAATACCATTCCTATTTTGGTCATGGATGAGGATATTGAGACTTAGAAGATCCCGGGCTTCCTTAGTCCATCCCATTCTCTTCTTGCTATAATAGGTGTCTTCAAATGCTGCAACCAAATAGTAACAGCAGATAATAAATTAGGCTAACGCTATATAAAGCATTGTTCTTATTTCTGTGCATGTGTCACAGCCTTTGTATCCTTAAGTGCCCCTAGGAGATGAGCATTGTAATTACACCCATTTAACTAGTGAGGAAATTGAAACATAAAGATGTAAAATAATTTTCCCATGGCCACCACTTAGATAGGAGGTGGTGCCAGGATTAGAACTCAGATACATGATACTCTGACTGTATACCCAGCATACACCACAGCCTCCAGACAACAGGGGATTTCACTTCATTAAGGGACTTAATGCCCTATGGGAAGCTGATCAACATGGACAAAGGGCAGAAGTAAGAATTATATACAACCTGTGTTGTGTGCCTCTTGCTTTTGATTTTGCTTGATATTTATTTTCTGGTAGGAATTGAAATCATTCAGAGACTTTGCTAGAGATCTGTTCATTTGCAATGAGCAGAGGACCATTTTGCACATGAATGCAGGAGTCTTATTGGTTGACATGCAATAATTGACTTACCTGCTGGTTTGGGGTCCTAGCAAAAAGAGCTGAAATACCATGTTGTTAGTCACATTACAGGTATGATCCCTGAGCAACAATGATTGATAGCTACTTCGTGTTTATTCCTTTCCTAGGTAATGAAAGAGAGTGGACCAAAGACAAGCTCTCATCACATCTAGTCAAAAGAGCTAATGCCAGCAGTACAAATCTTTGAAACCAGAAAAAAAAAGGGGGGGGGGGACAAGGAAAGAACTAATATATTCTCTTTGGTTCCTTTTTCCTGTGTTCTCCTCCAGAACATCACTGTAGCTAATGGACTTTGACATTATTTTGTGTCTCAGAGATTTGTGTCTCCAACAATCCAAGATTGTTTCACTCTCTTCCTCTTGGCCTTCTCTTTCCTCCTCTTTTCCCTCCTTCTCCACCACTTCGTCTTCTTCTTTTTCCTCCTCTTATTATTATTATACTTCATTCTTCATTTAGAATAGCATTGTATTAGATACAAAAATAATAAGAAATCAGAAGTTCCATCTTCTAGAACAAGCATTACCACCATCTATATTATTGAGAATGTCCTTTAAAATACCTTAGCCTCAGTTCCTTCAGTGATAATTAGATCAAAGATGTTTAAATCAGTCCTATTTACTTCCCTGGATATCATGAATAATAATAATAATAATTTCAAAAGATATTGAATTCATATACACTTTAGTTTTAGCAAAAAAAAAAATATCAGTTGTTACTCTTTTTGTCAAGCTAATCACTGTATCTGAACACACAGTCACTTTCTTAATGCCTTTAGTATGCTAACTGGTCCATCTGTAATGGTCATTTCATACATAGAATCTCCAATTCTTATAATTCAACTATTCTCTTTCCTTTTTTTTTTTTTTTTAATCGTTAGACCTTCACAGGTCTGTCTTATCTCTGAATTCCCAACACACATTCGTACTGACCATTTGGCAGTGCATGGCACATACAATATTGTTTTGAATTGCTATAAAAATTTGAAATACATTTACATTTTTTTGAGTATTAATTTTTATTAAGAACTTTTTGGTATAAACTTCTTCAAAGCAAGGATATTTTTTATATTCACAATAGTATCTTGCACAGGGCTTTGAACATAATAACTGTCCAAAAAATGTCTAATTATTAGTAATGGCCAAATTACCCAATGTTGACAATCCCATACCCCAGCAAAGGCTGTAGTCAGTTAAGGTTTATGGTCTTTGTAAGGAATCTTCTGTGTTTTGTAAGGATTCTGCTCCTAACCAGAAATGTTCTGAAAGACTAAGAAGTGAGTTAAGTTATAATCCTACAGATGCTCATTATGCTTTTCATGTTTATATGGAATTTCCTGGAACTCCTTAGTATTTCCAGAGGTATCCAGTTATTTCATACTCCTTGATGGAGATGAGGGAGGACTAAAGAGATGAGGCATACCAAGAGCTTCTGGCACTGAGATTTACCATCACTTGGCTGGCGCCCACCTAATTATGATTTGGCCATGTCTTACCTTCTCATTTATTCCCTGTGATTATGGCAGGATAGAACAACAAATAATTCTGTATTGTCAGCCACAGGAGGTAAAAGTGGAACAAAAATATTTTTCATCGGCCAAGTAAGTATTTTTATTCCATGGGCATAGTGTTTTTTGTATTTAAAATGACAGATTCTGTCACAAAGGGTCTTAATATTATATTGAAAAGATATCTGTATTACAGCAGAGGTTAAAAAACTCATTTATTTATAAGACTCTCAGGTCCTGGAGAGGTCTTCTGCCTCTTTCTCCCTGCAGACAGTTAATATCATTGAAAATAAAAAGCTGTTATATTATATGACAAGGCACAGTGGTAATAAAAACAAACACAGGCTGGCTGGTGCCAGAAATGTGCTCCAATGCTGGTAAACTGTTGGCTCTAATTGGAAAAAAGTAGGTGCTGGGTTTTTTGTTTTGTTTTGTTTTGTTTTCATTTGTTGTGTTTTTTTTTTTTCTTCTAGCTATTTTTGCATTTTTGCATACAGAACCCAATTCATTAAAAGTTACACAAATAAGTTACACAAAATAAAGTAGGCTTTTATTGCATGAGGTTTTCAGGTTAAGAAAAAGTAAAACCACTCAAAGGAGTAGAGGAAGGATGGGAACTAATCATGGAGCTGGCTAGAGGCACGGCATGTCTGACCTAAGCTACAGAGAAGCTTGCAGCTTGAACAAGGCAAGGGGCAGCAAACCAAAAGAGCAACTAAAAGGAAGAGGGGTGTTGTGCGCTCCCCGGAAACCAGCATGGGCTTTCATTGTCTTCCTCTCTGAAGCTTTGGAGCTTAGCTGGAAGAGTGAGGACACGGACATGTCGCCTACTGAACACACAGTAGGATACAGATTTTCGCCTCACATCAGGCACCCACTAGGTTTCCTCCACAGGATTCTACCGATCGTAGGTCTGAGCACCAGATGAGGCCAATGGCCACTAGCACTGCTGCAGTAAGGACTAGGGAGTGGCCAGGCCACGGCAGTCACAAGGGACTACAACCAACTGCCACAGACTAGCAGGTTATTTTAAGAGCTGCCTGGACACACGTTAGTCCAGACGAAAACAAATGCAAAGCCGAAGTGCAATTCAGTGAGAAACTAGTCATCATATACTGGAGTACAAACTGAAAGGAGTAAAAATTCCATTTAACTTTTCTTCTCTAAGCCAAGGTTCATCATAGGTGAGGAAGAAACAGCTGGAGGTGTGGTGATAATTTCATTTTTTAATTTGTCTTCTCTGCTCTAGGCATTCTTCAACTCAAAGCAGTGCTTTCAGCTTCCTTCATTCTGCTTGTTTGTGTCTGAAGGAAAACCAAATTAGATCAAGGACTTTATCAGTCAAGGCCACAGTCCACCTTGGATCAGTTCATTCCACAAGGATTTACCTGGTGCTGCTGTGGAGATGGCATTCCATAAAGAGTTACAGAGAATCCATAGTTCCCACCCTCAAGCACCCACTATCAAGGAGGGAGGAAAGACACGCAGAGAAGGGTCTCCAGAGCAGTGTCAGTGTCCGGGGTGGAAAGCATGACAAAAGTTTGTAAGATGGAGGCATATATTAATTTTACTTAAAATACAATTTTGCTTTTTATCTTATTTGAAAAAAATGCAGGATGTATCTATCTCATCTGAAGGGCAGACCTAGTTTATAAATATATGTGAGTGTAAGTGCAAGCATTTTTTCTTCCTAATTCTAAAGAGAAATTGTGACTTAAACAAATTTGCTCATTTATAGAAAATCCGTGGCTGGGGGGACAATGCTTATTAGTCTAATTATTCTAAAATGTGTTCTTCAAACTGTGGTAGTACTGCCTCCAAATGGAGTGTTAGCCCTCTTCTCTCTGCCATATGAGGCTTCAAGGAGAGGTCAGCAGTCTGCAACCAGGGAGAGGGTCTTCACCAGAACCCAACCATGTGAGCCCTCTGATCTTGGACTTTGAGCCTCCAGAAGTCTGAGAAATCAATTTCCATTATTTATAAGCCACCCCTCCCCCCAAATGCGGTATTAAGAAAGTTGTCACAAGAAAGAGAATAAAGTGTTTATTTTCAGAGATCTGGAATGATGGCCCATGCGAGGTTAGGCCTTATACCATTTACAGCTCACCAGGTCCCATCATGGAAGGGAGAGATGGAACTGATACGGGACTTATGGTTTAGACTGTGATAAATCTGTTTCTAAAAGTAGTCCTTCTCTAGTCTTCTTGGCCACAGGAGAGATTCCTTGAGCTCCTGTGTGTACATTTACATGTCAATTAGACTCTGAATTCCTGGCAAAAATTAGTTATAAGCCACCACGTGGCTGGCATGAAGTAGCCCATGAAATTGTGGAACAAACCTTCTCTGCTCTCTTTTCTTGAAATGAATATGAAAGATATAATCTTAACAAAAATAGTTCTCTTCTTCCCTAATAGTTGAATACTCTTGCAGATATTAATTTTTTTACATATTTGAGCGTAGCTAAACATTGACATTCGCCTCTGAACTATGTGGCTGAGATCAGAGTCTCTAAATGAGGGTTTACTGTCAAGAATTCTAATTTCTGTTCAGCTCACATGAATTTCTTCCTTGAGTAACCTTCCATAGTGTTTGTGATATGCTATGAACCACATATTTTACTGCTTTTAAATTTTTGCCTTTCCTGATTTCTAACTTTTACTGTGTCTTAAAACTTACCTGCTCATTCTAGAGCAGTGGTAGAGATTTCTTTATTTGTATCTCTGTTGCCTCCATTTTGAGAATGAGCTCAAAACAGGTGCTTGAGATGTCCTTAGAAGGATAAAATAACCAGTCTTGTGAGGGGAAAAAGTGGTTCAATGGTGGTATAAATATGTTATGGGAATATCAGGATGTGGCTTTATGCACAATGGGGTCAACCATCGATGTACTACAGCAAGCTTTTGTGGTGTGCCTATAATGTAGAAGGCATTGTGTTAGGTGCTGTGTCAGGGGTAGGGCACAAACATGAAGAAAATATGGTTCTTCAACCAGGTTTTTTGTTGTTGTTGGTTTTTTTTATTTTATTATGTTATGTTAATCAGCATACATTACATCATTAGTTTTTGATGTAGTGTTCCATGATTCATTGTTTGCGTGACCAGGTTTTTCCACTCAATTGAGAAAGAGCCACTCGCTAAAACAAACGTCACAAAACACCCTTAAATTCAAAGGAAGCTATGATTAGTATCCAAACACAACAATTGTTAAGGCTAAAAGTAAAGGTAGATAAAAATTCCAAAGGGCAATATTTTAGCAGGACAGTAAAAAATGATTAGGCAAACCCACTTTCTACAATATGGAAGCCAACATATCTGGTTAAAAGTAGGAAGACAAATGCAGGTACCAACTGGGATGGTTAGCCTAAATGGTACCAGAAATCTGTATATTTTGAAGTATCTTAAATTCTCAATTTTTATTTCACTATTTGGTGACCCATAAGCAACATCATTCATGACTGACTTGGCCATAGAAATATTCAGTGTGTTTAGATTAATCAGTTCGTCAAGGTTGTTTCCTGGGGATACACACTTCTGTTTTTAATAATCTATATTTAAGCTATTCCAGGGACATGACATTATGTCAAAAACAACCTAATAGAATGATGTTCACTGCTCTCCAGAAGGCACTCCCCATTCCACGTTTAGGTATTTTTGCTGACCAAATTGACATATATAGAAATGTCTTTAACATTTAAAATAGGCAAAAGGTTAGCCAGAGTTCAATCAAGCTAGTGGTGAAAGATCAATCTGACTCAGAATTCAGATGTTGGATAACAGAGCTTGCAATTTCCTCTCTGTCTCTCTGTGTCTCTGTGTGTCTCTCTCTCTCTTACGTTCCCTTAGAGACCAAATGAGATAAATTGCTATCTGACCCATTGCTTGGGGACAAACATTAAATGGTTTATCTGGGCAACCCAATCACCTACAGCCAGAGTGGAGAACTGGCCTAAATAATGAAGGTGTGTGTCATTCATCTCTTTGTCTGACTCCTGGTAACCTTGACAGTAATGAGTGGAGACATGCTGATTTGTATACACTCAATAATTCAAGGTGTTTGCTTATCTTTCCTTGTCAGATGCTGCTCATCCCAAGTCTATGTTACCATCTAATTAGCCTTTTTTTTCTACTTTGCTTTTCCATAAAGCTTTCTTTTTTATTTCATGAATTTAATTTGCAACCACTTCGCTCTTATCAAATGTCGCACTTACTTCATTTGTTAACATGTTTTTTTTTAGTTTCTTATTCATACCCTTGATATGCCCCCCATTTTTGATTCACCCTCAACGTAATAATCCATTTGATTTTGCTTTCTAAAATATAAATGAAGTATTTGTATTAAAAATAGTATTTCTTAACTGTGCTTATTAAAATCAGATGATATGTATTTTTGCCTCCAAATTCTTTCTCTGGCGTATTTTCATCAGCATTTTTGGCTTTTTGTGCTCTTCATAAAGGACTGTGTTTTTTCTCCTATTTGAGGTCTGATACTGGTTCTTGTAAGTGTAAATACTAGAACTGATTATTAGTATTTCTGGTTCTCCCCTTTCTGAGTCTTCAAGGAATCAGCCTCTCCCAAACCCTTGGTCTTGGCATCTCCCTGTGACTCGCTTTTACCAATAAAATGTAAGAAGTGGTAGAAATATGTAATTGCTTGTGCAAGAATCTCCTGTATAATTCTCTCCCCTGCCTCAGTGGCTATGGAGACAGTGCAAAGCTGGGCTTTCACATGGAGAACAGTTGCCCTGGGGAAAGCAGGATCTGCTAGAAACTCTGGGCAAATGAAGAGTAAGCCTTTGTAAGTTTAGGTCATTGAAATTTGGGGAGTTGTTATTTTAGTGATTTTAATCAGTAGTCTGGGATAGGGAGAAGAGTCCAGGGTGAACTGAACTCAACTTCAATGTACAGAGGTGGCTGGGCAATTTAAAGAGACAGTTAAGGAATAGGGAGGGGTGGGTGGGGGTTCAGTAGTCAGGGAAACAGAACATTATAAAAAGTGAGAAGGAGACACTGGTCCATATGAACCCATCTTCTTTCTGCCTCAACACATTTCTTGCTTGTTGTTTTATTGGCTTACAGCCTTGCCTTTTCCATATCCTAGGATCCCTTATGTTCTACTCTTTTGCTGGTCCATTCCATCCCATTTGGAATTCATACTTTCTTGAAGCTTCTATAGCACTCAGAATGTTCTGTTTCCCTGACTACGACTACACTATCACAGATTACTGATTAAAATCTGTCCTTACCACTACACTAGTATCAACTTTGTTTATCTTTGACATGGTCTAAGTCGAAAAACATGTATGCAGATGGCATGGGAAGAGTGAAAATTCATGGTATCAAGTGTGGATTATTTTTCTAGTACTCAATATCATAATTTCAAATCTATCACCTGGCTTTCTAGTAAGGGCACCTTCAACCCTCCACCACAGTTGTCATGCACTGCTACCTTCCTGGCCCTCCCTGCTGAAAGGTGAGAATGAGATATACCCCCTTTGTTTGGATTCTAGCCTCTTGAAATTTCCATTTCCGCTACAGTCTAGCCATCTTTTGACAACAGTTAAAAACACTTAAAGTGCAGAAAACGATGATCTAAAATCCACCATAGTTAAAACTTTGGAGGTCTTAGGTGACTTTGAGAATTTATTTCCTTTAAAACTATAGAAAATGGTTCTGTAAATGTGCTTTCTTTCCCATGTTGTATAGTATAATGGAAATTGTAGCTGTATACACAATGGTTTGGACCAGTTAATTCAGACTAAAAAAAAAAAAAAAAAATTAGAAACATTCTGACACAGGGACGCCCTTCACAACTGGGCCCTGGGGGTAGTTTATATGTTATCTCGCTCATCCCTTTCATCTATATTTTTGAGAATGACACTGATTTCTTTTCATCCTTCCTGCTCATATCTTATATGTTTCATATATATTTTAGGACATTAATATTTCTGGAGGAAATATATTCATTTTCTTTTTCAGAAACAAACTCACTATGGTCTTTGGAAAAAATGCTGGAAATGGTGGTTGGGGGCTAAAAGTGATACTTGAGTTCCCTTTCTCTCTTAAGTAAATCTGTCCTACACGCCACCATGATTGAATCCTATGATCCAGTTGAGTGGAAAAGCAAGTGACTCTTCACTGTCTGTCTGCTATTTCTCACTTTAATTATTCCCCACCCCAACGTACCTAGTGCTTGTGTTTGTGCTCAAACTCACACGTACTAGAAAGAAAACAAGCCATGTTTCATCTTTGTTGAAACTATCTTTAATCAGAGTGATGTTTTTGCCTTTCCAACATTCAAAACCTTAAAATTCACTCGAAGCCCTGACTGTATTTTGCAAGATGCTTTTGATCAGCTGGACACAGGCTCACCATTTGATTCGAACCAATGACCCAAGTCTCAAGTGCTCCATCTATTAGACCTGCATAATCATCCAGCTTAGCTGCACATTGTCCATTTTAATTAAGGGTGTGCTACACCCATTAGAGAAAGTTTATGAGCCAGAGGCTGAACTTATTTGTGCATGTACCAATCCCACAAATGGAGCTTTAGCACCTCCAAAAGAGTAAGAATAATAATAAAAATAACAATAATAATGATGAGAGTTGTGTCTCCTTGAATACCAACCTCCTGCTAAGTGCCCTTTCTCTGTTTGAATTTCTTGCTAATTCAATGCCATTAAAATAGATTCTCTTAAAGACTCTGTTCTGTCAAACACAAAAAAGAGAGATATATAGAGTGTGGGATTTAATTATCACTGCTCTATATCTCCAAATGTGAGTTTTTCTGAGTAATAATTGCCCAAGTTTGTCTTCAAAAGGCATTTTAATAGTGCTAATACTAGTAAATATTGCTCATTTTGATACTGATGTGCCGTTTTAATGGTTCCCACGGTTTCTAAAAGTCATTTCTTATCGTTTTACTGTAGAAAGAATCTTACTTTAATTATGTCATAATTGTTTGGAAGCCATAGAATCTTAATTAATGCCAGTGGCTTCAAGGCACAAACCAAATGTAGAGTTTATATTCATGTTTGTTTCTTCATCTCTTCCTGCCTGAGAAGAGGCCCCCCATGAGCTTTTTCAAACTACAGACATTCATAGATGTTTTTAAAAGTCTCTGGTGATGTCACTGCTTTATTTTTTTAAATCAGATTTTCTCAGCTTCACCTCAGATTCTAAAGGTTAATAAGGAATCAACATTCTATCTTCACAGGGAAATCTTTATCTCGAGAATACAGTTGTTCACTCTCCATGGTAAGAGCAGAATCCTCTGATTGCTTGTTAGGTGAATGGAATGAACTCCAAATGTCTTCCCTTGGAATTCTTTGACTGCCACAAGACAACTGCACTTTCTTCTCCTGAAAAATCACCTCCAGGTAGCATACCACCAACTTGTTCTGTTGATAATTTCCCACCAATGCATTTGCTCACTCTCTTCCCTGTACTTGGAATCCTGTTGTGTCCAATTTCAAGTCCCAGAGCCTCCCCTGTCAATCACACGAAAGCACAGATGAGTGTACTCCACTCATTTGGCTTCAGGAGTCACATGTTGTCTTCATCACATTCATGATTCTTTTATCTCTTAAAATCACTTTACAGGAAAGATCATGTCTTAAAAGCCTTTGAATTTTCCATGGCATTTTGCATAAGGCCTTGCTTGAAGCAGGTATTCCTTAAATACTGGTTTAGTGACTGCTTGTGGACTTTCCCCTTAGGACCTAGCAAGGCTTTGGGGATGCATCTAGAAAACATATCTCTGCTTGGTACCAAAGAATCAGCCTACCAATTTTTTCTCCTAGAAGCAGAATCTGGAAGTGACTGAGAGATTACATTTTCGTATACTTAATAGAAAGAGGAAACTCGTGCCCAGAAAATTAAATGATATTTCCCAGGATCCCACAACCAGTTAGTAGCAGAGCTGTACCTAGATCACAGGTTTCCTGACTCTAAATGCTAAAGTTTTCCCTTTTAATTTTCACAAGTATCACATCAATCACTTCGTTTAGCTCTTCCAAATATCCCATCTGATTGTCTCAGTCAAATGCCCATTACGCATGCTAGCTGGTAAGCAACAAAGAGCTATATGGAAACCATTGCTAATATAACATCTCATTTTCTCTTTAGTTTCAATCTTCTATACAAACATTCAAATAACAACAATTCATTTATCTGAATTGATTGGCAGAAGGCTCAAAAGCCTAAGTTTTGACTGAAATAGGGAGGGAATTTGCACATGGGCCCCTGAGGAGTAAGGGGAGGGAATGCAGTAAGGAGCAGGGAAAGAGGAAAACAGAGAGGGCAGCATGACTTCTGAACTTTGTTTAGCTCCATGACCTGATGCCTGAGTATAGCCAATAGAGTTGTTGATGTCATATGAGGAACCAGCAATCCTATGGAAGGCAACATGAGAAATGTTGCAGAAATGTGACAAAGAGGGACAATCTCCCTATTCTCTTAGAAAATAGCCCAGATGAGGGACTGTACAATTTAGTGAGTGTGGAAGTAGTAGGAGTTAGCCCTATCATCCTAGACATGGCATTGTCGTGGTTGGCCGTGCTCATCACAGCAGCAATCAGGCCCCATGCAACTTAACTCGGGTGAGATAAAATAAGAAAGGCCTAAAGAACATGGCAGACATCACACAATGCAGTAACAGACTGAGCAGACCAGTGATGTGCCCTTGGGAGAGGTATTTTCAGATAGTTGGAGTTAGGGAAATTTCTAATACATCTATTCTGATGACCTCCTTCTACCCGCAGGTTCTTCTGTTTGTATTTCACCCTATAATTAATATCCAAAAATGTACTGAGAGTTAGAGTAGACCCTGAGAACAGAGCCGCAGAAATGGTCAGATTTTTCTCTTTAGTACTCCCAATTACCTTTGTTGCTATTATGGCAAAATTAATCTTTACCTTAATATGCCTCCCGAGGATAATGTCAGCCTGGCCGTTCTGTGGATGAACAGCAACGCTGGGATAAAGGAGGCTCCTAGAGTTCTAAATAGTTTTTTATCATTGGTTCTCAACTGCTATATTTGTGATCCTGGAACAAACATCTCTTTGAGATGAATTAAAGAGTTTGCAGATAGAAAGCCTATAATCATAATTGCTATCGTCAATGGAAGTCC
Organism: Leptonychotes weddellii; assembly: GCF_054177405.1. Taxonomy (NCBI): domain Eukaryota; kingdom Metazoa; phylum Chordata; class Mammalia; order Carnivora; family Phocidae; genus Leptonychotes; species Leptonychotes weddellii. Next base: position 30,867,318 of record NC_138381.1, on the reverse strand, counting down.
TTGACGAGGATCACTGTTGAAAACTGTTGGTACACAGGATGGCATCTGAAACAAAGTGGTATCTGAATCAACTTTGGTGAACAGGTATATGAGAATTATTATGAGCACATTTTTGGACTGTTATCTTTTCTCATGTTTACCATCCATTATCTGCCTTTGTTCTGATTCATGCTAGTCTTTTTATAATCCTTTTTTAAAAATACAAAATCAATACAACTTTAATTACAAAAAGCCCGTGGTGCCTCTTGAAAAACAGGACAAACAAAAAAGGACATTTTGAAAAGGGGCTAGTGATCTAAGAAGCGTGACCTCAGGCTATCCTATTTCTAAGGGGTGATGTTGTTGATCTGTTGGTCCCATTATGATGATTTACACATCCATATCTGGCACCTTTTGTTCTTCAGCAGGCTTTGTGTATGGTAAATGGAGAATTGCATACCAAACAGGGGTTTGACATTTACAGTGCTTTGTAGCATAAGATAGAGTCACATCTGGGCAAACATTGTCCCTGGTGGTTAGCGGCTCATATCATCTGTGCGTAGTCTGGCTGCCAAAATGATGAGCACTCATTAGAAATGTCCCATTTACTCTCAGAGCCAAATAAAAGCACAAACTAATCTAAAATGAACATTCACAGGGTGTGTGTATGTGTGTGTTCAATTTGTGCTGGCTTCTTCCAGGGGCATAAGGCGGCTTGTTTTTCCTTTGAATATTGTTTATATCAATGGTCTGAATCAATGTGAGTGTAAAAATGTAGAAAACCTAATCCTTGATCATGTGCCTCAGTCTGAGCCGAGGGACATTATACAAAATAGCCATATCAAACTCTTTTGCTGATATTTAATGTGTAGATGCTACACATTAAATTAAAACCTTTGTTCACTGCTTGACACAGCCTCAGGTTTATGAAGACCCTTGGAGATTTTTTTTTTTTCCTGAAAATGAGGAAAAAGTAGGCTTTCTCAGAGCAACTAGACTTTTTGTGTGATTGGTTATTTGTTTGTCTGTGTTACATCTACTGTCAATTAAGTACCTGATCATGAATCCATCTTCGGGTTGGCTATTAGGAAGATAAGACATACAACAACCCATTTAAAGGACTGTAGAGAACTTCACAGCAAACACTTCTGTGTATTAATTTCATCCTTGAATTTATCTTATTTTCTACCATGATTTTATGTCTTCTTATTTTTTCTCTTCTTCATGCATTTATCTTACAGAATTTTGAGTAATTTTGTTAGTCACTTAAAATCATTTTGGGAAAAAGGTAGATATAAATACCTAAAACAAATAAAGTAAAACAAAACAAAACCAAGAAAGTAGTCTCTGACTCAAAGAACCTATAAATTACTTGTAGAGACTATATAAATTTAGAGAAAGATAAAGATATAAGGAAGTCTTTACTGAGTGCCAATACATTGTAGACATTTAAAGCAATAGTACCTGAGAGGATGGGAGATTAATCTGGGTTGTAGGACTCATGGGAAATTAAGAGTTGGGATGGAATCTAAATACTGGATCTCTAGTCAGTTATATGATACTGAGCGTGACATGAACACCCAGGCATGATACCATATGTGACATAACAGTGAAGGAGGATGCTCCTAGTTAGGCAGATTGAGAAAGTTAGAGGTTTTAAATATTCAAAATTTCTTGTTATTCTCATGGTCTTCACTTAGACCCTCCTTGGTTTTATTTTAGACACAGTTTCAACATACTTCTTTTTGTTTCCTCAGTTCACAGCAGATTAGAGGCAGGAGGAACACTGACAACATGAAGTGGCAGCTTGATAAGAGTAGTGGAGAGGAAGCGAAGAGCAGAGGCAGGGCTCCTACACTGAGCAGCTGTGGGCTGTCCCCACTGGACAAGCACATCTCACAACCCAGCAGCCCTGAAAGCAACATTGTTAATGTGCCAATACCTGATTTTGCAAGAAATGGGTTTATATGTTATTAAATCAAGTTTGGATAAGGAGATAGGTCATATGTAAGATATTGAAAAACACAGATAAAATAATCAGAAAATTGCTCTGGACAGATGAACAAATCCAATTCCACTAGTACTTCTGTGACCATGTTCAACTATCACCAATATAATGATGCCATTCTTGAGGCCATTGCTATTATTATAAAAATGTTTCTACCTAAGTGTTCATCAATAGATGAATGGATAAAGAAGATGTGTTGTATGTGTGTGTATATATACATATGTATGTATATCTATGTACATATACACATATATAATGGAATATCACTTGGCATAAAAAAGAACAAGATCTTGCCATTTGCAGCAACATGGGTGGACCTAGAGGGTATAATGGTGAGTGAAATAAGTCAGACAGAGAAAGAAAAATACCATATGGCTTCCCTCCTAGGTGGAATTTAAGAAATAAAACAAATGAACAAAGAAAAAAAGAGACAAACAAAATAGCCTTAAATACAGAGAAAAAACTGGTGGTTTCCAGAGGGGAGGTGGGTAGGAGGATGGGTGAAATAGATAAAAGGAATTAAGAGTACACTTATCTAGATGAGCACTGAGTAATGTATAGAATTGTTGAAATATTATACGCCTGAAACCATTGTAACACCATATGTGAATTACACTTACATTTAAATGAATGAATGAGGGATGAATAAACAAATAATAAAATGTTTCTACTGTCCCTGCTCCACAATTGTATCCCCAGTACCCCATGGTAATTTCAGACAAATGGTTCTTTTAGTTTCTCATTCTTCCAATTTTTAACTCTGCAGCCCTGATCTCAGTTCTCAGTTGATGGCAGCTGGAGAGGGCCAGGATTTAGGGCATCAACTCACCTCATTGCCTTCAGCACTGACACTTTATTGTTGAATCAACCCTTCTTTCCCAGGTGAGACTTCTGTTCCTTATGCATCATTCTTCAGTTCTCCACCCTAGGCCAACATTTCTACAGATCAACAAAGATACAAGAATTGACCTTTCGATTTAGCAGCTTGGTAGTTATTGGCAACTTTGACAAGAACAATTTGGGGTGTGTTGGGGACGTCTGCTTAGAGTAGCATAAAAAGTGCATGCATCAGGGACATGAAGGTGGCAATCTAGGCAATGTTTTTGAAAGTTTTGCTCTGAACGGAGAAGAGAAATAGAACAGTAGCTAGAGTAGGATAGGAGCATTCAGGAGGCTGGTTTGGTGGTGGTTGTTATTGGTGTCCGTTTTCTTTTCAGATTATGACATGTCCTGAGACTTACAGAAATGATCCACTAGCAAGGAGAAAATGGTGGTACAGGAATGAAGGCTTTGAATAGCTGAGAGGGACCTAGTGACAAGGGGGAGAGCAAAATAGGAAGCCACAGAAACATGGGGGCAAGGACGAATGGGGACAAAAGTCTACCTCCCAGAGGGCTGTCCCCTGCGAAGTTCTCCTCTTGTCCTCCCAGGGTTTCTCACCTGAAGGAGACATGCCAGTGAGGTCACGTACGAGGGATAGGGATGATAATTGGACTCTGCACATCTTGGAATTCCAGTTGACACAACTTGATCAGGTTAATTTTATTGGTACCAAAGTCTATTTTCAAAGTCTATTTCGGAGAAAGAAAAAAAAGTTTGAAGAACTAGAGCAAGCTGGAATGAGAAAGCAAAGGAGATTAATGGGCTCATTTTCTCCCTTTTTGTAAATACAGTTTGAAATCCTACCAAAAACAACCCAGACTGAAAATAAACCAGAGCACTGGAAACTCACACTGGCAATTCAGTTGTTAGTTAAAAACAGTCACTGGCGTTATGGATGAGGGTCACGGCACCAGCACACCGAAAGGAGGGAGGAGAGAAGGAGAAGACAAGAATGGACTAGGGCTCTGGGAGGAGAGGAGCGTGGAGGAGGAAAGGAAGATAGAGGAAAAGAAAACAAACAGAAAGAAATGGAGGAGAGGACAGAAAGGGTAAATAGCCAAGAGGGATAAGAAGGAGGTTTGCAGTTGTAAATGGTTATTATTCCTTTCTCCACGCAAATGCCAAGCAGAGCAGCGATTTGCTCTTAGATTAAAAGGCGGCAGCAGCCCAGCCTCAGAGGGTAGTGTGATGTTTGGTCTGGTGTCTTGCTCCCCAGATAGAATCACTATACAAAATAAAGACAAATGAATAATGTTGGTTTGTTTTTTTTTTTTTAATGGAGAGAGCCTTTGAGTTTGGCTCAGAGACAATGGCCTGTGGTTGCATCTGATTATAACTCATCTCCATGGGGGCAGAGATAGCTGTTGTAAATGTCTGAGTAATTATGAGCTTCTTTAGCAAGATGAACTCTGTGATTATAATGACACTTGGCATTTGCACATTTTGTAGCCTTTCTCATTTGAAAATCATGGAGTTATTTTTATATTATAACTAGATTCATGTGTGTCCCTTTAGGGTACATACCAGTGAGTGTTCCTTTTCTTCCTTTTTCCTTCTCTTCCTTCCTTCCTTCCTTTCCTTCTTTCTTTCTATTTTTTTGAAAATGGGCGGGAAAAAAAATGGGCAGGGATGGGGACGAGGGTGCAGTCATTTGTAATACTGTCATCCAGATAGGCAGGCATTATCAGAACTTGAGTTACTATGTGAGACCACAGCTCTTGAAGCAGACCAAAGGATCAAAGTAGGTGTGGCTATACGTTAGCTCTCTCAGAAAACAGGGACTATCATTTGGAAGTTAGGCTAAATGTTACCCCAGAGTCCAAAGATTTTCCTATTCCCTGAAGGCAGAGCCATTTCTACTTCCAAGCAGTCTTCAATATAACCTGACTTGAGAAACAGTGAAGGTCTCCCCAATTGGAAAACGTCCCTTCGCTGGCTACAAGAGATTTGCACTTCACCCATTACTTCAAGATAAACCCCTGAAGGGCATTAATTGTGTGTGTTGGCAATTTAAACTATCACCATTCATTAAGACTTAGCGCGACTTGGTCTACAGAATTTGCTTCAGCCACTTTATAGGAAATTGAGAAGATAGGGACACTGAGCAGATTACAAGTGTGTGTGTGTGTGTGTATGTGTGTGTGTGTGGTGGGAGAGAAATGCCTGAAACACGATTGGGGAAGTGAGAGCCAAAAGGAACTCTGAGGGCTCTGGACATGAGAGGAAGAAGGAAGCAAACGGGAAGTAGTCGATGCTGTGAACTGGCTCTGACCAGCACCAAGTCCAAAGTGACTTCCATGTCAGTAATAGCCCAGTGCGTTTTTCTATACACTTTTGCTGAGAAGAAAACAGAATAATAAGATGCTGCATACTATAAGGCAGGGTTGGAAATCTCAGAGTCTTCATATTCTTGGCTCCTCCTGCCCTCCAGCACTGACTGATAACTTTTACCAGTTGGTGTCAGAACTCTCCCAGCTCCATTCCTTTCCTTGTCCCAGTGTGAACCTATGTCTGCCAGATAAAACACCAGACACCAGGCTCGATTTGAATTTCAGGTAAAAAATGAATATTCATATGTATTCATATATATGAATATATATATTGGTATGAGTATGTCTCATGCAATATTTGGGACAGATTTATACTAAATTTTTTTGTTTTTGTTTATCCAACATTCAAACTTAACTGATGGCCTATATTTTTTATTTGCTAAATCTGTCAATCCTACCAGAGTCATTCTATCTCAGTAGAATAAAACAGATCATAGAACTGGTCTGGCTATAGGTTAAAAAAATTCACCTTTGGGCTGTTCCTTGACTTGTGTGCACTGATAGTCTCTGATCTTCCATATGCCAGACTCTGATCATCAGAGCTGCCTCCGGCCTCCTGCCTGGGACTCCCAGGACTGCCTGCCTGCTGATACTTTGGCCTTCCAGTCAGGGAATCATCCAGCTCCTCATCCTGGGCTTACTGGCCTGGCTCTGTCCTGTTGCCAACAACTGGAGCAAAGAATACAAATGAGTGGAGAAGACAAGATGGGGGGGGTGGTTTCTAGAAGTCTTAATTTCCTTCATCAGATACTTAAAGCTAATTTACCTCTTTAACTCACAAGGTTGTTAGAGTGGCAAAGCTCTTTGCAAATTTTAAAGAGACATAAAATAAGATTCCATGACTGTCACTTGATGTAAAATAAACATTGGCAAATTGTTTAGTGGAGAAGGAAGGTGAAAGAAAACATTTCTGCATGCTTACTCACTCACAGTCCTCTAGGCCCTAAAACTGTGCAAGCTGTCTTTTCTTTCCTAGTCGTCTTGCCTTCATCTCCCCTTGAGAATGACCCGGTTTACCTTGTCACAGGGTAAAGCTCAGTTTTGGCAATCAGCAAATGTCTTTACTATTCAAAATTGCTGTAGCAGCTGCATTTCACTCTCCTGCTCAGCAAGCAGGTTCCTGGTCAAGTTCAAAAAAGGAGCCATACCTTCATTTGTGGGATGCTGTGTTGAAGTCAGACTTCAGAGACATGGCTTTGTGCAGCCTCCTGGGATTTAGCAAGGCCTGAATCGCCGTGACCTCAGTGCCCTTACAACATCACAGAAAACACCGTCACGGTGCCCGCTAATTGGTCACCTTGATGTCAGTCACAGCACGGAGATCAAGGACAGAGCCGGTCCTGGAAAGTGAACTACACACGCTCTCCGAGGTGGTCTCTACAGGTCAGGCTAGCGTCCTGCTGAGAGCACAGTGCGAGGGAACCTTACCCTGGGACTACTTGAAACATGGCTGTGCTGAGCAGGAACAAAGGACAGGTGGCCTCACGAGTGACCCTTTCCTCACCACCTACAAAGTCCAAATTGTCAGCCTTTCACACCTATTATGCTTCCATTATCTGTGGAAAATACTAAGTGCCATGCCCTGGATCTAACATGCACAGAGCAGGCTCTTGAAATTAGTTTCTGCTTATTGGTTTTAAAAATTATTAAGATTATTTTATTTTTAAGGTAGCAAATCAATCAAAGACTGCTGGGGTGTTACAGGCAGGGTGCATTTGAGAATATCACTGTAATAATAATCAATTTTTTTAGAGTCCAAATGCAATGTATTTTTGTGAGTAACTTACGCAGCAGTAGGTGGAAGGAAAAGAGATGTAGAGAATAAATCAAATACAGCTTTCTCTTATTTCTCTTGGGTTGAATGCATTTGTGGGTTACCATTCTCATCCCTTTAACCAGGCATTTTAAATGGTAAGAATGACTGGGAATAAGTAGAAATTCTAAAATTCTAATAAAAAAAATAAAAAAGGAGAAGAAGAAAGAATAAAAATAGTGCTAACCACTGTAGAGGGTAAGGTTTATTCTGTGGTTCAATTTATCAAATGAAATATTACATGCAGTCCATTTAGGTAATATGAGATCTTTCTCTAAGGGTACCCATCTTCCTCTGTCCCCAGTGCCAGGCCCAGGAGCCTCTACAAAGATTTATTTCTGTTCTTAACATGGGGACCAGTGATGCAGGGGTGCAAGACAAACAGAACAGAGGACACACTTTGTCAAGTAATGGTTTAGGCAGCCACGATCATAAGAACCTACCTAGAGGGTGCCTGGGTGGCTCAGTTGGTTAAGCAACTGCCTTCGGCTCAGGTCATGATCCTGGAGTCCCGGGATCGAGTCCCGCATCGGGCTCCCTGCTCAGCAGGGAGTCTGCTTCTCCCTCTGACCCTCCCCCCTCTCATGTGCCCTCTCTCATTCTCTCTCTCTCAAATAAATAAATAAAATCTTAAAAAAAAAAAAAAAAGAACCTACCTAGAACTCTTAAAGATAGAATCCACTGAAAACAGTAAGGACCAAAGTCTTGGATGCTCTGTCAGATAAATGAGGAAGAAGTGTGAATTTTTCCATGTAGACATAAGAGGGGACTTAAATATCTTTTGAGTAACTTAAAAAAGGCAAAATGTTTTGGGAGTTGTGTGGGTATGTCATGATTTCCCCTTCCAGGGGGTTCTGTATTCTAGGATTGGATGAGGACCACGGGGAATACAACAGCCAATCAGTGTACAGATCCAGTTGAAGGGGGGCAGAAAACTCAACCTGTCACATAGCACTAAAAGGGCAGGCCAACTAGGAAGTTGAGGCACTGTATACATGTGTTACTGATTCATGGGGTAACAGTGACATTTTTAAGGAAGACTCTCCTTGATGGAAAGTAGTTCACTAAAGCAAAATAAGGAGAAATAATACAGGAGCTAGGAGGAAGAATCAGGTTGTTTATAATTCTAAAAAATCAGACTAAATGGAAGAATTAGATTTTCTGTTTCTCCATCTTCTCCTTACTGTGGTCAATTATCAAAAATAGGGAGTGGACCAGGCAAAAAGGGGACCAGGGGGAGAAAGAGCAATTGGGAAATCATTTGTGCCTGCCTTTGTCAACTGAGAACTGCAGCAACTAGTCAGGGACAGTATACATTATTCTGAATACAACCTAGTACAGACTGGGCTGAGGACAAGGAAGAGGACAGCTAGAACCCTGGAAGGCTCTCTCGCCGAATCGCAGACATGGTACAGACTGAGAAGAGTTGGCTGACTTGCTTAACTAGTTTAACTAGCTTGCTCAGTACCTTTCTATCTCTACCATTCTGTGATAGCAGATTCAAGAAGAGATTTCAAAGAAGGGCTAAAGAGACACTTGAGAAATTGTTTTGCAGTATGACTCCATTCTAAAAGGGACCTGGAATTCCAATCTTAATAAAAGCTTAGGTAACTTCCTAGTATGTGGGAATGAAATAAAGGGGCCTGAGGGCTAAGTCCTTGTTTCTCATGCAAGAGGACTATTGAGGGTTCATCTTCTCAAATGTGAACTCCGCTGGGTAATCAGTCATCCCCATGGTAACCCAGCAACTTTTAATTGTCTTTAATTAAGGGGCCACAGAGGCAGTCAGCTACATTTCTAGCACATTAATGAGGGAAGCATGAAGTGCAAAATGGCTGCCAGAGGTAGACAGTGCTTATACAAACTAGGACTCCTGGATGGATTTCTGAGGGCAAGTGTGATACGCAAGTGTGGCACATCCTTGAATCTGCAGGGTCAGGAAACTCTGACTCAAGAGGAGAAAAAAATAAAGAAAATTCAATGTCTGGAAAAAAAATATGAGAAATACATAAAAGAACAAAGGGGATCTTCTTGGTTAAATTAATTTAAAATAAAGATTTTGTAATCTGTACCTGGAATTCTTAAAAGGTAAAGACTGAGAAAAAAGACAAAGTGAACAAGTTAGATGAAGCTAAAGAGTGACTTCACCAAAATCCTGATACTGAATTACAAAGTAAAATTGGAAAATTGTGGCTCTTCAGTTCATTTTAAAGCTTGCCTGCTTTCAGTAGCTGTCTTGGATTACTACAGTGCATATTATTCACTCTTTGAAAAAATTTACTATAGTATTTACAACCTGCACTTTTGTTTGTCTAAGTATAAGTGCCCATGTATGCTTTATTTGGGAGATAGAGCACCCTGACTCCTTGGGACAATTTAAGAATTGATTTTGTACATATTTTCACCCTCAGTTATCACTGCATCTCTCTGATTTTTATGTGGCATATGCCTGAACCAGCTTGTGTAGTGAAGACACTGGGCAGTAATGCCCAGCCTGGGTCCTGTCGCCTACCTTAGCAGAGTCAGGCTGGAACCTGCATCGTCTGAGTGGGATTCAGGGTTCTGCCCACTACCACCTGTGGCCCCAGGCAGGGGTACACCCAATATGTCTGCTGCATCCTCTTGGCCCTTCTGAGCGCACTATGGAGAGTCAACACAGATTTTGACTGAGTTCAGAAAGAATAACTTCAAATGAAAGACCGTGGTGCTGAGATGAGGCGGGAGGAGGAACATTTTCACTAAATTTGAAAAAAATGTAAATATGGACTATGGGATCATTTCTTTTCATTCGCAGTCTCATTAAACAATCTTAGACCATAATGTTTAAAATGATATCCGGTTCCTTGCTAGGTACTTTGAGGATAATTTGGAAAACAGAGACCTTTGGGAGGGAATAAGGTTCTGTGTGAAGAATTACCAGGGGATGGACCACTCCGATTCTTCACAAGGAGACTGTTGCCAGACTTGCTCATACATTCTTCCCCATAGATAATAAGATTTGTTTGCACTGGGGGCTGATGCTTAGCTAACACTTAGACATTTTTATTAATACCTATACTAAGCAATCAGTTCCCAAAAATCTGAAGTCAGCCACTATGTGCAAATCTAAGTTCTTTGACAGAAAGAAAGGAACAAAACAGGCCCTGTTTCCAAGGTGTTTATAGGTTAGTTGAGAGATAAAGCCCACATGGGAAAGAACACTAACAAAGCAGATGAACACTTGGAACAGGTTTTACAATTTGTATATTTAGACTTAGCAGGCCTGCTGGCAATTTTTATGTGCTGGCTTTTCAGGCATTATCTCATTTCATTTTCATAACAGTCCAGGATGTAGATATAAATATCATTCACATTCTCATCAGATGTAAATACAATCAAGTTCATCTTCTGCTGAAAATTCTACAATAGTTTCTCTTCTCATGCACAGTAAAGCAAAGTTCTTACTCTGACTTCAAAGCCCATTGGGTGGAATCCAATCTTCCTCCTCCACATCCTTCCTAAGCCCCTACTCTTGACCATCTCCTACCACCCTCTGCCTTGCTCCCCACACTCTGGATACAATGGCCTTGGTACACCCAGAGAAATATCAAGCGTGTTCCCACCACAGGCCTCAGTGCTTCCAGAATCCACACTGGACTCTTCAAGTCCTTCAGTTCTCTTCTTAGACCAAACCTTTTCAGGAAGACCTTTGTTAACCTCCCTAAAGGAAACTGCACACCCCACCCTAGCTGCCTGTCCCTTCACCTAGCTTTTCTTTCCTTCCAAACCTTCTCCTGTTGACATATTTCCATGTTGATCCATTTTTTGTCTCTCTTGTCTGGTCTGGCAGGGACTTTGCTTTGTTCCTGGATGTATTCCCAGTGTCTAGAGTGGAACCTAGCATTAAAGGGGCTCAACAAATACTTGCAGAATTGTTTAGATAAGTAAGGCTTTGAGAGCTCAGGTAGCTACCAGTCACAGCCCCATGGCAGAAATGGGGCAGGATCCCCATCTTCTAATAACAACCTATTTGGATGGTCTTCGAGGAAGAGAGACCAGCACAGGCTGTGGGCGCTGAAAACACAACTACTCATTAACAGTGCTTAGAGACTGAGTTCTGTCTGTAAACTGAAATTCTGACAAAAGTGAAACAAGAAATAAGATTGCTGAGAGTGGGATCACATTGTTTTTTATCAATCTCTAAATATATCAGTTCATCTACCATATGTTTTCTATGCCTAGCATTGCAGACAAATTTTCTCTTCTCTTTCTTTAGGGACATAGGTCGATACATGATAGATACATGATAGATAGATAGATCGATCGATAGATAGATGATAGAATTTTTGAATTTTGCTGTTGCTGGTTTCCTCATCTCTAAATCCACATACCTGCACCTCACACTCCCTTCTGGTACCCTAAAAACAGCACCCACCTTCCAGAGATTTTTTCAATTAAACTTTTAAACAACAAAAAGTACTATTTCCTCAGGTCCTTACTCTAAGTAGCCATATTGACATGAAGTCACAACAACTTCACATTTCTGGTAAGATTTTCACATTTAGAGAGTTTCTGAAAAGAGCTCAGTAATGGTAGAAATTGCAGTATGGTTTTAGGTTGAGGACGAGCCCTGTAACCCTCATATCACAGTGCTCATTTGTTGTGAACTCTCTAACTCAACATAAAGCTAGCTTTGGCCTGGCAGGAAAACAAATGTGAGAAGAAAGGAAGAAAATAAGCTTTATGGCTTAAAGGAAAATAATTTTCTATATTTGTTTCCTTCCTTTTCTTGTACTTCACTTTCTATCAATAGAGGAATATTCTGTCCTCCCTGAAAAATGTCATTTTTGAGTTTCTCTGGGATGGTTTGACAAATTTTCAGTCTGCATGGGAAGCACAGACCCCTGTCTTTCTAGTGGCTTTAAACTGAAAAAGAAAGAAAATGGAGTATGTTCCACTATCACAGAGATTGTTTGGGTTTGTGGCAAAATATATTACAAATTTGTAATCATGGCAATGGTAATGGCCTCATGTAGCCAGTACTGTGTTTTCTTCTTTTTTTTTTTTTTTAAGATATTTATTTATTTGAGAGAGAGAGTGGTGGAGGGGCAGAGGGACAGGGAGAGAGTGTCCTAAGCAGACTCCACACTGAGTGTAGAGCCCAACGCGGGGCTCGATCTCATGACCCTGAGATCACGACCTGAGCCGAAACCAAAAGTCAGACCCCCCCAACTGACTGTGCCACCCAGGGCCCCTCCTTATTGGTTTTTGATGTTCAATTCCTGTTTATCTAGAAAAGAAATTATTTGGAAAACTCTAGAAATGTAAGTACAAAATATGAAAGTACAGTTTTTTGTTTCTTTAACTCTCTCTCAGTTAATTAAATTGCAATGGGGATACTGCTGTTTGCCGCTTTAAAAAATAGCCAATTGAAATTTAATTGGTATCTTTTTTCTTTAGTATTCATGCCCTGAAGCTAAATTAATGATCAGTTGTAAGCAATTCAGCTAAGACACTATTATGACTTTTGAATGAAATTAGACCTAGGACCATATAGTAGATAAAATAACCACTAAGATAAGAATGACAACTGTACTATAAATAACAAAGGGTTAAAACGTGTCTCTATGCACTGCCTCGCTCTCTCTTTCTTTTTAACAATTACAGAGAGACAGGAGGCTCAAGTGTATTCTAGGACCAGTAGCTGTTGTAAATCAAATTAATTACTTTTGCCCAAAACTGTCCTCAGTGGAGGATTTTTGGCCACTGGACTGTTAATACCTCTTTACTTAATCACTGTCCTGTAATGTCATCCCCTGATAGAAGAGGTGAGCTGAAGCAATGGCAATCTTTTTACCTTTCTCAAGTCCCCACAAGACCCTGATTTACAGGGTAAAGGTGTTATGTATCATTCTGCCTACCCCTCAGAAGCCCCTCTTTTCTTTGGGAGCAGAATAGTACCCAGAGAAGTTGATGTGGGAGGTGGCTTTTTTATCTATCTCTCTCACAGCTCTGTCTCTGCTTTCAGTCCCCTATGAATGTCTTTCTTTGACTGGATTTTAAAAGATCTTTGATGGACATTATATCTATCATTCCCATCTCTTTGATCAAGAAGAATTCATCACCTCAGTGGTTTGTACCAACACCACACACCAGATTAGTCCAGCACACAAGGACATGCATGCTCAAGGACAAGGCTATGTGGAAGGTGCACACTGAATCAGGGGAATTTGTGAATTATAACTTGTCGGAGCAGCCACTTCAGTCTTCATGGGGGCAAGGCTATCGTTTCCAAAGGCAAATGGAGAATGCCAGAAAAGGTGCCCAGACAAAAAAGAAATCATGGACTTAGTTACAACTGGCATTTGAGTTTATATTACATATTATTGTTTAATTTTAAGTGAATAGACTTATTTTTGTCATTAAGGATTGCTGAAGCTAACATAATAAAAACACCTTCTCTGAATAAATGTAAATTGATTGTGGAGGTGACTAAGACATTGTTTGAATAAGAGGAATACCCTGTATTTGACTACAAAATATTTCATACCCAAACCATACATACACACCCGAGATCTGGATGCACTGAGACAGCATTTATTGTGCATGATTCCCAGAAGCCAGTACTGCATTCTGACCTTAGAGCTTCCTTTAGTGGAGTTGTTCAAACAGGGAGATTTCAGGAGGAAATTCCTCCCTCTTAGATCTTTTTCCCACAACAGGTTTTAGGAGAGAGCTCATGACGTGTTTTAAGAAATGGAGTACTGAGGACCTCTGAGAGTATCTGTGGAGAGAAGTCGACTTGAATGATTTCACTGCTTTGTTAGAAAATGCTGTGATTCTTAAGGCCTAGATTTGGATCCCCTAAATATTAGCATCATTCTATGGGTTCTAATTTCCCTTCTACTAAAGAGATTGTAATTAATAATCAGGAATTTCAATACCAAGGGTATGTTAGGGAATGACCTCATACTGTGCCATTAAATATAATGTTTAAATGATTGTGAAAATTGTTTAACAGTAATTCTTAAAATGGAGCTTCGTCTTAGGTCATGTGTTCATTGTCTGCCTTTCTGTTCTAAAGGGTTAATGTCTGGAACATGGATGATAAAGCAAAGGAAAAATCTTTTGCTCAGCGATATATAATTTAAAACCCCAGTGATTGTTTTTGGTCAGTTTCTTGCAATCTGCAAGGTAATTTTTTTCAATTTATTTGGAATTAGTCAAGTGCACTGTTGAAAAGGCAGAGTGAATTGATGCTAAATAGTTTTTGGAAGATGTAATTGTCTGATGATTTGTAAATAGCCAAGCTTATCAAAAAAGTAATTTAAATGTTATGCTGACAATTTTGTTCAGTTTGGTATACTCTGTAAACTGGGGAATTGAATTTTTTGCCCTCATTAGCATGAGACTTCTCTTTGCTTGGCTAAATGATTTGAGGGCCTAAGGATGTCCAGAGCTTTGGAATTTGAACTTTTAATAGTCTCTTACCCAGCATAAACATCACTGATAGGGTGATAATGCCAAAGTGTTTTTCAATAACTAAGTTTTGTGTCATTTGATTGGTCGGAATGTGTTCCTTACACGTTCTATCAGTGTCTATCTTGGGAGGAAGTGGGGCCCTGTTGATCTGTCTCCGTTTCCCTCATTTGCCCCTACCACTCAATTTGTACTCTTTATTTTTTTTTTAACAAAGATTTATTTATTTATTTTGGGGGGGAGAATACGAGTGGGACTGGATGCCCAACTGACTGAGCCACCCAGGTGCCCCACCATTTGTACTCTTTAATGTGAGTGTCCCAACCTCCAGAGTGACCAGTTTATCAGATGAAAGAACTCTGACAAGTGCATTCATATAAACATCTTGGGGGCTGGATCATTTTGATTGTTTCATTCATAAAAGTAGTAAAACCATTTTAAAAAACAGTTATTTATAAGGTGAGTTATTTCCTAAGACTTTAAGTGCTTTATATACTTTTTATTTTCCAAATCTACAACAACTCTGAAGTAAGCATTTTATCCCTAAATACCATAAAGTATCTAGAGATTTGGTAGATGAAAGAACTAAGCCATAACATTAACTTGCTATGGTCATATTTCTAAGTCGCCAACCTGAGACTCAAAACTTACTTGCTGACTGAACTTGGGTGTTAACTACCAGGCAAATTGCCTTAGAAAAGAAAGAAAGAAAGAAAGAAAAGCTACTATAACCAACTCAGACAATTGTGCAATTTCAGGTTCAGGAACAGAAACATCTGAACATACCCAGTGTTGGTTCCAGTAATACTTTAGATCAGACTTAGGGACAGCTATCTGTTTGGAGAGAGGATGTGAAGCTGCATTTACGTATCACTTTACATAAAAACTGAAGAAATACCAGATTAAAACAAGTGAAAATAGAGAAACTAAGGGAGTTTATGCATTGACTGAAGACCCCCCTACACCCACCCGCAATATGTCACTTATCAACATCACCAATTTGGTGAGAGAATGAGCCACAATTCTACTGCCAAACACCTTTGAATCAGGCTTACAGAAAAAAGGAATAAACTGTTTCCTTCTCCTAAGCTCTTGGTGGAGGTTCTTACTGAGGATAAGATGAGAATCTTGTAATGTGCTAGAGTATCTGGAAAGGGTAAGCCATTACCCCAGTATTTGCATGAATATCTGAGACTAGGTGTGATATCATTTTAATCACCTAGCAGAGACATAGATCATGGGGCTGGTCCCAGGACAAGGATAACAGAAGGAATGAGATGACGCCAGGCCAGGGCTTCTTGTAAAGAACAGCCTAGCATGGAGCATTATGACAGAGAGTTCCAAGAAGCCTGGGAGGAGGGCAAAGGAAGGCAACATATTCAGGATAAACAGGGAGGAAGGAGTGCTGAAAAGTATGGAGAAGGTAACAAAATTTTTGCCTGCTTTGTCTACTATGTTTTTTTGATGGCTCTGCTTCTGAAGTTTCCATATATTTCAATTAGATCTGGCTGCACAGCCAGGACTGGAATACATCTGCAACAGAAAGAAGGAACGGCCTAGGCCGGAGGTGTAGCAGGCTCACTGCTCTGCTGTTTTGTTCTACTGCATTGAATATAATGAATCTTTTCAAACAGGTGAATTTTCCAACAGAAATGGTGCAAACAGCCTCAGCTCATTGAATAGAAAGTGTAATGGTGATCTAAACCTATTACTTTCAATGGAGTCTGTGACATTTTCTTCCAGCATATTGAACGGGGAGAGAGAGGGAGAGGGAGAGAGAACTTTTTCCTCCACTCACTGTGTTGCATCAGTCATTGTAATGCTAGTCACAATGCATTAAAAAGCATTGAGAATCAACAGGGCTGGCTCTTTTGTAGCAGGAGTAACAAATGATTTTACCGAACAGAATTAAAATGCTTTTTAAAATCTACTCTGTACACATTTTTCAAATTTCTCACCAAAAGGACCTCTCTCTTCTCCCCTACAAATTCAGATATCAAAAATTCTTATTAGTTAACAGTTTTCAGCAAGAATACATATTTTTCATTAAAGATTCTGGCATATTTTTGCAGTGAAATACCATAAATACTGTCTCCCAACATGTCCTCCCTCATACCAATGTTTATCTCAAATCATCTGTAACTATGGTTGAGAAATTTTGATCTTATTTAAGCTAATGTGGACTACAACAACTTCTGGAGGGTAGAAAGGCTTTCTGTTTTTGATGTTTGTTTTGTTTTCTATTTAAGGATTTGTTGTGTTATTGTTGTTGTTCTTATTATATAATACAACCTCTGGAGAGAAATAAAATTGGAATCAAATCCAGCCTCATTATATTGAAGTGTTGCTTATGTGAAGGTGGCACTAGCATTTCCATTAGAATACAGTTGAAATTTCCCAATTTCACTGACTATAATCACGAGTTTATTCATGGAGTTTGAGGGTATATGGAACTTGATACCATCCCCTAATTTTCAGGTAAATATTATTCATCATTCTCTATGAATTGCTAATTTTCTGTATGTGACATATACATTTATATGTAGAAAACACTATCATGAATTTCAAAAGAATGTATAATAACAAACATCTCAAAGATGGATGAGAGATGCATGGATGTTCCCTGGTAGGAAGGTACCTACTGAACTATCTTTATCATTAATGTTATTAACTTATATTGAACCTATTTGTTTTAGTTTTATCTTAATTTGGTTCATTCAACATCTTGTCTCTAATATTTATATGTACTTTTTCTTTGTCTCAGTATAAACCTATTGCATTTCATGTTATCTGAATTTTATAATCTTGCCTATTACTTACAAGCAATCTGCTGCTACAGTTGTTCCTAGGTGTTTTTATAAACTAATTTAACATCTGTTGGTACTATATAACAATATCAACCTACAAATGGCCAAGAGAACTTAGCATTGTTGAGAATTACCATGTAGATAAATGGAGTTACATTAGTAATTGTAGGATCCACTCCATATTTCATGGTAACTCAATGAATAATCAGTGTTATCTGGGTGATTTTCTTTTCAGTATTGCATGCAATCCACATTTGAATGTAACTGCATTTAAGGGAAAGGATCATACAAACTACCTTTTTAGTAAATTAATTGATAATTGTGCTGAATTAAGGAATTCATACAAGTAATTCAGGAAAACGAGTTTTCTAGTATAGAAATAAAAGCTCAACTAGTAGGGAGAACACAAGTTGAAAAGACTTTTGAGAAGTTGCTTTGTCAGTTTGGTCTACATAGACAATTATAAAAAAAAATTTAAGGCAGATTCTACATCCAAAAGTAGAATAGGCAGAAATTGCACAGAACCAATCAGGGAAACCTTAATTCCCATTCTAGTTTTGCTGCTTATTTGTTCTATTAGTTTTGAACAAGTCAGTCTACCTTATATTCCTTCTCTGTAAAGTGGGAGTGATACCTATTCTTGACTATACACAGAGTTGTTGTAGGGATCCAACAAATTCATAAGTATATAACTCTCTTGAAAGATATACGTGTATCCTTTGCTGCACAAAACAAAAAACTAACTTCTGTGAAAGAGCATAAAGATGAACAGTCCATGGTCTCAAGTAACTACGACACATGAAAGATAGTCACATAACAGTCACCAAATCTTCCTCAGTCTCTAATGTCTCTGTTCTTTAATGGACTAGTCACAACAGGATTCCAAGTGTCCCCTACATTCAGATAGACTTAACAAAGATGCCTAAAGGAGAATGGATTGAAGGGATTCCATTTAGCCTCACAAGATCATTGTTCCCTGCTGTGGACAACGAACTGTCTCTGCCTGAAAGCCAAGGGTAGAATCCCAACATTTCATGCTAGAGAGAGAAATTGAGTAGAATGTGCCTTTCAATCTTAGCTTCACTAGTTTCTGTTTTGATGTTCACCATTATCCGAAAGAAGTGGGTAGACTTAATTAACTTGAATGTGCTTTTAAATTCTAAGATTCTCATTATATAATGACCTAAACATGTGCTCAGGACTGTCTTTAGAGTGAATCATAAATACAGAAAGAAAAGTTAGATCTCCAGTCATCAAATCAGGGTGGTTGCAACATCAGGATTTCTGGCCTAAGGGAGATAGGAATATCTAAGTTTCTTAACAACCCCTTGGGAGAGCCTAAATTAGTAAGCCACAAGCAGGAATGCACCCAATCCATATGAGTGTTCTGAAAC
The DNA here is from genome assembly GCF_054177405.1 of Leptonychotes weddellii. Classification (NCBI taxonomy): domain Eukaryota; kingdom Metazoa; phylum Chordata; class Mammalia; order Carnivora; family Phocidae; genus Leptonychotes; species Leptonychotes weddellii. Next base: position 30,848,647 of record NC_138381.1, on the reverse strand, counting down.
TAATGATAACCATAGCATGCTAAGAGTCCCCCATCAATTATCTGATTTATTCTGTAGCAGAATAATGTAGCAAACTTGTGAGGCTTCTTCTGCAAGTAAGGCTCAGTGTCAATGACAAGCTGGTAAGTAGCAGTCAGAACAGGAACTTAAGTTCATGACTTCCATCTTAGTAAAAGTTTAGTATTAAACTGTCTTTTATAATTTCAGAGTGAAAAGCCCTGATGGTCAATCTATAATAATCCAAACCAAACAACAGCAGTTGTAACAAGAATTTTAGCAGGCCTATTTCTATATTAAGTTCTCTATTGTTCTCTCTTCCCAAGCTGTAAGGTTTGGTATTATATCTCCAGTTACAGATGATATAATTGGTATTCAGAAAAGGAACTGGGATTTCAACACTAAAATGTCTTCCAAATCCTTAAAATTAAGGATTTCTACAGTTGGAAGAATTCTAAGATAACTTCTAGATTCCCACTTCCTGGTATCGAGGCCCTGGGTAATCCCCTGCAATTGAATATGGTGTGATCAGTGAATACAATGAGATAGTCACTTCTTTGGTGAGGTCATATTGCATCCAAAAGGTGATAGGATAGTCCTAACTTGTTAATGTTGCCATCCAATTCAAATTGTTTGAAAGTAGAATGGGAAGGGGCAAACAAAGCACATCTGTGAAGCAGATCTATTTCATAGCCTATCAGTCTGATCTTTGTCTCAGATCCTAGTAGCCAACAATTTTATGCAAAACAATAAAGTAGGAGAGCTGGCAGACTCTTAATGATTATTCTAGTCCAGTGTCCTTATGGAAGTCACATGGTGTTTCATGATACCTCAAACTTGTTTGAGATTGACTAAAGGCAGAAATCAACTTTTCCTGATTGCTAAACTACCCCAGGTTTGCTCCAGACTAGGTTGCCCCAGTTTATGTTCTTAAACTTTGGAATTTTACATTCAGAAGCTACATCATCCCTAGAACACTGATAGAGTTCTTCAGATTCATTTTATAGGAAATGGAGTCATTCTTATCACTAACCAGGTATATAGAAAATCCTGTCAACCTAGAAGGACTTCTTGGAGAATTGTAGAGCAATTTGAGAGTCATTATTTACTTCCCAGTGTGTTAGACTTTAAAGGGGGGAAAAATCAGTTTATATTTCAAAGACAAATCAGATGAACTGGTTCAACAGTTCAAAAGTTTTCTTTATGGAGTCCAAGTCACAGCCATATTCCTTAAGTTAGTAATTGGTTGCTCAAAGGCATCAAATCCAACTTTTGCTCTTACATTATTATATTCTATCATTTGCTTTTGGATTACTCTTATACTAGTTATGAAACAATAATCCTAAACCTCTACATCTCTTCTCAAATTGCTAATTGAGTTCCTCAAGAGAAAAAAAATGTAAAACTTCTAATAGGAGGATCACAAGATTGGGAGATATTTTATAAATTATCTATGTCAAGTTTTGTCCTTACCCTCCCATCTCTGCCATATTGGATGTTTACATTCCTTTTTTTTTAACTTTTCAATAAAATTATATTCTTGTATTACTTGAATAATCCAGAAAGCAATAAATCAAGCAAATAAATCTAAAGAATATGAAAAAAGCACATAGGTCAGAGGAATGAAATTTGCTTTGATTCCTAGAAGTTAGTTTTAACAATAGTCTTCTACTATCAAACGACTTGTTTTATCATGGATAACCTGTACTCTGGAGTAGTAGGTCTCTGAGGAAAATCCTCTTTTTTAAAATAATAAAAAAAAAGATCTATAATTGACATATAACATTAGTTTCAAGTGTACAGCATAATGATTGGTATGTGTATATATTGCAAAATGATCACCACAGTAAGTCTAGGTAACATCTGTCACCACACATAGTTACAGTTTTTTTTCTTGTGATGAGAACTTTTAAGATCTACTCTCTTAACAACTTTCAGATATGCAATACAGTATTATTAACTACAGCCACCATGCTGTACATGACATTCCCAAGTAATATAAGTTCACCTTCAACATCATTGACAAACCGCATTCAGATTTTATAAAAACCTGAGGAGATTAAAAAATATTATTCTCTTTTAAAAAAGCTGATTTCATTTTAGACATTATCATTGAATATTTCTCCTTTTATTGAGCCAGAATCATATTCTTTTGTGACTGACTCATTGATCCTAGATATGCATATAAAAGCTACATTTCATCTACATTAGAGCTCTTCAAATAATTTCAGATCACCATTGTGTACTTGTTGGACTCTGATTCTCCAGCATTAGCCCCCCTGCCTCCTTTAATGGGTTATCATAGGATATAGTGCTGAGACTCCCCCATGTTCTCAGTATTTATAAATACTTGCCCAGAATGTAGTACTGTTGGTTTGCAAAGTTGGGAGCTTCCCAGATGAAATCTGAAACTAGCCTCTTGTATATAGAGGGTAAGGAGAGACCCAAGAAAGAGGCAGACCACTCCAGATTGGTAGGTGGCAGTTTTAATAAGCAAGGGAACTTACCTACGAGGCATGTCTTTGGCAACCACAGGACAAGGTAGATATCCGCACCCACTTGCCAGAATCTTGAAAAGTTTGTATGGAAGCCTTACCTGGGTTCAGTCACATATATATCATCTGGATGGTCTCAACAACGCATTGCTCTCTCAAGGCTGTATCTTTGAAAACAGTTCTGGTTGTGGAAATGATGGGCAGAACATACATTCCAAGGACCAGGGAGGGGGCTAGGAGCCTCCAGTTGCCCAGGTACAGCTTGTAGGTCAACTGGTATCACATCCTCTCAATAACCTCCTCCAACATGTCCTTAAAACAGACAGATACACACACACACACACACACACACACACGTCTTGTTCCAGTTGGCCAATAGCAAAAAGAGTAAGGTATGAGTTAATTGATCATTTATGTAAAATCAAAACACCAGATTTTTTAAAGTGCCATATGTTGTATCCTCCTCATATTTGACTTTCTAGTATTAAAATATTAAGCCCTTTTCAAAACCGTATACGTTTCAGGATAGTGCTGAAGATGGGTAGGGCAGGGGATTAGAACACAAATACTTAATAAATTTATTTTTATTAAATATACCTAATCAAATTGTACCCACCAGATTTGGATTGGATTTTATCACACAATGTTTTCTGTTTTCAGCTTTTAGCTATCTGTGAACTGGCCTTTTTCAGTTCATTAATATAAACACACAAAAGTGTAGGATCAAACATAGAGATCTAGAACATATTAGGAGAGATTCTCTACCAAGCTGAAATTGCCATTTTATTTTTTTTAAGTTTTTTATTTATTTAAGTATTCTCTACACCCAACATGGAACTCAAACTTAAGACCCTAAGATCAAGAGTTGCATGCTTTTCCAACTGAGCCAGCCAGGCGCCCCTGATATTGCCACTTTAATCAGCATGCAGTCAGCCAGTTACAATTCAGTTTCAAAATAATCCAATTCATATCTTCATATTTGTTAAAATGATGTCATGTGGGGCCTGGAGCTGATCAATAGCTTGTTGAAGTGCATACGTAAGTCATCTACCATTTCCCTATCTACTCATCAAGTAAAAGTAGCATTTGGGAAACAGTAAATCTGGAACTGGTTGCTTTTTATTAAATTCAGTGATTTATTCTAATAAATGTACCTAACAATGACAAATATGATGATGGTAATAAACGTTAATTGAGATCAGCATCAAACTCACTAGTTTGTAGTTTGTAAATTCAACATCTTCTCCTTCGTAATTATAATGTTGTATAGGGGAATATGAGTAAATAGGCATGAGTACCACGTTCCATGTCCATTCTTAATCCTAATATTCCTTATCCTGGTATCCCAAAGACACACATAATAGTAGTGGAATGTGAAACATCATAGCACATGAAATCTACAATACCAGTTTTAAAATGATAAACTTGTCAAGATTTAGAGAACCAAAATAAACAATAAAAGTTATGAGATTCTCCATTGTTTTGTGATATTTTGCCCTACACACAAACCTTAGTAATGTTGGTTTGTGTTCTTTTATGAAAATTAGATTGATGCGTGATCACCTTAATTCCTCTGCTTCTCTTCCATTCTCCAGAACTTTACAGATTACCAATATTGATTTTAATTATCTTATCTGCAAATTCTCACAATAATCTGAAGTGCAAAACGTAATGACAGAGATTTAAGTTAATCTGTGCCAAATATAAATTCTTTTATTCTTTCTGGAAAATTTTTAGTTTTAAGATTTTTTTGCAAATATATTTTATCTTTTCATGTTTTAAGATAATTATCCTTAATTGAAAAGAATGAAGCAATATAGAATGTGACTAGTTTTCTATACTTCTCTTTTCTCTTAATGTTAAATTAAGCTTCCCATTTCAAGCACAGCTATAAAAGACCTTTATGTTTCCCTAATAAGTCTTTATTGTAAGCATCATTTTATTCTTTTTGAGTATTCAATTATAGGAACAAGGCTCTATCATTTTATATTAATCCTCTACTGGGATCTTTCTTCAAGTATAAATGTTTCAAGAAGTTAGGACACTTAAAAAATATATATATATATTCTCTATATATACATATATATACACACACACATAGTAGAGCTATTATGAGGGAGAAGAAATATGTATGTTTCTTATTAAGAATAATAGTTTATCCAAAATATATATTTATTATACAAAATTTAGGGGAAAAAAGATAAGCAAAATGAAAAAGAAGTCATCCCCATTCTGCCTCAGATGGGTTCCAATTCTATCCAGACTGTGGCATCTTACCAGTCTTCTTTGCATAGTCAAAATTACTCAGTTTTTACCCTGCATCTTTTACTTAACTACAGATTATGAACAGCCTTCCATTATGGTACTCCTTAGCTCTGATCACTAAATATGTTCAGTTCTCTGTCTTCTCTCTTGCAGTCAAGTATAGCGTGTGATTTGCATTCACCACACCTCCGAGAGGAGATTATACATGCTTTTGGGGGGCAGAAGGCTGCCAGCTACCTGTGATAATGATCATAAGTGTTCCAGATGCTGGAGTCTCTGTAATTCAACATGAGAGAGGGTGACGTTGGACTGTTGAGAGCCAGAGCTAAGGTGACTCAGCATGAGATACCAAGAACAGAGTTGGGGAGGAGAGGAAGTAGCAGTTCATATTACAGTGTCTAAGGATAAAAGGAAAGGTAAACTCAAGCAGAATATGTTGAATCATTGCCAGAAGTTCCTATGTTCTGGACGGTTATGCAGGAGTACGTAATAGTAACCCTTAAAGTCATGTGGGTTACTTTCTAGAAGCTGGCCATTCAGTCCTGACTGGAACCAGATCTCATATGGTGGCTAGAACAGGCAGAGATAAGTACTCTTGGGTAAAAGAAACCGCAAGACGTTTAAGACTTAAATGAACAGTCTGGGATTCAGGCAAAGCTTAGGAGTGAGAAAAGGGAATAGAAACACATGACAGAAACTGAAGTGGAAGCATAGTCTTTGCCTCCATCAAAAGTGTACAGAGGGGGCGCCTGGGTGGCTCAGTCGTTAAGCGTCTGCCTTCGGTTCAGGTCATGATCCCGGAGTCCTGGGGTCCAGCCCCACATTGGGCTCCCTGTTCAGCGGGAAGCCTGCTTCTCCCTCCCCCACTTCCCCTGCTTGTGTTCCCTCTCTCACTGTATCTCTCTCTGTCAAATAAATAAATCTTAAAAAAAAAAGTGTACAGGGAAGGAAGGGCAGTATTGGACTGGGGCCATGCCGTATGAGGACAGATTCCAAAATTTCAATAATTAGAAAGTTATAGAGACTTGCTTTGTGGTCTAGCCTATGGTATATCTTGGTAAACATTCTATATTCCTTGGGAAATGATTTGCATTTTGTGTTCTTGAATGTAGAGGTCTACAAATGTGCATTTGGTCAATGTGGTTAAAGTCCATCTTAATTGATTTTTGTTCAGCTGTTCAACCAAAAATTGTGAGTTGGATTTTAAAATATCCAACTATGATTGTGGATTTGTCTGTTTTCCCTTCAGAATTGCCAATTATTTCTCTTTGAAATGTGAAGCTCTCCTAATGCAGCACATACATATCTGATATCATTACACTGTCTGATATATGGATGCTTTTTCTTTACGGTATATTCTTCTTTACCTCTAATAAAAACCCTTATCTCCATTTTTTTGTGATAAGGGTTTGACTGCTTTATCTTTTCCCACCCATTTCTTTTCACCTCATTTTTGTCTTTGGACTTAAACTGTTCTCTTACAGACAGCATAGAGTTAGATCTTGATTTTTTAATTTAATCTTGTCTCCATATTTTAATTGGTATATTTAGTTAACTACATTCTATGTAATTATTGATATGATTGAAGAGAGGCTATCATGTTAGTGTTTTATTTCTATTTTTCCTCTTTGTTTTACTTTTCTCTCTGTTTTTTAATTCCTATTATTTTAATATGCTTATGTTTATAATGTAACTTATTTTAATATGCTTATGTCTATAAATATGTTTATAATATGAATATGTTTATTTTTATTTCCTGTTTTTAATGGCTCTATTCTTCCATTTTGCCTTTATTTTTATTTAATCTTTTTCTATGATTATATAATATAGTACATCATTAGTTTTTGATGTAGTGTTCAACGATTCATTAGTTGCATATAACACCCAGTGCTCATCACAGCATGTGCCCTCCTTAATACCCATCACCGGGCTACCACATCCCTCCACCCCCCTGCCTTCTGTAACCCTCAGTTTGTTTCCCAGAGTCCAGAGTCTCTCATGGTTTGTCTTCCTCTCTGATTTCTTCCCCTTTCAGTTTTTCCTCCCTTCCCCTATGATCCTCCATGCTATTGCTTATGTTCCACATATAAGTGAAACCATATGATAATTGTCTTTCTCTGCTTGACTTATTTTGCTTAGCTTAATCCCCTCCAGTTTCCTCCATGTCAATGCAAATGGTAGGTATTCATCCTTTATGATGGCTGAGTAATATTCCATTGCATATATGTACCACATCTTCTTTATGCATTCATCTGTTGAAGGGCATCTCAGCTCCTTCCACAGTTTGGCTATTGTGGACATTGCTGCTATGAACATTGGGGTGCATGTGCCCCTTCTTTTCACTGTATCTGTATCTTTGAAGTAAAAACCTAGTAGTGCAATTGCTGGGTTGTAAGGTAGCTCTATTTTCAACTTTTTGAGGAACCTCCATACTGTTTTCCAAAGTGGCTATACCAGCTTGCATTCCCACCAACAGTATAAGAGGGTTCCCCTTTCTGCACATCCTCGCCAACATTTTTTGTTTCCTGCCTTGTTATTTTTTTTTAATATTCTGTTTGATCCTTGTGTGTAAGATTCAGCTATAGTTCCTCAGATCTTTGCATTATTAAGTGATTGCTTTCAAAATTAAATTAGTTTCTTACCTTATGGTAATCTATTCAGAATTTGTAGTATACTTTTCTTATGTATGATATAATATATAAGAAACTTTAGTAACATAGTTGTATTTACCACTCCTATTCCTTATGGTGCTGGTCTTATTACAGTACATCTATAATATTTTCAACTCTGCAATACAGTGTCATACTCTTTTCTTTAATATTCTTTCAAACAATTTAGAAAAAGAATAGAAAAATATTTTACTATGTTTACCCCTTACTTGTCATTTCCAGTGATCATCATTTCTTCCTAGTAGATTCGAGTTTCCATCTAGTGACATTTTTGTCCATCTTTAGTAAATATCTTTAGCATTTTATATGTGCACAGCAGCTGATAATGAACTGTCCTAATTTCTGTTTATTTGAAATGGTCCTTATTTCACTTTTATTTTTGAGGGCTAGTTTTGCTTCTACTTGAAAAATACCTTTATTTAACCTTCATTATAGAAGCATAGTTTCTGTCTACATAGAATTCTGGATTGACAGCTTTCCCCCTCCTCCACTTTCAGTACTTTAGAGCTATTCCATAGCATTTGGCCCTTCATTGTTACTAATGAGAGGTCAGCTATCATTTGCATCTTTGATTTCCTTTATGCAATCTAACATTTTCTATGGCTAGTTTCAATAGTTTTCTCTTAATTTTTAGATTTCAGACATTTGACTTTGATGTGCGTAAGTGTGAGTTTATTTGTAGTTCTCTTATTAAATGCTTATCAAGCTTCTTGGATCTGGAACTTCCTGAATTTCACCAAATTAGGTAAGTTTTCAGCCATTATTTCTTCATTTTTCTGCCCCATTGTTGTTCCCTCCCATTCTAGTGTTTCAATTGCACATACACTAAACAATTCCATTGTTTAATATTGTTCCACAAACTTCTGCAAATCTGATCTTTTTCCTTACATCTTTTTTCCCTTTGTTCTTCAAATGTTTGTCTTATTAATGAATTTTCAAGTAAATTTATTTTTTTATTTCAAGTCTGCTCTTAATGCCATGCAAATAATTTTATATTTTAGTTATTATATTTTCAGTGCAGGATTATTTTTTCCAATGCAGGAATTTTTATTTACCTCTTTTTTCAGAGTTTCTATTTGTGGGTAAGATTTTTCTTTTTATTATATATTTACTTTATTCAGTTTTTAAACATATTTATAATAGCTGACTAAACATTTTTTTCTGTTAATTTTAGCATCTGGGTGATATTAGACTCGATTTATATTGATATCATTTATTTTATTCTTGAACATGGTTCATAATTTCTCATTTTCTTTGTGTGCTTTTTTGTTTGTTCATTTTTCTTATTGGATCCTAATGTAGAGACTCTGAATTCTGTAATGTTTCTCTGAAGACTGATCTGTGTGTTAGAAAAAAAATAACTTGTCTAGATTCAAACTCCCAAATTCTGTCTTCTGAAGTTCTTCTTGGTTGTTTCACCTTTCTCCTTTTGCTTTATCGTCAAGGCTTCTAGAAATTTCCTTCCTCCTCTCCATGTACAGTGTAATGGTCAGCCAAGGATTTGGGTGAATTTTTATATCCTTATTTTGGGACACATCTCTTCAGTAGGTAGCTACCTGCATTGAAAGATTTCACTCCTGACTTTCTGGCTTTTCTGTAACCTCAAGCTCTGCTATTAGGCAATAGCTTTATGCAGCTTGAGGTGCCTGTTGACTGAGGAGTACTCTCAGGCAAAATGCTGCAAATTCACAAATCTTTACTTCCTGCAGTCAATCTTGCAAGAGTAAGAACTCCTCAAATTTCTGTATTCAAACTGTTATTAAACATTATTTTCAGATTTTATAATTCTTGTCTGTGGGTAGGGTTGTCTGACCATGCTACTCCATCATTACCTGAAATTGGAACACTCTTTCAACTTTTAAAACTGTCATTGTCTTGTGTCTTAAACTTTGGGATTTCACTTTACTTTCTTGTTTTCATATTGTGTTATTTTTCTATTACCACCTTCTTATTCTTCTTCATACATCTGATATTTTAAAAGTTTTCTTCTAGCTATTTCACTTTCTCAAGCAGGTAAAGCAGATTACATTTACATACACTTAGCTGGACCTGTCTTTTGCTGTTTAAACAAATAACTGGTGTAGGGAAACATCTTCTCCATCTCTATACCTCCATGTCAAGGATGTAAGATGGAGTCCACTGAGGACTCCTACTATGACTCAGGTATTTACACTTATACTTGTAATTATTAAACAAGGTTATCAGATGATCATAGTCTCCATCTTACAATGAGGAAATCAAAACTCAAAAAGCAAATTAACTTAATGAAGATCCTGGAATGAAAAAGTCATGCCGCATGAGTCTAAAGAACAGATCTTTTCCACTGTTAACATGCTCTTCCCTGGTCGTTTCTAAACATAATCTGTTTCTGTGCCTACTTTCCAAAAGAAACTATTTCCTGATCAGGTTGACCTGAGTTTCAATATCAGGTTGCTTAAGTGTCCCTAATTACAGCTTATTCCTTTTCAACAACATGTTCTATTCAGCCTCACTTCCCAATCTATCCATCTAGTTTGAACAAGATCTATCTTCTCCATTGCCATAGTCGTGACCTGCACATCTGTAAGTAGCCCCAGGTTAACACCCGCCAAGGCGGGGGGCGCAGAGAAAGAGCAGTTTACTGTGTGTAGAGTTAAAGTATCATTCCTTCAGGTGTTGATCATCTACGTGGTTTATTAAACAAGGCCCTGGGTTTGGGGTTGCAGCAAACATATGCAGAGAGAGAACACCGGCAGTTCTTACAATTCAGTGTGGTCCCGGGAATAATAGACTACACTGATACTATCTTTCCTACAGGCCCAAATGAGGGGCATTTTTTAAAAGCACATTCAGCAGGCCTCAGGCCATGTGGAGTCCCTGGATATGTTTGTGTAAAACAGTGTATAGAAGAAGAGGGCTTTGGGGAAGACTAAATGATCTAATGGCAACAATTCGCTGCATTCTTTTCTCTGATGGTTACCCGAACTAGTGCAATTCAGGCTGTGAGCACCTGGAAGGAAATGCCCAGGCAAGCACTTGCCACTGAAATATGGTTAGAGAGCCATTCCTGCATGTAAGTATCACCCTGTTATTTTCTTTAGGGTTTTCAGCCTGAAACCAATCAACCTGAAGTCCAATTGAAAAAGGCATCTTTACAATCACAAGCTGTGGGAAACTTGGTTGGTTCAGTGAAATCTAATTTGTTTTGGGTAGGGGAAAAAAAAGATAAAAGAAAAAAGAGGGAAAAAAATAAAAACAAAAACAGAATTTGGAACACTGGGGATTAACAGAAGCGGAGCTGACTGCATACAGCATGTTTGTGGTAATAAACAACAGTGTTATTAGCGAATATAAAGCCTGTGATAAACAATGCCATGATGTTCCATTCACCCTAATAGGCAGGAGCAGATAATTGGGACAAATAAAGTGCTAAAACAGTCTCTAACCACCTTTCCGGAGCGTCTCTCCGAATGAGTGAATCGCCCCGCATGCGGCAAGGCGCAGCGGTAGCCTGGGATACCAGCTTTTGTGTTTCACTAAAAGAATACGCTCCCGTTGCTAATGGAAAACAACAGAAGCTAAAGACGATTGCTGGGATTGTCACATCTCCTTTTTTTTTTTTTTTTTTTTTTTAAGTGGTAATGAGTAGACAAGGAGACAATTCGACACATTCATCAAAGCCAGCGGAGAGCTCTTCGGAATACATTGCCAATTGAAGTCCCAAACACTTCCAACTATGGGGCCTTTTAAAGCTAAACTTAGAGCTCAGTTGTTTCTCCTGGCAATTTCTCCTTTTCCACCTTCCCTCCATCAACTGTCTTGTCCCAGCAATGGGCTTTTTTTTTTTTTTTCCAGCAAGTCTTTCTTGTTCCCTATCAGAACATTATTCTGACAGTTTCTGTTCCTTTGTTTGGCTGGTTTAGTTTATCCAGTAGATGAGACTTTGGCACAACCTAGACATGATGTTCTTTCTATGGCAGTAAAGATAGGGAATCCACCCATTTCTTCCTTCAGCCTCAGTTTCTCCATTGAGATTGCATTGGTTTACAACTTCAAGTACTGGCTGAAATTATAAAAAATGCTGAAGTAACACTGATGTTGAAAAGCCCTGAAGTTATATAGGCCCCTGGAGCAGGCAAAACCAAGTGGAATCAGGCTATTGGTGAATTTCTTTCATCCATTCAACTATTCAACAAATATTTCTTGAGTGCCTACAACATATCAGACACTGTTTATTCCTGGCTTTCCATTTACATTTAGGCCCTATACCCATTTGCTACTTCACAAATCATAGTTAAATCATCCTATTTCAAAGGGAAATTATTTTAACCCTTCACTATTGAAATAAATACTTACCATCTCAAACCCACCACGTCCAAAAACGCAGCCTTGAAACACATGTTTCAGAATGCAGAACAGTAGAAAGGGAAAGAGACTGGGGATGAAAACTTATTTCACAATTTCACAAATGTCCAGTTTCTTGATTCTTGGGAGGAAAAAAAGTGAGTTAAAACAAAACAAAACAAAAAACAGGAGCAAAAAGCTATAAGATGGCAAACTTGGAATTGACTGACACAGAATAAGATACCTTCAAATGAGGGAAGAGAATATCCAAAATGGTTTAGGAACTATTTTAGCCACAGGTGGATCAACTGATGAGCCCAGAAGAAATGATGTTAGCTGCCTGATTATCCCAATGGGGATGAATATTTCACTTCCTAGAACTAATTCAATAATATTGAGCATTATCTTTAAAAACATTAAAGCTCAAGTATTCATTTAACATATCACTATTATTGTGGTAAAGAAGGTGAATGTGGTCTTAGGTTATTATTTACTATGAGAATACATTCATTACAACTACAAGACAACCACAATGAAGGGAGGTGAAACTCAAGGGAACAGAAATTTGAGAATTTGTCAGATTTGTTTTACATGCCAAACATATTATTATTTTTATTATTGACATTTTTATATACCACATGTCTAAGCTTTTCTCTAAGACCCAGATCCCCACACCAAAAGCTATTTATAACATTGGGAATATTCCTTTTGTCTATTGCCACTGGTCTACATAGATTTTAGTGCACTTTGTCTGTAATAATATTATTTTAAATGATGTCACTCAGTTTACCTAATAAAATACTAAATGCTTTTTTAGGGCACCTGGGTGGCTCAGTTGGTTAAGCGACTGCCTTCGGCTCAGGTCATGATCCTGGAGTCCCGGGATCGAGTCCCGCATCGGGCTCCTTGCTCAGCGAGGAGTCTGCTTCTCCCTCTGACCCTCCTCCCTCTCATGCTCTCTGTCTCTCATTCTCTCTCTCAAAAATAAATAAATAAATAAATAAAATGTTTAAAAAAAAATACTAAATGCTTTTTTAAAAATATTCACTTTTTTAAAGATTTTGTTTATTTCAGAGAGAGAGAGAGACTGGGAGCACGAGTGGGGGAGGGAGAGAGGGAGAAGCAGATTTCCCACTGAGCAGGGAGCCTGACATGGGGCTCAAACCCAGGACCCTGGGATCATGACCTGAGCTGAAGGCAGACACCTAATCGACTGAGCCACCCAGTCACCCCACTAAATGCTTTTTAAAAGTATCTGAAATCAGACAGAGAAAGACAAATACCATATGATTTCACTTATATGTGGAATCTGAAAAAAACAAAACAAATGAGCAAACAACAACGACAAGAGAAACAGACTTATAAATACAGAGAACAAACTTGGGGTTGCCAAAGGGGGGAAGGTAGGGGATAAGTGAAATACATGAAAGGGATTAAGAGGTACACACTTCCAGTTATAAAATAAATAAGTCACAGGGATCAAAAGTACAGCATAGGGAATATAGTCAATAATATTATAATAACTTTTGGGCGCCTGGGTGGCTCAGTTGGTTAAGCGACTGCCTTCGGCTCAGGTCATGATCCTGGAGTCCCTGGATCGAGTCCCGCATCGGGCTCCCTGCTCAGCAGGGAGTCTGCTTCTCCCTCTGACCCTCCCCCTCTCATGCTCTCTCTCTCTCTCTCTCTCATTCTCTCTCTCAAATAAATAAATAAAATCTTTAAAAAAAATAATATAATAACTTTTTGTGGTGACAGATGGTAACTATACTTATTGTGGTGAGTATATCATAATGTATATAATTGTCAAATCACTGTGTTGTACACCTGAAACTAATATAATATTACAGGTCAAGTATCCTTCAATTAAAAATAAAAAAATATAAAATATAAAATAAAATGCATGGGGTATATATACAAAAAATATGTAAAATCAGAATATTTAGCTTTACACATTTATTCAAGTTTTCAGACATATTATTAGGAAAATAAGACAAAAAGACAGTAAAACACTTGACTTATAGAGGTATATTATAGAATAAAATAAACAATTGAGTGAAATTCAACAGGGTATCTCAAGTTCAGAGAACTGGGAGTTAAAAAATCACTTTAGTTGTAAGGGGTGATTTATGATACACCTTACTGACATATAGCTTAACTGATTTTGGAAATGCAGGGAGTGGGGGTAGGTGGGGGCATGCTGGTAATGCAGGACTACCGTAGGGTGCCCAGTCACATTGGTCACATGACATCATCATCTTCTTTGTACCTGCTGGTCTTTTTTGCTGTCACTCGTGCCACTCCATTAATCCAGGCAGCTCCTGTATCCCATCTGTCTGATCCTTATCTATTCTTCAAGGCCCTGAGGTCTTTCCTAACCACCTCAGGGTACATGCTGGGCTCACCCTCCTCTGACTTCCTATAGCTTTTACTTGTCGGTATCACCCATTTGATGCTGAGAATACATGGCTTTGTGTTATCTTTTTATAAATAAATCTCCAACTAAACTGTAAACATTTTTTCCCCTGGTTTTCTGCTGGACACTGCATTTGGCACAATGGCACAATCCCAGAAAGTTCTCAATAAACACTTAATGCTGCCTGTTGAATCATTACATGATAGACTCTGTACCAACCAACGGTACCAGTTCATTGCTTACCACCCTCTGGCCAGATCTGGCCTAGACCTCTAGGCAATGGGAATGGGCTTTCTCATTGCATTCCCAGCTCAGTTGTTTGAATCAGATACAAATTGATTGTGAGTAGAAGTTATTCCAATCTGACAGCTGTCCAGTGTCTTGTTTGTGGAGAAAGAAAATGAGAACGTGTTGACTGTGTTCCTTTTTCTGATGGGCCACAGGATAAAGAGAGAGGAAAACAGGAAAGGCCTAACATTATCATGACAATCAAGAGTGTGCCCACTCTGAGCTTGGTGCTGTGCTCAGCCTTGTCAAGGAAACAAGGTGGCATGCCTCCACTCCCCTGAAAACAAATGTGATGACTAATTCTGACAAGATAGCAGAAAACCCAATGGTATTTCTGTGTCTTCTTTGCATTAATGGAAGATATTGGTCTCCACAGCTGTCACTGTACCAGCACTTTTCACTGACACTAAAATTCATCTTCCAATATGAAATCAGTATCAAAACAATCCACAGATAGGATCTTACTAGCTGAATTCATGGATTTTTCTCAAGATGCAAATTTATTATTTTACTTTATTTTCAGGAATGGAAAACATGACCTTTCTCTTGCTCGCCTCATCTTAGCATCATGGATTGGTAAATATATTCTATCTTTCCCTAGATATTTTATTATTATTACCATATCTCCACAGCAGAAAATATGAAGGGGGAGAAAGAGCAAAAAATAAATGTAAAATAGAGAAAAGAAAGAAAAATGCAGAATATCAGTCAGGCTTGACGAGTCTCCCCTAAGAATAGATTACCTGGTCTAATGTTGTGGAAAAATGACTGCTATACATCAGCAGAAGAGGTCAGGAAATTAAATTTTATGTGTCCTGCCTAGAAAAAAAGAGAGTTTAGCTGAAAAATAGAATCCTTCATGGCCTGGGGGGAATTTTGAACATTTCAATTCTGTTAAAAAAAAAAAAAATCCAATGGTGGAAGTAACCACAAGTCAAGGAACAAGGTAGGTCTTCTAAACCATAATGAAAGAATGTCTATCAAAAGCCATGTGGCAGCCAGGTATCACCCATGAGGTGATAGGGAGGGTGGCAGCAATGTTCCAGAGAGTTCTTAAATCCTGTGAAGTTCAGGTTATGGAAGAAACTGTGGCATCCTCCATAGTTATTTGTAGTGTCCCTCTAAGAGGCAACATCTTGGACTGGAATGGCTTATGGAATGGAAGAAATACCATCTGACTTATAAATTTAAGTAGAAATTCTTTCAAAATACTGTTCTTGTGAAGAGATGGCACTCTTTTCCTCTTCTAGTGACCTTGCCTGCTTCTCAAGTCATGTTTTGAATCTTTTATATGTATTCAGTATTTTTTTTACCTTTCTTACTCCTTTCCATATATTCATAGGAACACATGCCACTTCTGTTTTCATCAAAGATAACTGATTTACTTAGACCCTGGTCTCATTTTACCATAACTGATCCAGTCAAGGAATCTAGTCCATCCAAAATTTCCATACCACTTCAACTCTTCTTTCTTCTTATCAGTACTTTCCATTTACCCACAAAAAGATACTGATCTCTTATTAGTAGCAATCACACACCCATGCGTGTAAGTGCACACAACTTTTTTGACCCAATTCTCCTTCAGTTTGCCTCCTTTAATCTTTCCTATTTTTGATGATCCAATTTGGTGAATGAGAAGCAAGTCTCTGGCATCCACTTTTTCATCTCTTACAGTGTGGCCTATCAGATCTTTTCAGTCTGACTTTTTCTCCCACCTAGCAGAGGATACAAGTAGCTTATCTTTTCAAGAAGAGAAATAACTCCTTAACAGTCAACATTTGTAATATTTTTCTCATCTTTCTTGACTCTCACCATTACTTGATACTGCCCCTACTGCCTTGAACTTCTCTCCTCCTGTGTCTTTCATGACACAGCACCTTCTTCCTACCCTTCCAATAACTTCTTTACCTACTCTTATCTTCTAAACATATTCCCTGTGGTCAAGTGCTAGATTAAGGTTAGTTCTTTGCTCTGGTCCTCTTATCTCCCTTTCTTATGATGAGATCCTACTCCTAATACATTCTGTTTCTTGAGAGGTGCTAAAACAAAGAGGTTGGAAGCATGGATATGGCAGATGGTCTGGTTCAAGTCCTAGTTTGACATGTTTTAGCTGTGGAGCTTTAAGCAAGTCACTTAACCTGTATAACCTCACCTTCTAATTTTCAAAAAAAAAAAATAATGGCTATATCAAAAGGATATTGAGAGGAATAAATAAGAAAATACATGGAAAGCACTTATCATTGAACCTGACACATAGTAAATTCAAAATAAATTGTTTCATCCTTTTCAATTCACAGCATCACCCATTCTGGTTCATGCCCTCATTACATTTCCCCTAACACATTACAATGACCTTTTTCATATAGAACCTCTTCATTCTCTTGCTCTCTATGCCCACATCCCCCTATTTCTCTGTCATCCTGAACTCTGCAGTTGGAATTTTCTTCCTGAAGCACTGCTTAAATTATATACCACCCCGATTCCACTCCCTTTTACTTAAAAATCTGTATTAATTCTCCACTGCTTATAGAATAAAGTTTAAGCAACTAGCTTAATCTTGAATGCCTCCCCCAGCATGACATCAAGTTCCATTCTCTATTTTCTACTTTCACCTTGATATATCCAGTGTTAGGGTAGAATTGGTTTCACCTAATGTTCTTGGAACATACCATGAAATTTTTGGTGTTCATGATTTTGTTCTTACTCTGTTTTCTACAGGCATTGCCCCCTTCACATCACATTTACTCCTCTAGAAATATCAGGAATGTTTAGTGTTCATCCCAAAAGTCATCTACAGAATCATTTCAGTTTATGGATAACAAAACTTCTTACTTTAATTCAGTATCTCTGCTGATGAATTATAAATCTTTCTAAAGGCGGAGATTGATGTTTATTTCTTTTGTATGTAATTTAATAATGAACACATCCCTGGGGCTTCCTCAATGTTTTTTGAATTAACAAAAACTTTTTTTTAAGATTTTATTTATTTGAGAGAGCACATGCACACGTGAGCGGAGTGGGGGAGAGGGGAAAGGGAGAGGGAGAGAGAATCTAAAGCAGACTCTCCGCTGAGCACAGAGCCTGAGGTGGGGCTGGGTATCATGATCCTGAGATCATGACCTGAGCTGAAATCCAGATCGGACACTTAACCAGCTGAGCCACCCAAGTGCCCCAGAATTAACAAAAACTTTTATTCAACAGGTGTAAATTATCTCATTTTGGAGAACTGTTGTTGGATAAGCAATTTCAAATGTTTTCCCCACATATAATGCCATTCGCTGAATGCCTTGTAATTGGTTTCCTACTTTCACCTTGCCATCTACAGACTGTTTTTGACTCAGCATCCAGGGTTGTCCTGTAAAAAGGAAGGGCAAACAGTGCATTTCTTTGCTTAAAGTCTTTCAGGGGCTCCGTTTCTCTTAAAATAAAATCTAAAGTTTGTACATGGTCCACAGAGCCTTACCTGATCTTTCCTTTCCTTATATTTCTGACCTCATCTTCTTATGATCCCCCCTTGTTCACTTACTCCAGTCATTATTGGCCTTTTTACTGTTCTCTTGGCAACCAGCCTCATTTCTGAGTTAGATCCTATGCATTGTCTATTCCCTCCACCTGAAATCATTTCCTGTAGATATCTACATGACTTACTTCCTCTTTGCCTCCTAGTTTTTATTTTTCTAACACCTTCTCATTGAGCACTGCCCTGACTACTTTACTTAAAATGAAGACTGCTCCCCCACCTCTAGCACTCCTGATCTCCCTTAATCTAGTCTATTTATTTATATAGTATTTATTACCTTCTATAACTATTTAATTTACTTAGATTATTATTTATATTATTTATTTTTTTACCCTCTACCACCAGAATGGACACTCTATGATGACAAGGATTTCTTTATTGTCTTGTTCACTGATGAATTTCCAACATTTAGAAATTTACCTACCTTTAATTAGTGCCTAGTGAATATTCGCAAAATGAATGCATTGAATAGTTGTGTCGATAATGTTTTTGTTTTTGTCTTCCTCCCCCTTTTACTGTATATTTCCTTAAGAGAGGAACTCCATATACTAAATATCAAAATGCATACCAAGAGAGACAATCAAATAAACAGATACACTGTTTACAAGGTATCTAGCATCTGGATATTTGTAAAGTTATGGATAACTGATCACTTTAAGCTTCTTTACTGTGAAGAAACTAAAGCCCCATCATGTTCATGCTTTAATCTGATGTACTCACAATAATGGTTGCTTTAAAATGCTGATTCTTTTTATTGACAAGGAGGGAACTAGAGCACCATAGATGCCACTATGGGAGTTTTTTCTCCCCAGCCATACTGGCCACAATGATGTCAAACAATTTTATTTGCTATCACATTCAACTTAACTATGCTCAAGTAGATGTGTCTACAAAGTAAAATCAAGAGTTGAGCAAACCATCCATTTTTTTTACAAATTTCAAATTCAGTATAAGCTAAAACAATTAGATTGTTGAAAATATGACAATAGAGTTGCATGAATGATGACTTTAATTGCCAACTTTATTTGTGTTATTCATAAACACAGTGTGTTTCCAATATATATTGTAGATTGACCAGTGGCCAAATCAGTGATCTTAACATTTCAAAATTGCTTTTTTGTTCTTATTTTATTCATACCAGAAATGATTGCTACCCAGATTTATAAGCATTAACAATTTACCAAATTATTAATCGTTACCTTATTGAATGAATCTTGACATTATTTCTTTATCCATTTATCTACTCATTCATTTAATAAGTATTTATGCCACAAAATGTTCATGACACCCAGGATACATCAGTGAAAAATCTGACAAGAATCTGTGTCTCAAAAAGCCTGGGATCAACATTAATTCAGAAAGAAATCATGATAAAGTGATATATCATGATAAAAAGTCTTTTTACTTCTCCATGACAATATTATACTCAGATTTTCCAAATCCCATGTTTGACAAATTTATGAGAAAATGGAAGCAAAGATCTATTGCTATACATAAAACCAAGAGAAAGATCCTTGTTAGGATAGTGGAATCTAAATTTTAAAAAATCCAAAGCAAAATCCAGTAACAATGAAAAATATATTTTATAGCTAGAGGCTATTCAGTAACATTAAGCCATTAACAAGAAATATCTATCATAAATCTATATGCACATAAAAATACAGCCTATGTTTATATATAATTAAAAATTGGTAGAAATTCAAGATTTTGAGGAATGAACACAGAGAATCATATAGTTTTCAGAAAAATGGATAAGAGTAAGCGAGTAAAAAACAATATTAAGGTAAACTTCTGCTTCTAACCAGGACTCAGTAAAATAGACTGATTTGCCCTCCTACCTGAAATTTTCCAAAAAATTGGAAAAAAAGTATGAAAAGTTGGTTTTACAATACTGGACATCAGGCAAAATAGTACAGTGATTGGTGAGAAACAATATAATTGCACCAGCTTATTGTCTTGAAAGAGTTTCCAGATCACAGCACAAGGAGATGTCACCTAGGTAGACTTCCAGGAGACTCCCTGGGTTGAGGATAAGCATCTAAGAGGCCAAAATAGTTCTAGTGTATAGGACAGAATACCAGAGAGGAGCTATCTAGAAGCACAGAGACAGAACTCCAGAGGGCTCTGCAGAGGGTCTCATGTGAAGATTCAGCTAAGTAATGATCAATGCATGTGTGTAAGAAAACTTCCCAAGTTTGGAGATACATTCAATAGAAAGTATTAGAGGTTAGATTTCCCAGTGCTTACATACAGCCAGGGATAGTGCCTCCTCCCCATTAAACTGGCAATTCTCCTGATTCACAAGACAATAAGTGAGTACACAGAGAGGGTCTGCCTAAGTAGTGGGAAATAATTAGCCTTAGACTAAATACTGCTCTGGTTCCACCTAACAAATACTAAAAACAAGACCAAAAAGGATAAAACAGATTTCAAATAACTTAAATGCCTCCTAGATGAAAGCTTAGGAAGAGCAGTAGGAATAGAAAAATATCTAATACCTATAAGGTAATATTTCTGATGTCTGACATCCATTCAAAACTTACCAAGCATGCAAAGAAGCAGGAAAATATAACATATAATGAAGACAAAATAAACCAATCAAAACCAACCCAGCACTGACATAGATATTAGAATTAATGGATAATGACACCAAAAACAGTTATTATAACTGTATTCCATGATCAGAAATTTAAGTAGAGAATAGTAAGGCATTAAAAAAGAAAAGACCCAAGCTAAACTTCTAGATATTTTAACTCCAATGTTTGAAATGAAAAATACACTAGATGTGACTAACAGCAGAGTAGACATTAAAGAAGAAAACATTAGTTGAATTTGAAGACAGAATGAAACCGTGTGAGAAGAGAGAATTAAAAAGTTGAGTGGGGCATCACTGAACTGGGGGACAACTTCAGGAGGCCTAACATGTATGCACTTGGAGTCTATAAGAAAAGAGGAAAACAGAAAAACCATTTAAAGAAATAATGACTCCAAATTTTACAAAGCTGATGAAAACTATAAACCCACATATCCAAAAAACTCAACACACCCCAAGTACAAGAAAGCACCTAACGATTTCATAATCAAATTTGATGAAAACTATGAAACCACAAATCAAAGAAAATCATCACACCAAGAAAGCACCAAGACATATTATAATTGAATTGCTCCAAACCTTTGATAAAGAAAATTTTTAAAGCAACCAGAGGTAAGAAATGAACATTTCAAACAGAAATAAAAATAAGGATGATATTTTACATCTGTTGGATGGAAACAATGCAAGTGAGAAAATAGTGGAGTGACACCTTTAAAGTACTGGGAGGGTGGGGGAGAGAGGGAAAACTGTGAGCTTAGACTTCTATACCCAGAAAAAATATCTTCTAAAAACAATAATAAAATAAATATTTTTTTTTTCAGCAAAACAAAAGTAAAACAAATCAACTAAGGAAAAACAAACAAGCAAACAAAGAAGTTATAGCTAATAAATTGACAAATAATACAGTGAAACCATTAAAAATATTAATTTAATTGAAAAGAAGTCAGGAAAAGATGAAAAGTAATAAAGAAACTAAAGACATACTTCTAAATAATCCATGAGCCAAACAAACTGAAAAGGGAAATTAAAAAGTATCTAAACTAAACAAAAATATTCACTAAATATATCAGCATTTTTGGAATATTGCTAAATCACTACATAGGGGAAACTTATACATTATACACATAGAAAGGAAGAAAGGCAAAAATAAAATAAATGACTCTAGCTTTACCTTATGAAACTAGAGAAAAAGGAGCAAATGAAATCCAAAGTAAACAGAAGAGAGGTATGGATGAATCACAAAATAATTCTGTTGAACAAAGGAAGCCAGACTAAAAAGAGCACATGGAGTATGATTCTATTTATATAAAATTCTCAAAAAATGTCAATTAATTGCTAGTGACAGAAAGCAGATTAGTGAATGAGTCAGGAATGAATTATAAAGTAGTATAAGGAAACATTTAGGAGTAGAAGATATGTTTTTTATCTTGATTGGGTATGGTTTCATGGTGTATACTTGTCAAAACTTATCAAATTTACACTTGATATGAAATTTACTCTAGGTAAATTATACCTCAATACACTTTTACAAAAAAAGATAGTAAGAATACAGATAACTTGACCAAGACAGATGAAAAGTCTGACTTGATTTTTATGTAAGATAAAGCATTTATCAAGTAAAAAATTACATTTATTTAAAACATACATTAAAAATGTATAAGAATTAAAGACAAAAGGCAGACAAGAAAGCTCAAAGATTACCAGAGTTTAATATTGGACCAAACTCTCTGACCATAAAATAATATTGGAAATGCTTCACAAAAATATAAAGAGAATCAAAACTACCTTTCATATATCTGTTAAAAACTTGCATATTGCACACCTAAATACATGCCAGCGCTTCAGTGGGTTAATGGGCTCTAAGTATTCTCTATTACATTAAGATGTCAATTATAAATTTCCAAAACATTATTAACAAAATAAATATTTTGGCATTCTATAATCATTCCTTGATTATCTTTTGTCTTTCATCTTATTTCCCAGCTACATTATAAATGCCCTTAATATCACTTACCAAATCTTCTGTCTCTCAGGTAGGAACAGAATTGAGATACTGGTAGGGTTTTGAAAACCTATTTACTGAATCATGTTGAATTAAAATTATTTCTAAGATTATAAAGATATAAATAAAAGTATAGATTTAAAAAGTATCCCTTTTTCTATTACTTTTCTTTTATTGCTTATCACAAAAACAATACTCTCTTAGTTCCTCAGTAAATGTTTTGTTGTTATCATAAAGACTATTGGAAGGGAATTTTAGAGGCAAGCCTATTCTAGAAAATTCAGAGTATATAAAGAAAATTCATAGTGATAGTCTGTATTACATAATTCTCTCTACATAAATATTACTATTAATGTTGAGTTCCCATGGACTTTATTAAATTCAGTTCCAGCATTTATGGTAAAAAAACAAAAACAAAAAACCTTGAAAATTGTTATATCCAAATACTGAAAAAAATCTCATAAATTGGCATTTATAGCATTGATAAAGTTTATAGAGGTTTAAATTTTACTTTTTCAGATGCCAATCATGAAAGATTTTTTGAGCACTACCTATGTTGTTCTCAAAACTATACTGGCATTACAGCAGATACAAAGAAATATAAAGCATTGTCTTTGCCTTTAGCAACTTTCTAGTTGTGGAGGTAAAGATAAAACACATGAAATAGGAAAAATAAAATAAAATAAGTGTCTACATCTAATAAACCTTAGAAGAGAAGCATCAATTCAGGCCTGAAGTCTTCCTTTAAATGTTGAGGCTTGAGTTGAATCCTAAATAAGATTAGATAAGTAAAGAGGAAGAAAGAAGACATTCCCGAAAGGGAAAGAGTATCATGAGCCAAAGAACAGGAGTACTTGGGGCCATGAATAAACCTTTAAACAGCTATTGTAATGTACTGGGGTAGTGATAAATAAGGTCCTATGATCTAGATACAACCATTTTATGTAGTAATTTGAACCATAAGGCATAGAAGTAGGACTTGATGGAGTTGGTAATAGGGAGTTATCAAGGGTGCTTGTGAAGAGAAAGAAGGGTTGTTTTGTATGCTGAAGATAATGACTATAGTTATTCACCTAATATCTATTTTCTCCTTTCTGTAAGATATCCCCAAATCTGTTAGGGACAGCAAGTATGCACAGCTAAAAATATTACATTTCCCAGTCACCTTACAGATAGAAGTGTCAATTCGACCCATTTCCAGCTAATGAAATGGAAGCAGATACTGTTGAAGGAGCTGCTGTAATAAAGAAGACCAAAGCCTCAGGCCTTGGAATATGTATTTACAGATAATAGGTGTCATTATGGGAGTGTATGAGAAGAACACAACTAGAGTACTTGATGTGACCAACATTTAAGGGTTGAATAGAGGCAGAGGTGTTTTGGAAGGCACAGATAAGAAATGCATGGAGAGAGAGAGACTAACCATGGTGCCACAGGAACCAGAGGTAGAGAGTGAGTCAGGAAAGTGAACAGTGTCATATTCAGAAAGGTCGTAGAGGGCAAGAAGACACTGGATGTCCCAAAATTCCAACCAGAACAGGAGAGATATCCATCTGGACATGTGGGATCAAGCCATAGAATTGGAGAGATAAATTCAATTTTCTTTTTTTTTTTTTTGACAGAGAGAAACACAGCGAAAGAGGGAACATAAGCAGGGGGAGTGGGAGAGAGAATCAGGCTTCCCGCGGAGCAGGGAGCCCGATGCGGGGCTCGATCCCAGGACCCTAGGATCATGACCTGAGCCGAAGGCAGATGCTTAACGACTGAGCCACCCAGGCGCCCCTTCAATTTTCTTTTTATATTAATTCTAGATTAATATGTAAAGACAAAAATAAGCTTGATAAAAAAGAAAATAAGTGAATGCCACACACAGAATTGGATATACCTATCCCTATAAAGAAATTTTGGCTGAGGGTGGACAGGCTTAGCACCAAATTTCAGGTTTTGAGAATGAAATGGTTTTTCTAGAAGGGTGAGAGAGATATATTTGATTTGCAAAATGAAGTCAGTGACTCCATGCAATATACATTTGTTGGTACCAACTCAGTTTAGGAAACTATTTGAGGAACTCAACCTATAGAAAAAGACCATTACTTTACATCAAAAAACTTACAATCAAATGTTTATATATCATGAAAATTGATATGTAATATGAATAATTACTACATTATGGGCAAGTGCAAAGTACTCTTTGCTTATATGCATACATAAATATGTCTATTTTTAGTGTGAATATAAAATGTGCATCCAAATGCACATCCTTAGAGACATAGGCAGATTTTTTTTCAAAATGCTTGGTTCAACATAGATACAGAAATGGCATATATTTTTATATGTGCATAGGAACATATAAATTGAAGAGGTAAAAATGTATAAATTGTATTTAAGTCATCACAGACAATAATTGATCTTAGCAGGGTTGGGTTTAGGAAAGGTTCTGTAACAGCTGGGATATTTGACTATGTATAGAATTTTGTCATGTATAGAAAGATTTGAGGTAAAAAAAGAAAAAAAGTACATGTGAAAAATTTTTGTCCC
Source organism: Leptonychotes weddellii (assembly GCF_054177405.1). Taxonomy (NCBI): domain Eukaryota; kingdom Metazoa; phylum Chordata; class Mammalia; order Carnivora; family Phocidae; genus Leptonychotes; species Leptonychotes weddellii. The sequence goes on along the minus strand of NC_138381.1, from coordinate 30,823,544 downwards.
ACCTCAAGGGTGAGAGCTCATGGGTCAAATTGATTTATTTTGCCCATTTAGCTTAATCCTAATAATAAGTATGCGTATATTACCAGCATTTTGTGTGTATCTATCTATTATCTATCTACCTACCTATCTATCTAATATTTAAGTAACAAATATGAATATATAACATTTAGAACCAGAATTTTATATATTTGGAAAACCAGGAATATAAATATATAGTTATATGGATATAGATATAGATAGATATATAGATATATAGGAATTGGGAAGTTCACTAATTGATTTGATTGATACAGCCTTAGTTGCTGAGTGCGACAGTGTTGAGATGGTATTAAAATAAATAAGGAATTGTTCAGTGTCAGTATGAATATCATTCAGAAAAGGAAATGTTGACTCTGTGTAAAGATAAAGCAGCTTCCTACACATTGGCATAAACTTCTTGGTCCCACTGTTTAGTATTTTCACTCATAGCTGATACAAAACTAATCTCAAAAGTGTAAGTCCGCTGTGTTTTTTTCTGCTATCCTAGAATAAAACTTCGAAGAACTTTATTTTTCATGACAAAGAGACAAGTTTCAATTTTACAATGGAAATAGCAGTGCTAAAAACAAACAAATAGAGGGATAAGGAGAGAGGGAGGTAGAGAAGGAGGAGGAAGAGAGGAGAAAGAGTGTGAAACCAGGAAAATGGGAAGAAGTTAGGCTGGTTATCTTTAATAGGGAACACATTCTTTGGAGCTGGTTTGTAGATCGGAATCAAAACAGAAGCAAAAGCGTGGAAAGGAGAGATGTGCAGAAAGGACATGTGATATGCCTTGGTTATCACCTGTGTTGAGGAGATGAAAGGGCAATTTAGGGTGAATAAGGTTCAAATCCCTTGGACTGATTTTGAGTTGTAATGAGTAGCAGCAGGTAAGAAAAATAACCAAATCCTGCTTGTATTTCCTGAGAAAATGTAAGGACCTGTGTTATGACAGGCAAAGAGAGGTGACAATCAGCTTATTTTTCTCATCTGACAATGAGACATCTTTAGATTTTTAGAGACATCCATGGATGCTGCTTCTTGTTGCCTCCTTACTCCTAGGAACCACATTCTGTGCCAACAGAAAGGCTATAGCTGTCTCTTCTCCCATGTGAGTTAGCCTTCCTGTTCTGTTCATTTTTAGGCTAGGTTTATGTTTGTCAACAATTTTAGAGAAAACCAAAAACAAAACATGTTTTAAGCCAGTCATCAAAAAAATTGAGTCAGATGCTTGCTAAGCAGTTGTTTTGAAAAGACTTGCTGCAATACTTAGACATGTTAAGTGTTTATGCCATCCGGGCAAGCATAAAAGGACTTCAGGGGGGAAAGTCTCCTGGGTAGAAGCTGGTGCCTTTTTAACAGAAAGAAAAAGTGGTTTTAGAGGAAAAACTAGCTCTGAAGTTTTCACATAGCTAAAAGACCTTAGCTAGGGCAGCAATTATATCGCCATACTATGTGAATTTGTTTGATGTAATTTCACAGTCCATCAGAAATGAGAGTCAAGTTCAGGAGATGTTTATATATATAATGCTGAAGTGGAGGATGCAACAATGTGCACAATGCAAATGTTTATCCATTCTTCATGGTTGGCTAAAATACATCTCTTAGACCAGGGGTCTCAAAGTTGAGTCCATGATCCCCTAGACATACTCAAGACCCTTTCCAGGGGGAGTGCAGAGTCAAAACTATTTTCATAACAATCTTAAGATGCTATTTACCATTTTCACATGTTGACAGTTGTACCAACAGTGCAAAAGCAATAGTGAGTAATACTGGCAATGCGTTAGTATGAATGAAGCAAAAACTAAAATTATGAAAAACTTGTAGGTGCCACCTTGAACTGAACAGCTTCGCAATACTTAATGCTTTTTCCAGTAAGACGAATGGTAACATAAATGGGCAAATTTACCAACACTTGGAAGATCTGCAAAGCTAAGTAAGCCAATATTTTCCAAATGACTAATGCACAATTTTATAAAATTAGGCACAAGCCAAAGAGTCATTCAAAAAACAAGATATATGAAAGAATTTAGTGGACGTATGCAAAGCTCATTGGTATGCTTTCATATTCCCTACTGCAGCTGACCTTTAAGGAAGGACAACTTGTTGAGTTTTGGTATAGTATAAAAAAGATCCACAAATGTCTGAAAGGTCATTAAAACACTCCCTCCTTTTCTAACTCATATTTATTTATTCTCATGCATATTTGAGTGAGGCTGGCTTTTGTTCATAGGCCTCAACATAGAGACTTATCTTACAGCCGAATTGTAGAAACAGATATGAAAATCCTTGCAAAAAGGTAAAATAGTGCCACTTTGTGCACGTGTGTGTGCATGTGTGTGTGAAGGAAGAGACAAAACTTTGAAGAGACAGGAGAACTCAAGCATTTGGAGGAGGAACAATTCCTTCTACCCACATCAATATTTCTTTCTGGTATCATCATGTCTCACATGGTAGAATAACATATGATAACAATAATGGCAATGTTGACTCCTCATTATACTACATTTTAAAGTGGTTTAAGAACCACTCCTTTAGGTCATTTAAGGCATTTTGGTGAAAAGGCATAGGCTTCAGAATCAGAAAAACCTGGGGGCAAATACAGGCTCTATCACTTATTGGAGTGGGTCTTTGGGAGCTTCATTTTCATGAGTTTCCTTAACAGTAGAGTAGGCTTAAAAATATTTCCATTATATGGTTTTTGTAAGAATTAGACATGATCTAAATAATGTACTTCATACAGAAACTGGCACATAGTAAATCTTTAATTAATAATGACTATTTTAGTACATATTTTTTATAGATCTTTGGCTAAATATGGATACAGATATAGGCATCAAATAGGTTTAAAAAGGACTATAAAATACTTTTTATTTCCTTAAATCGTATTCATATCAATACGACTGGGATTGTAGAAACAGCTTTGACAATGAGATATTGACAAAACATAGGATAAGTATGTAAGTGAAGAAGTGCACCAGAGCCAAGTATATGAATTATATACAGGAATTTAGTAGTAAAAATTACAAATAACTTCCTTTGATTGATACTAATCTAGCAGCTGTATATTTTAAGGTTATTCTGGTGCAGAAAAATATGTGGCTGAAGTATAAATCAATGGAAACACAATATACTCCACCTTAACGTTAACTGATACTTTGAACCTATGGAGTCTGAAGAGAAGTTTCTATCCCACAACATGTATTTAAAAACACATAAGAATAAGAAAACAATTAAATATGACTGGGAAAAAAAAGTGCCTGGAACTGAGGCTATCGTTTTCTTTTGCAGATCTTCTCCTAACCAAGTGTTCCTTCTTATAGTTCCTTGGACAAGATCCTCGGCTTTCCTGCCTCAGAGCCACCACATTCCACATTAAGTCACCTCACAGATGCTCTTCTCTTCCATGGGATTTACTTTACCTAGCACTCCCTCTTTTCCGTTGTTCTCAAAGCACAATCCTGGTCAGGATGCTGCTCTGTTGAACACTCCATCACTCCCACCCAACACTGAAGTCCCCCACACTCTTGTCCCCCTTATTTCCAGAGCCCATCACACCCCTTTCTGCCTACCTTCTACTGAAGTGGAAGTGCTTGATAGTCCTTCAGATGTTGTACCCTTTCCTTCTTCTGCAACCTGCCATATAGCATTCCTTCTATTTGACTGTTCTTCCCACTCCTCAATTCCACAAGATGAAGCTCAAATAGCATATCTTCCTAAATTATCTTCCGTGATATCCATCTTTCTCTGTAAATTAAATATTATCTCCATGTTCTCTAGTCTCCCATTATACTACATATGAACAATTTTTATGGTACACATGTCTTCCTAACATTTGATTATTATTTGAAAAATGTATTCATCTCCTAATCTAGGTTGTCCCAGGTTCAACTGCCACCATCACTTATGTTGACTAATGCCAAGAACCTTCTAATTGGTCTCCATGCATCCATTCTTGGCCTCATTTAATCCATTTCCTACTCATCAGCCAGAGTGATCCTCTTAAATTATAATCAAACCACTAAACTGCTCAAAACACTTAAGTGGTTTCCCATTTCACTTAGATTAAAATCCAGATTTCTTAGCATGGCCTGACCTCTGCCTATTTTTTCAACCTTATCATGAGCTCCTCTTCCTTGTTTCCTCTAGTCCACACCATGCTGAGCTTCTTTCAGTACTTTGTACACTCAAAGTTCTTTCTTTCTCAGAGAAGGAAGGAAGAACTAAAGCTACCTTTTCTGCTGAAACACTTATTTCCTCACTCTTCATATAGATACTCTTAATCATTCTTAATATCCAGCTTAAATGTTAGGTCTTCAGAAAGGCTTTCCTTGAAGACTTTTCAGCCCCTTACTTGTTTCTTATATTGTACTTACTAAATTTATACTTTAAAAGTTTATTTTGTTTTATTTGCATTTGTATGCCCTCCCCTACTGGAATGTGGGTTCCATTAGGGTTGGGAAACATGTATACCTTGCATTTCTATCACCTAGCACAGTGCCTAACACAGGGCTCAATAATATTTATTGAGCAAATAGATAATTAAATGGTATCAGTTGGCAGAATTTTACCTTTGGTCAGTAAGCTCAAGGTCTCTTAAGGGGAATAAATAAAACCTGACAAACAATATTTTTAAGTTTTTAACACCCCAAATTCATGAATTTGAAAATTGTTCCTTGAAAAGAAATGTTAGAGCTCTTTAGAATAAATTACGATGATTCTCCAACAATTTAGGTACTCTTAAAAATGTAATATAATGTAAACTTTAAAAAGAAATATACTGATGATGTTTTAAATACATATAAAGAAAGACACTTCCCAGAAATTAAGCTGATATTTCATTTTTTAATAATGTTTGTAGGAGCATATGGCGAATTTATCTGGATTTCAATGTATGTCCTTCAGTATCCACATCTACTTCCATTCTTTTAGATGCACAACATACTCATTTTATTTCTTAAAATATGATCTACCTTTTCTACTTTAAATGTTATAAGTGTTAATAGTATTATTTTCATCACAAGAATGAGGACCTACTTGACTTCAGTTTTCCTTGACCTTGAAATTCTTCCTTCCTTTGTGCCTTTCCTCACTTTTTCCTTTCTTCTTTACTTTCATCCTTTCTTCCTATTTCCATTCAGGAAATTCTTCATCCCTTCCATATTTTCTAAGTGTCAGGTCTGTTTAAATAGTATATAGATACATTGGGAGATACTAGATTAAGGCAGTAATTAAGAAGTTGCTAAGCATTATTATAACTTTTTATCACAGTCCTGCATTAGTTATCTCAATATACCTCACACACTTTAATTTTCTTTTCTTGTCTGCCCTCTGATTCACACTTTCCTAGATCCTTTTTATCATGGTCTTGCTACCTTTGTGGAGTTATTTTTACCATCTCGGGCCTCCAAGATTATGTGTTTTGGATATTTCTTTGGGTATATCTGACCTAGAGACCTTCAGTGTATCAGTTTTTTCAGTAGTCACTTAGGCACCACCTCAGAGCCTCTTAGTTTCACCTGTCTCCAGAGTCCTGAGACAGTTGTTTCTTCCTCTCATAGTTGCAGCAACCAGTATTGTAAGCTTGGACTGACTTCACCAAAGCCCTCAATCCATGGTCATGATTATGATCATGATGAAACTGTGCCTCCAAAGGGCTCTGCTGGGGACTAACATGATGAGGTCCCACTTGGCCTCTACACAGGCTTAACTCTGAAGTGTGTAATGCATGCCCTGCCTCTTGTGGATGAGACTTTGACCAATAGAAAATAGTATCTGAGAGTCAATTCTCTCTCCAGCCTAGGGAACTACCAACTTCAAACTATGCAACAGTTTGTTGGGCAGTGGAAGACCATCTATAAAATGGAACAATCAATTTTGTATGGTAAAAATCAGAGATCAGCCCTGTCAGGCACCACATGTTGGCTATCCCTCCTTCCTTTCCTCATTTCCCTTTTCCTCTTGTTTCTTTGGAATTTTCCCCACTAATTAAGAAATAACACATTAGTTCATTAGTTTTTGCTTCAACCTCTACTTCCTGGGGAACTCAGGACAGACATTCCTCTTTTTTTTTTTTTTTTTGGTACATCTGTGATCTCATATTTATACACTAAGCACCATATCCAACAACTGTGCCTGTAATCTACTAAAATGTAGTAAGAGACACAAGGCTCAGATATCAAAGTGATGGTTCTCCATCAACAGTGAAACCAAGGAAATGAGTCTTGCTCATGTATTTGATCCTTGGAGTAGACATGGATATTATGCTAAAATCTTAATGAGTACATTCAGTGGTGAGCTGGAAATCATTCACAGAATTCTTGATACAGAGAGTGTGTTCATTGGGTATTTCAAAATCTATTTGATATCTGATTTCTTTTATAAAAGCTTCTTAGACACCCCTACCTATACCAAATAATCTCTTTTTTGAATGAGATAACTGGTCAGTCCCAAGTTCAATTATAGGAAGAACTTACACATTATAAATAAATAAGTGAATAAATAAGAACTTATGGATTATAAATAAAGAGCTTACACGTTATAAATAAATAAATAAACTCATTTATTTAAGACAGTGTTTTACCTATTACTATATACGAGGCAGTTTTTTAGACATTGAGTATGTAATGTAGAATGAAACAATCACAGTTCATATTCTCATTGAAATTATAGCCTAATGAAAAGGAAGGCTCTGTAGTCCAGAAAAATAAAATATTTTTGGATCTCCACAGGTTTCAAGAACTTGGGTACTCTTTTGTTTTATTCTCCAGTTGTATTTCATGTAAACATTATAAACAGATCTTTCACTGGATTATTCCAAAAATAAAACAAACAAGCCAAGCAGATCACCATATCCGGAAACATTAGTACAACCCTCAGGGAGAAGTTGAATTTTGTCTGATCCATCACACATCTGGGAAAGGAAAATAAGGTTGAATTTATAATTTGTACCACAAGACTAGTTTAACAATAAAAAGGGATAGTAATATGGTGTAATACCACAGAGACTGGGACACAGGTAAATGTAGCCTAGAATATTTGTACCTCTTGGTGAATGGGAGCCCCTATCACCACGAGACAACTTTATATGTCTAGCCATTACCTGAAAATTTTCTTCCAGACAGCTTCCCATTCTTCTTCCATTAATTCAAAACTTCAGAAGTACTACATTACATTTCATTCACAAATTGGGTAAGATATTAAATTAGGGAGATGGTATCTGAGATACTCAAGGTTGTTAGACTTGTCATAGTCAATATAAGCCATGCCTCTCTCACATGTACTGGGATACTCTACTCACAAAATATGGAAAAGCTTATACCCACACATACCTCTTCATGAAGGTTTGCGCAGTGAGATTCAGCTATAATAAAGACACTGACAGCTAATAGCACTTATTCAAAATTAAAATATTGATGACAAAGGGCACAAACACAAGCACAGCGCATATTTCCTGGGCATTTCCAGTCACATCAATCCCCTTGAACCAAAGGCCTCCCTTTGTCATAATAGATGTAATTATTTGTTATAATTTTATGTAAATGAGAAAGCTGATAAATTAAGCTTTAAAAAATTCACTGCACTTTTATCATTTTACTTAGTGAAATAAATTTCCAAAATTTACAGTTCCTTTGAAAGTTCTTAAAATACAAAATGTTTGTTATAGTTCTTTTCTGACAAAACAGTGATCCTTAAATATTTTAATGTAAAAATAAATAAATAAACTGATGTGGGAAACAGAATGAAGACCAATAAGTGTTATCACTCTAATTCTAAACCATTTAAATAATGAACAACATGAAGGATAAAAAGGTATTTTTCATTTGTAAATTGTGTGTTGTGTTTGTGAGTACACATGTATACACACACATATAGTTTTAGAACTGTGACCTCAAGAGCTAGGACAGGGAGTCAGATTGACTCTATAAATTACAAATGTAAGCTTAAAAGTGGGTGTAAGATTGAGCTTCTTTTTGGTTAGAGGCTATTAGGAAGCAATAATAAATGTAATTTAAATTAAATGCAGTAAATAACTATTAGAGCCCAAGTAACCAAAGCAATTCTGAGAAAGAACGAAGTTGGAGGTATCATGCTTCCTGATTTCAAACTATATTACAAATCAGTAGCCATCGGAACAGTATGGTATTGGAATAAAAACAGACACACAGTTCAATGGAACAGAATAAAGAGTCCAGAAATAAACCCATGCATATATGTTCAATTAATTTTTGACACAGGAGCTCAAAATATGCAATTGGAAAACGATGGTCTCTTTAATATATGTTGCTAGGAAAACCAGATATCCACATGCAAAAGGACTGGACCCCTATCTTATACACAAAGATAAACTTAAAATGGATTAATAATTTGAATGTTAAGACCTAAAACCATAAAACTGCTAGAAGAAACATAGAGAAGAAACTTCTTGACATTGGTCTTGGCAATGGTTTTTTGTATTTGACACCAAAAAACAAGAAATAAGAGGAGCTACCTTAAATTAAAAAGCTTCACAGAAAAGAAAACCATCAAGAAAACACAATTTATGGAATGGGAGAAAATATTTGCAGACCACATATCTGATAAGTGGTTAATATCCAAAAAATACAAGAAACTCCTACAATTCAATAGCCAAAAAACATAACCCAATTAAAAAATGGCAAAGGACCTGAATAGACATTTTCCAAAGAAGACATACCAGTGGGCAACAGGTACATGAAATGGTGCTGTTCAACATCACTAACAATCAGGGAAATGCAAATTTAAATCACAATGGGATATCACTTCACACTTGCTAGGATGCCTATTATCAAAAAGACAAAAGATAACAAATAATGGCAAGGATGTAGAGAAAAGGAAATTTCTGTACACTGTTGGTTAGAATGTAAACTGTTATAGTCACTAAGGAAAACAGTATGGAGATTCCTCAGGAAATTAAAAATAGAACTACTATATGATCCAGCAATCCCACTTGGGTATATATATGAAGGAAATGAAATCACTGTCTACACTCCAGTGTTCATTGCAGCATTATTCACAATAGCCAAGGAATGGAAACAACCTACCTGTTCATTGACAGACAAATGGATTAAAAATGTGGTATATACAAACAATTGGTTATTATTCAGCCTTAAAAAAAGGAAATCCTGTCATTTGCCACAGCATGGGTGAACCTGCGTATGCTAAGTGAAATAAGCCAGACAGAGAAAGACAAACGATGCATGGTAACACTTAAATGTGGAGTCCAGAAATAAAAAATCTAGCTCATAGAAACAGAGTAGAATGGTGGTTGCCCAGGGCTGAGGGGGTGAGAGAAAGAGAGAGAGGCTGGTAAAAGGGTACAAACTTTCAGTTATAACATGAATACGTTTTGAGGTTCTAATGTATACCATGGTAACTATAGTTGATAATACTCTATATTTTTAAATCTTTTTTTTTTTTTTTTTTGCTAGAGAGAGAGAGCGTGGGTGAGAGAGAGTGAGCGAGAGTAAAAGCAGGGGGAGCTGCAGGCAGAGGGAAAAGCAGGATCCCTGCTGAGCAAGGAGCCCGATGCGGGACTCGATCCCAGGGCCCTGGGATCATGACCTGAGCCGAAGGCAGCTGCTTAACCAACTGAGACACCCAGGCATCCCTATATTTTTAAATCTTTAGTAGTTTTTTAGTTAAAATATAATTAACGTACAGTGTTATATTAGTTTCAGGTGTACAATATAATGATTCAACAATTGTATACATTACTCAGTGCTCATCTAGATAAGTGTACTCTTAATCCCCTTTATCCATTTCACCCATCCCCCCACCTGCCTCTCTCTGGCAACCACCATTTTGTTCTCTGTATTTGAGTCTGATTTTTTTTCTCTTTCTTACTTTGGTTTTTCATTTGCTTTGTTCCTTAAATTCCACATATGAGTGAAATCATATGGCATTTGTCTTTCCCTGACTGACTGATTTCACTTAGCATTAAACCCTCTAGGTCCATCCATGTCATTGCAAATGGCAAGGTCTCATTCTTTTTTTATGGCTAATATTCCATTGTGTGTGTGCATGTGTGTATGTGTGCATGTGTACCACATCTTCCTTATCCATTCATCTGTTGATGGACACGAGTTGCTTCCATATCTTGGCTATTGTAAACAATGCTACAGAAACATAGGGGCTCATATATCTTTTCAAATTAGTGTTTTTATTTTCTTTGGATAAATACCCAGTAGTGGAATAACTGGATCTTATGGTTGTTCTATTTTTAGTTTTTTTGAGGAGACTCCATACTGTTTTCTGCAATGGTTGTACCAATATGTATTCCCAGCAATAGTGCATGAGGCTTCCTTTTTCTCCACATCCTTGTCAACACCTGTTATTTCTTGTGTTTTTGCTTTTAGCCATTCTAACAGGTTTTAAGGTGATATCTCACTGTGGTTTTGATTTGCATTTCCCTTATGATTAGGGATGTTGAGCATCTTTTCATGTGTCTGTTGGCCATCTGGATGTCTTCTTTGGAAAAATGTCTCTGCCCATTTTTTAATTGGATTATTTGTTTCTTTGGTATTGAGTTGTATAGGTTCTTTATATATTTTGGATATTAACCCCTTATTAGATATATCATTTGCAAGTATCCTCTCTCATTCTTTTTGTTGCTTTTTGGTTTGTTGATGGTTTGCCACCATGCATTATTTTCGTGTAGTCCCAGTAGTTTAATTTTGTTTTATTTCCCTTGCCTAAGAAGACATACCTAGAAAAATGTTTGTATGGCTGATGTGAAAGAAGTTACTGCCTATGGTTTCTTCTAGGAGTTTCATGGTTTCAGGTCTCACATTTAGATCATTAATCCATTTTGAGTTTATTTTTGTGTATGGTATAAAAAAGTGGCCTAGTTTCATTCTTCTACATGTAGCTGTCCAGTTTTCCCAGCACCATTTGTTGAAGAGACTGTCTTCGCTAAGAGAGTAAGAGAATAAAACCCAAGTGCTCGCACCAAAAAAAAAAAAAAAAAGGTAAAAATATGAAGTGAAGTGATGGATGTGTTAATTAACTTAGTGGTGGGAATCCCTTCACAACGTATATGCATATCAAATAACCACATTGTATACTTCATATATATTACAATTTTGTTAATTATACCTCAATAAAGTTGAAAAAAAGAACATAATAAATATATTATAGTATATTAGAAGATAAACAATGCTAATGCTCCTAGGAAGTATTATATAGTCTGAGTTTACCTAATTCCTCACTCCCTGTCAGCCACTCTTACCAGCTTTGGCTTCTGAGACACCAGACACCACCAGAGCTTCAAAATCCTTTCCTGGACAGTCAAAAACCACTGTGACTCGGTCTAGAGCATACTGGGAGGGCTGTGGGCAGCCTTACAGAATCACTTCACTCATGTGGAGGTCTCATTTTTATAATGTCTCCTTTACCTGGCTCCTTCACTCCCCTATTCTAGACCTTTAGAATTTATCCAAACCCCAGGGACTCTCAGGTTCTACAATTTGCATTAGTGGGAGCTCAGTGGTGGTTAATTGAGGATGATGATGAGGAGGAGACAGACCTGCTTGTTATTATCTACCATCACTGCTGGGTCTTGGCGGAAAGGAAGGCCGTGTGGCTGACAGAGGTTTAAGAAGACCAAGCACACAGGACTCAAACTGGCAAGACCTCAGTGACCTGCCTTCCTATCCAATATCTACTCGTGGCTGGAATAATTAAAACCCAGGAGAGAGCCAGCAGGATGGATAATAGGACTTGGTAATGACTCTTTGTTTCAACAAATTCATATAGCAGTTCCTGAATTTTAAAAAGTACTGTGCAAATCGATTCGTTAGCTGATAAAAAGTGAATAGTAATTAGTTTATAATAAAATGGCCCGTTTCCATGCTGGCTGATGTGTTGTGGTGGGGGAGGGATAACAGGATTTCTGAGGCCAAACTCACACAGGTAAATCTTCTGTCGGACTACCTCAGCAAAGTTATGAAGGTTAATCTTGCCAGATGGGTCAAAACTCCAGATTTTGCACTAATATTCGTTCTAGGGGCCAAAAGGTTTTTCTTCCAACCTTTTTTATTTCCTGTCCCATAGAACACTCCATTGGATAACTAATACATCAGTGTAAATTTGTTTGTCCTCTCCCTTGCCTTCATAATCAGAAGGTCCTAAAGAGTTCTGCTTTGACATAGAAACAAGTTTCTAGAGTGCTGCAGGGAAATACAGCTAGTAATAATAGTAGTAATGCGGGGCGCCTGGGTGGCTCAGTCATTAAGTGTCTGCCTTTGGCTCAGGTCATGATCCCAGGGTCCTGAGATTGAGCCCCACATCGGGCTCCCTGCTCAGGCAAGAAGCCTGCTTCTCCCTCTCCCACTCTCCCTGCTTGTGTTCCTGCTCTCGCTATTTCTCTCTGTCAAATAAGTAAATAAAATTTAAAAAAAAATAGTAGTAATGATAATATGAGTTACTAGTTATGTAGTTTTCACATTAACCAAGCACTAGATTTATCTGGATAAATGCTCACAGTGACCTTTTAAGGTATATATTATGCCAGTGTTAAAGATTAAAGGGAAAAAAATAAGGCTGAAAGAAGTCAAGTAACTTGTTTAAGGTTCTACAAATAACCAGTGCAACAATCAGAATTTGAACCCAGAGCAAATTGGGTCCAAATTTTGTGCTGCTTCTACAATATTAAACTGTATCTTTTAATAAAGTAGTGCTTGAATTCCAAGTGAACTTATCTAGACTTAAGTAAAGCTTAAGAAAACATTCTGAATAATAACAGAACCTAGTGGGGTTATATCATTTGAACCTTCATAAAGACGTTGAAAGCATTTGTAAAGGGTGATTAGCCATGCACTCCGGAGGAAGATCCATACATATTTCATTAAACAGTTATCTTAAACATAAGTACATATTGTAAATTGTGACTGTAACACAGCAGGATTGTTCTAATAACCCACTGGGATCTAGGACATTGGCAGTGGCTCCTTGGAAGAAAATGCTGTGCTTGACAAAGACATTTGTGTCCAGAGTTGTGGCAGTGACCAGTGGAATTTATGTCACTCAGCAATATCTATAGAGCTCAAAGTTGAAAGTTGGCATGCAGTGGTCATGTTAGAGAAGAGTGGAGATCACAGTGGTCCCTCTGGCAGCCACATGGTACGGGGAACTGGCAGCAGTCATGGTGTGATCCTGAAGATACCGAATAACTGAGTGATAGTTAAGAGGTAGTTTGTGAGTAAATGTGAGTACTATGGTAGGCTCCTAAAAGCACCTGGAGGGGTACTTTTCAGGAGTTCAAAGTTCTGACTTGGTAGGTATGGTGGGAACCCTTGAAAAACAGATACCATTGGTGTTATTATATTTGTAATCACAGCCTGGTGAGGCCAGGAAAAGATAGGTTGCACATGATTTACATAGTCAATTACATCAGATTCTTATATCCATGCACAAAAGGCAGCACCTATCTGGAGAATAGGATACTAGGTTCTCCTCCACATTGTTCAATATTGCTTTTTTCATTCTCCTATTACTGTATTTTCATTTCTGGCTACCCAGTTCTGGTGTAAGCATTATTTCTTTGGATACATTATCATTTTCAGTAGCTCTATGATCAATTGTTGCTGGCTTTGGTGATTTGAATAGTTCTATTCTGATTATTTTATAATATACTTGCAATGTACATCAAGGGACAACATTATTTTCAAGTTTGTAGACAGGAAAATGCTACTGCCCCTATATGCTTCCATTTCAATTTCTCCTACATGGAGGACAATATATCTGACATCATCTGAAGACTGGAAAGTCTTTATGCTCTGTTCCCCAGACCTGCTCATGTGGATTTCTCCCTTAGATGAAATTCTAAAACATGAAAGTGCCTCATTCATTTACAGGGCAAGTTGCCACCAGGATGGGGAACTATCCTCTCCTGTCCTTCCTCCATGAAATTCCAAAATCCACATCAGGTCAGAGAGTTGCTTGTTTTTCCAAAACAGTGCAAATACCCACACTGTGAAGAGTAGTTTGATTCTGAGATGACATTGATGAGAAAGTGGCTCATATTTCCTTTGAGAGTTCATTTTCTGGATCTCCTATTTCAGATTGGTCAGGTGCAGGGACTGAGCCATGAATTAGCTTACTCATTGTTAGCAAAGACTAAGATTATCTAAAAGTATCCAGTATAGTCATAGGCACATGATAACTTTGAAGTAAATGCCTATAGGTGAGCGGACATGATTTCTTAGCATAAGGACAACATAATATACTTGTAATATTTTGGAACTTTTGGAGCATTTTCAAATAAAACCTTGTGATTATATGTAATATAATAAGACAGGCATCATTAGTCCAGCTTCATAGAAAAAGAGACACAAGAAGCTGATTTTGTACCCAAGATGACAAAAATTATAACCCTAGTTTTGTGTCCAACACAGTGCATTGCATGTACAGTTTTGGTTAATTTCAGTTGAAAAAGTATACCACGTTTTCTTTTTATAGACTTTCGTGGTTTGAAAGCAAGTCTGAATTCCTAAAAATTATGAAGTCTGAAAAAAAAAAAAAAAAACAGGAAGATCACCAGTGAAGTCTCTAAAGAAACAGGTAGAAATATTTAATATAGATAATTATGCAAACAAGGTTTTCATATCCTAAGTTTTAATAAAATTAGGTTTAACAAAATCTCTAGGGACCCAGCCTTAAAGAGTTTATCAAGATGAGCATTCAACTGAAGAAAATTGAGCTTAAGGCTAAATTGATTTAAGGGTAAAAATGCAGGACCTATCAGGGTTCTATTGGAAAGATATAGACTTATTTTTGGAAAAAAAAAAATAGAACATCTGCATACATTTGAAAAGGTTTGAGGGTTTTTTTGTTTTTTGTTTTTTTTTCTTAAGCCTGGATATAAAATTCAACTGTGCTAATAAAATGGGGCAGCTTGCAGCATGAGTGAAGAGAGAGAGAAAAATGTGTATGTATTTTCTTCAACCTAGGAAGGTTTTACACTGAGCATCCAAGAGTAAGGTAGGAATGTTTTTACTACATCCAGGTCAAATGTGTGGTGATGAGATCAGCTGTTTTTGTATTTCTGTCTATGTGGACATGGTTGGAAAAACAAGGATTATTTTATAATGGCATTTATTGGTAGGAATGAATTAAAATCTACTTTCTGGCAGGTCCTGAATCCTTGGCAATTTCATGTAAAATGGGATATATGTGAATTTTTTTATTTAGTTCTCTAACAAAAAAACTGGTTTAACCTTGAATGAGGATGTTTGAACAGATGACCTCTATATGGCTCTTCTAATCTCATATGCAAGATATTAGCACACATTTATGGTGAATTACCTGAATATTATTATCAACATAAAAAGTAAATATAAACTAAATAGACAAGTTATTATCTTGTTGCAGTGAACTATTAAATACAAGTCTTATATCACAGAAAATCCTTCAATATTTTGCCCATTACCTCTAATATGGATAAACAACTCCCATAGAATGGTATGCCATGTACCTCCATGAGCATTACAACAATAACAAAAAAAGTCACCAAATCATGATCATTACAAAAGAAGGAAAAAAGTCACCAAATCAAAGGTCGGGGCTTCAGTCCTATGTAATCTAGTGTGATCTCTTTGGATTGGAGTAGGGAAATCCCATTTTATTTTAATTAAATGGAATTAGTAATTTTTGAAATCAAATGCATGTAACCTTAGGAAACAAAAATATTCTCAAAAGAAGAAATAAGAAGGTACTTTTTCAACTGAAATTAACCAAAACTGTACATGCAATGCACTGTGTTGGACACAAAACTAGGGTTATAATTTTTGTCATCTTGGGTACAAAATCAGCTTCCTGTGTCTCTTTTTCTATGAAGCTGGACTAATGATACCTGCATAGGAAAAAGAATTCCAGTGAATATGTTCCAACACCAACGTGTGTTAGAGATGTCAGTGGAAGGGAGGACTTTGGCAACATTGACATCTCTTTTTTGTTGTTTGTAATAATTTCTACACGAGTTTTCATATATATTGGCTATGATAGCAAAAAGACTTATTAAATACTTTTCTGTGTTTTAATAGTTGGCCTTTGTCAAAATAAACAATAGTAATAGAGGCTTCCTCTGGCCATGAGATGGAGCTCCAGACTCCTTCCCTCAAAGATTTTTTGCCTCAAGGACCCCAGATGGGAGAAGGGTGAGAACTTACCACTGGAGTAGTAAAGCTGATGGGGTTGCCTCCTGCCCTAGATGTTTTGCTCTGGCACTGGGGCAAGTGATCATTCCCATTACTTCCCCCCCTAATGTGCTCTTTCTTGTTGTCTTTCTTTCCCTACCAATGTAGTGCTAGAGTTTCAGAGGGCTATAGACTAAACCACTGTCTACCTAAGAGAACCCTGGGGCACTGGTTAAATTGCATATTCTCAAAACCAGTCCTACATCTTCCAAATTGGTTTCTCGGAGCTTGTTGTCCAGGAAAATGTATTTTACAAGACACTCCCCACCCCTCTGCAGTCAGTATATCTAATTTATAAAAAGTGTAAGAAGCGCTGATCCTTAAGAGAGACAGAGTAGGCAGGTATGCTACTTTTAAGCAAGAGTTTTTGGCTTAATGTGGTCTAGACCAGTTAGAGACCACCTAGATTTTTGAGGCCAAAGAACCCAGCTAGTTAGGATTTCCCTTGCCTCTACTTCTAGGCATTTATCTCCCTCAGAGACTTAATGACTGTTGCCATAATGAGTAGCTGATTGGCCATGCCCCCAAATCAGTCCAATACAGCTAATCATGAGACTCACCTCTCACCCTTTTCTATCTCAGGAGAGATTTGGGGATCAGGGACAATATATTTGGGATTAACTCATGTTATTCCAGGTGGCTCAAATAGGTCAGGTTCATTCAGCTAATTTGATGACCTTTGAAATGCAATCTGCCCTAATAAGAGTCAGAATGCTCCATAGAACAAGGATGCCAGGTTTAATATTCCTCAAGAAGTAGGATCTAAATCATGCTAATAGGAGAAATATACTTTATGCATAGGATTATTTTATGCTTCTGGTGGGAGAGAATGAACATTCACCCAGGTGAGGTTTTCTTGATCTAGGAAAACTAGCTTCCCAAAGTGGCTGCAGCCATGGCTGGTGAAGAGACCAAAGTCATATTTGAGTGTTCATCTCCTTCTGTTCACTCACAGAGTCCACTAATAGTCCAAAAGATGTTTCCAAAATCACTGCAGAACTTGACAAGGGATCAAGAGCTTGTTTCAAGGGAGTAAAGCATGGAGTTTTAAAAGGGCTGAGATCAAAATAAACAAGGGAATAGAAAAAAGACAGAGATGTCAGGGGCAAGGGAACAGCCACATGGGCTATTTTCCTTCTAGCATTTGAAACTGCCAGGCTTCCCTTCCTACCCTTCCTCATGTGGTTTAATGAAACATGTAAGACAAAGGTATGATTCTTCAATCCTCAATCCCCTGACATCTACCTGACCTACCATTTTAAAAGCAGCAAGAACCTCCACTATCATTCACTGTATTTGGGGTCTGTACAGGACTAGATTCAAGTTACCTGAAAGCTTCCAATCCATAAGCGGTTGTGGCCAAAATAGGGCTCAAGGTTCACAGACCTTTCTTTTAGGGTTTCCAGGTTGTTAGAAACCATAACTATTAGAAAACATAAGAACTATCTTCACAGCTCTCCCTTCCAATAGAGCAGCAGTTTGCAAAATTTAGAAGGTGTCAGGATCTCCTGGAAGACTTATCCAAACACAGATCTTGGGGCTTGTGTCCAGAGTTTCTAATTAACTAGGAGCCTGAGAGTGTGCAATTCTAACCAGTCCCCAGCTTCTGCTGTTGCCTGTCTGGGAATCATACTTGGAAAATTTTTGTAATAGGATACTAGGAACACATCCTGCAGAGCAAAAAGTAGAGGTTCTGCTACACCTGAGTTCCACATGAATAAGGAAATGGACTATCAAAGGCAATTTTCTTAATGTTCATGAGTTCACACAACTATCTTTAATAATAATTCTAACATTTTAATTTATTATAGTCTATGCTTGGCATTGCTTCAAGGAAGACTTTACTGATATTGTGTCCTTTGACCATTTGCTTATCCTATCAGGTATGTGCTATTATTCTAGGCATTTTACAGATGAGGAAACTGAGAGCCAGAAAGCTGTCTGCTTTCCCAAATGTCACAAAGCTCCTCAAAGAGAAAACCAGAGTATAAACCCAAGTCTCCATAACTGTCAGTTATATCTGTTTTGATTCACTATGCCATCCCCACTCTCAATAAAATCACAGTTCCGGCCCAGTACATTATAGAGCAACACATTTTAAAACTTGCATGGGAAGTTTTACATTTGCATATGTAAATTATCTTTAAGTGTCAAGCCCCCCAAAATGTCAGATATTGCCATAATGTAATACTATATGTGATTTCTGGGGCTCCAGTTATAAACTGGATATTTAGGTCAAATTTTGAAGACTAAGACACAGGACAAGAGTGATTCATCAAATGCAGAATGACTGCACACAAATTGGCACCTTCTTCTGTTTACTATAAACTCATTCTTGTTGGTGTTAATGTAATTTTTTTTTATTAAACTTGCACAAACTTTATATGATTTCCCTAAGTCTAGTTTCCTTCATCCTTTAATCCTTTCTCCAAATCTTTGTCACTAGGTTAGTTTTCCTTGAGTACTCTTTTTAAATTATAATTCTCCCATTGGAATATAACAATTGTTTCCTATTCCCTCGTACATAAAATAAAATTCTCTTATGTGTATGGCTGTCACAATCCTAAAAGTTCCTAAAATTTCCAATCCTATTTTCTCCCAGCAACACAGATGTACTATGTTTCCCAGCCTCCTTTAGTGTTAGGTGTCTCCACATGATGAGTTATGGCAGTGGAATGTGAATGGAGGTGCTGGACATTTCCTCCTGGCCTGGCCTTTAGGATATCCTTTACATTCCTCCATGCTCACTCTCTCTCTTAACTTATCTGCAACCAAATGCAGAGGGTCAAGTGTGAACTTGATCAAGAAGATAATATAGCCCTAGCACATATCAAAGCCACCAGATTTAAGGACCTGGGATCTTGAATGTTTGAGCAGAACAAAGACTCCTTCCCTCACTGCTGATTCCCATCAGACTGTGATATAAGAGAAAAATGAACCTTCATTTTGTTTATGCATGGAGATTAAAGAATTTACCTAATCTAATTAATAGAGTATATCTACCATGGCTCTAACTGTACATATTTTCTTGGACAACTCTATAGCATGAATCACCTTCCAAAGATAAGGCTGGTTTCTCATGGACTCCTGCAGCAACTACACTATCATATAGGTCCCTGCTGACATTGTGCCTTCCAGATGGAATTATCTCTTTCCTCTCTGCATTCCACATTTTTTCCATCACACAGATACTAATTTAATATACATCTATCCTGGAACCTTCTCAGATTATTTAAGCCCATGTGATTCTGTTCTTCATTCAGTTCATTAGGTTTTTTTCACCAAATGTAAATTATCGGTAATGAGCTAAGTTGTGAGCAACCAAAGATCACTAAGTAAAAAAAATTATGATATGGATGTGCACTGTTATGAAAGCATATAAGAAGTGCTCCCAATCCAATCAGAGAATGTTGTTTAGAGTGACATGCCACTTGAGCTGAGAAGCTAATCCTAAAGTATAAGTAGGTATTAGGCAGGAAACATACAGGACAAGTGAAGAGTATCCCATTTAAAAGAACAACATATACAAAGGCCTAGAGATGACAGAACAGTCACTAAGAGCAGACTGTAGTGTAAGAAGGTTAGGGTGCCAGGACATGAGTTGGGATGGCCATTCAGTCATTCAATAATGACTATAATTTGCCAGGGACTCTGCCAAACTCTGGCGATATAAAAATAAATAAAACCCAATCTCTGCTCTTTATGGGCTTCTTCATATTCTAATTAGAGAGAGACAAATAATCATAGCAGAATGTGAAAATGTAATAACCATATTATCTTATTTTGTTTTATTATATATAAAGTACTATGGAGACTCAAAGGAAGCAAGGGTGGAGGAAAAGCAGAGTCAGGAGAGCTGTCGGGGAATACATGACCTTTGAGCTGATTTTTCAAAGAGGAGAAGGAATTCATGAGAGAAAGGAATGAGTAAAACATTCTGCACAAAGAGGGCATGATAATACAGGCATGGGGATTAAAAAAAAAAAAGCTCACGTGTAGATTAGCAAGTGAGTTTCTAAGACTGGGATTTGCTAGGCAAATGTGGACGTGGAAGGATTTAAATAAAGTGAACAGGTAGGTACTGACCAAGCTCTGGAAGATTAGTAAATATCACCCCAAGTGTTTGGAATTTATCCTTCGAGTCATACAAAATCATGGAAGGGCTGTGAAGAGAAGAGTGATGTGATTAGATTTGTATTCCAGAAAGATCTTTATGATAAAGTGCACAGAATGGAGAGCAGAAAGGCAGTCTGGAAAGGGACATTTCATACGTAGTTACATTCTCATTTGCATTATTTTTAGTATAATGTTTTAGTGTCCTGTCTGTTCAACTTCATATTAAACTCTCTAAGGATAGGAGACGCTGACACTTTTTATTTCTGTAACCAAAGAACACAAAGTAAGGCACATTGCTTTTCAGTAAAATGATACTGATTAAATGTTTGATTAAACTTAACTTTGAGCCTAGACTCCTGCCGAGTGGAGAAAGATTTCACTGCTGCCCGGCAGGAGAGAAGCAGATATATTCTTCTCCCTTGAATAGATATCTTAACCTGTCCAGAAAGGGGAAATAACTACATCCGTATGAAGGAGGTGTTGGGAAGTTTAATTAGCCAGTGTTTATTATCTTCTTTGAAGCTGAAAAGTGCTAATTATGTTTTTCCCACTTTAAGACTCTGAGTCACATGGACCATATCTTAAGAGCTTCTGAGTAAGCAAAGTTTTTACCTACATAAATTGAGCTGAGTAGCTTTTGCAAACACATATACCAACAAGATAGCCTTAGGGTTGACCAAATAACTCTGTGAAGGTAAGAGGTTTATAGGTAAGTTTATAAGAAAACGCACTGACTATTAATATCATCCAACCAGCAGATGCCACCAAGGAATGTTGCTTCATGAGGAGTATGCCCTACCCCTAGGGATCCCCTGCTGATTACCTTTGCCCCTACTTTAATGGACTCAGTGTCATAGCTTTTCATGCAATCTAGTCATGGACCTTCTTAATCCTCCACATCTAGGCGTGGTGGAAAATTTAACTGACAATTTATTGAGGAGAGCTAGATCTAGAAGTAATATGCAAGTCAACTAAGGGAAATCTTATGGAAGGTCATTGTGCCTACTCATGCCCAGTATCCATGTAAGAGAGTCAACTGGCTCTATCACCAAAGAATGTCTTCAAGCCTATTTTAACCTTTCAAATCCAAAACTAAAGACCCTAAAACTGAGATGCTAGAGTTTCCCCCTTGTCTATCAAAGTCCCATTTTCTGCATTTTTATCTGCATTTTCAGGTACTACTTTTTCGGGTGATTTACATTGGGAAAATCCATTTTCTTCAGCGGAAAGTTTATTCCCTACTAACAGGTAGGTGGTCTTACCATGTAGCTTCAAAATACTATTTAAAATTATAACCCCAAATGATCAATATTCATATAAAAGACACAATGGGATCAGGTTGCAGTGAATATAGTCAATGGATCAAACATTTTGGGAAGTGCCTAGAGCAACCTTGAGGTTATTTGTGTTCAAAGGTGTATCATCTGAAAGTGGTCCTTGATGGAAACGCATGCCTACATATTGGAGATCATACCCCAGAGGAGCCAATAACTATGAATGACATTGATAATATTTACTGATCGTGTTAGTTATGTTCTAAGCACTGAGTTATGTGCTTTGCATGTAACACCTCATTTCATTCTCTTCACAATTCTGTGGAGTAGGTATTATCTGAAATTTAGAGATGATGAAACTTAGTGGTAAGAAACTTGCTCAAGACTGTTCATTTCCTAAGTGGAAGCTTCTCAAATAGGCTGTTTGAACCAAGAATCTGGCCACTTAACCACTACAGTCATGCTTCTCAAACTAGGGCATCCAATAGTATGCTAGGGGCATGCCACAGAAAAATGGCTTATCTTCCTAGGGTCAACTTAATCTAATGGTCAGTAATGGAATTGCATGAAAAATTTACCTATTTTTTCACATAAAGCATAATACTCCCGAATTATCATAATTGTGGCAGAATGTTTCTAACTAGAGGTCCCAACCTCTTGTACATTCCTCTCTGCTGTTACTGTAGTTTCGTGAAAAGTTTGAAGAGTCACACACTCTTCTATAATGCATATTTAGATTTCTCTGGATGTCATGTAGCCAAACCATTTATCTACCACCTTTTGCATTCCAAATATATTACTGGGATACAATTTACCATGGGAGGAGGATTTGGACTTTGGTAACTTCACCCTATCTTGGAATTAAGGGCATTAATTAGTAAGTGTTATCTCTCCCTCTCCCATTCCCCCTGCTTGTGTTCCCTCTCTCGCTGTGTCTCTCTCTGTCAAATAAATAAAATCTTTAAAAAAAATGTTATCTCTCCCAATACCAAAAATACAGGAATAGAGAAAGAATAATACACACATATGTGTATATGTATTCATAGGCCACCTATTTAGTAAAAAAGGCAAAGAGAAAGAAACGGACAACAATACATTTAGATACCTTGTACTCTGTTGGACACTCATAGAAAGGTAAATGACAGAACCAGGTATGATGCTCAAAGACATCATTACATTGTCTCATTTAGTTATCATGGGAATTAATTCCTTGTTCAGCTCTCCAAAGTTTTTTCTGCTCAGATGACTGTCTTGAAAGAGAGATTGGCAAGACTGCCTGGTGGAGGATGGCATTTACTTAGCAGTCCATGTCCTAATTTTACTAGAATCCTTAGTGTTTAGATCAAACTATCCTGTATGAGGGGTTGAGACTCCCTATCCTACTGGTTTTACGTTTATCTTGGTGTCTCTGTTTTCTAGGCTTACAATTTTCTGGTGATAAACCTTCCATTAAATTTATTTGGCTGCTTATCAGTTTTATATTTTGCAGACTCTATTTGTGGAAAACAAACTCCAGAGTTCTCTGCTGACCAGAATAATTCCTGAACCCTGCTTACTAGGCCAGGTCAATGGTCTGTTATTTAGTGCAATAACACTTTGCTTCAGCTGATTTGCAGTTGTAACGGACTCTGCCCATTCTCATTTTTCTGTGCTTAGTTGCATTTGATTCAGGATTGATTGAGGGAATAAAGAGCTGGGGTGGGGTTATCAAATGGCATATTATCTTCTCAGGAATTTTCTCTCTTGTTACATTCCTAGTCTGGTCATAGGATATACTTTGCAATGGCAAGTGGAGACAGGAAGGAGGGTGCAGCAGGAGCTACTCAGGAGAGAGCTGGTAGATTTGGTTTCCTAATATTTCTTCCTCCTCCCAAATATGTCCATGCTATTTGCCAGTGTTCTACCATTTCTTGAAAAGCATATCAGTGTTATCTAGAGAAAGAGAATAAATCAAACAATATAAATACCTAGTCAGGTGCATTCCTTCTAGCATTTGCCACAAATAAAGTCAAGCAACCCAGATTTTCTGCATTTGCCGCTAGTGGAAATTCCAGTTCAGATCTCATTTCTCTCTTTTTGTACTTCACTGAAGGCATCCAAGAGTAATCGACAGAGTCTGTGTTCCTGCTGTTTTGATTCTAGTCCTCCAAAATCTCACCAACTGTGTCCCTGTGGCCAGAGTCTCAGAAGCTGACAAGTAGTACCTTAACTGACTACATCACCATCAATGTCATGGTTTGAAAGTCTTTCACTCAGTGATGAGTGAATCTGCACCATTAACCATACCATCTCAACTCAGGCCACTCTTCATTTACTTTGCTTTATTTCTTATTCCAATATTTGTATTGGGCAGGAATCTATTAGAATCAAATTAAAGAAAAAAGACTCAAGCTAAGACAAGCCAAAAGAGGGTGGAGGTTATTATTCAGGGAATGCTTTTCCTAGATCAGAAAAAAAAGTCAGTTCTCAGGAAGGGACACAATTATAAAATGGAAAGTTATTAGAATGTTTTCTCTTCTCTCATCTTTGATCCCTTGCCTAAGAACAATTACTGGCTTTCTATCTGTAGATCAGATGACATGATCTCTTAAAATACCATTTAGTCCACTGAATTTGTAAGCCCTCTACTTACAGAGAGTCTGAATCAGATAATGATTTGATCCAGAACCAGTGGTATCACATACATCCCAAATCTTTTTTTTTTTTTTAAACTTATTGGTATAGTTGAATGCATCACTCACAGCAAACTGTGCTTTAGTGGTGAATCCCATCAAACAACATTGAATCAGTAGTTTTCATGAGGCTGAAGAGAGCCATGAACTTCCATCTCTGCAGATTTCACAGCCCAATAATCTTAATATATCTACATGTATTAGGGGGCAGATATTAACTTACTCTCCCAAAGAGTGTTATATTGGGATCAATATTTCATTAGCACTCTCCAGAGCTAATGATTAAGCCATGTACCAGCTGGACCCAATTCCCTGTTGTGAGTCATTGACATTTGCACTGTGGCCTGTGAGGTAATCTGCCCTTTTAAAGGAATGAAAAAGGTTAACCCAGACCCTTGTAAACCTTTATCAATGACTTGACATCATTAAAATCTGCCCAGTCCATTTTTTGGCAGTCAATCAAACATAAAAGTCCCTAGAGTAGTAGGGTCTTAATTTTTTTTAACAGAGAAAATCAAGCCAACAATTTCTTGAAAAGTGTTTAAATATCTAATACGTGCCCCCAGACAGTATAAAGCGCTATGGCAGATACAGACAAAAAGAAAACATGCTGTGTGCCCTCAAGAAACCTATTGACGGGCGCCTGGGTGGCTCAGTTGGTTAAGCGACTGCCTTCGGCTCAGGTCATGATCCTGGAGTTCCAGGATCGAGTCCCGCATCGGGCTACCTGCTCAGCAGGGAGTCTGCTTCTCCCTTTCCCGCTCCCCCCTCTTGTGCTGTTTCTCTCTCTCACTCTGTCTCTCAAATAAATAAATAAAATCTTAAAAAAAAAAAAAAAGAATTTAAAAAAAAAAAAAGAAAGAAAGAAACCTATTGACTAGTTGGGAAGTCAGACTAAAACCCAAGAATAACGTTAAGACTTTAAGTATTAACTAATAACCACAAAGAAGAAATAAAACATAATAGTCAGATGGAAAGTCATTTCTAATCTTTCAGAAATTATATCTAATGTACTTTGCATCATGAAAGCAAAGAGAAAACAAACATGATAAATGGGACTTGGGTTGCATTTTTAAGGTTTATAAAATTTTCATAGGTTGGGAAGAATGAGGATCTCTTTTGTTTTGTCTAGAGAGAGAGGGGAAGGGATGAGGCATAACATGAAGAAGCTGGAGCTGCATGAAATAATTTTTCATCCAGATATTTCTACACACCTGAGTCTGACCACTACAACTTGGAGAAAAACTTACTGTGTGAGCGAGAACTGAAAAAAATACTAGTAGAACTGGTACAAATGAGAACAAAAACAATATTTTGCATTGGGTGAGGGAGAAATCCTGTTTATGGTGTATTTAGGGAGAAGCTAGAGCCGTCAGTGTGAAATCTCACAGGTGCAACACTTTTCCTCTCCGTGCACACACTGCAGGTGTGTACAGATCTACTCTCCAACAGGTAGACTTTTCTTTCTACCACAGCTTCCCCCCCAAGCATTGCTCCCACTACTGAGATAACTACCAGGTTGCTCTTGGCAGCTTCCAAAACACTTGCATCTTCTGAACGTTTCACCCACGGCTTCTACACCTCCCACTGGGCATCAGCTAATTTTTCATTTGCCCAAGCCCTTAGAATGACAGGTCCCACAATTAGCCTTCCCAGAGGCTTCCTTCTTCCTTGGCAGTAGGTGTGGTGAATGTCAAAATCCCATCCTGTTAGCAAACTCAGTTTAGTATTAAAAGCTTTGTCTATGACAGCAAACAAATGTTTGGGGGCGTGGTGGGGCAGAAGTATCTTAAGAAGGAAAATGACTGGGCCATTTGTTTCATCCAATTGTGAAGTATTAGAGAAATAAAAAAGCTTATCTAGTCTAACCCCATCATTTTACTGAAGAAGAACATGGAAACCTGAGAGGCAAAGTGTCTAATCCAAGATTTGGCAGAAAGTTAGTGACAGAGGTGGTTTTGGCACTTCATTGGGAAATTGTTAAGCCCTTCTAAGACAAAAGCCATGATTTATACATCTTTGAAGTTCCACAGTTCCTAGAATGGTGCTTTGCCCACAATAAATACTAAGTAGATGTTTTAAAGAAAGACAAGACAATCCAAGGATTGAGTCTAAACCAAAATTCTCAGAATGTTGTCATTTCCTAGTTTCTTTTTGGTTAATTCAATTTTTCCTCTATTATTTAACATCTAGGGTTTATGTTTCATGTACTTTTTACCTGTAATTTTCTGTTTCTCTTCAAAATCAAGCCACTTTCCTCAATTAAGTTGAATACTTTCCTGTATCTTTGGAAAAGAAGAAATACATTATCTCCTTGCTTCTGCCCATCTCTCTTATCCCTTTTAGATAGTTCCCGACTCATTACCACCCCTTTCTGTATCCTTAACATTGAACTCTCTGCTCTGTGTCTTCAGGTCTAAGGTGAACTGATTATCCAACTATTATTGAATGAAATGTTTGATGCTAAGAAATTAAATCAATCAGTTATGAATTACATACTGTATCTTGCTCAGTATTAGGCATTTGAGGGACAATAGCAAGTTAAGGAAATACTCTTTGCATTCAGAAAGCTTTTTTTTTTAAATTTTGGAGGTGAGAAAAAAATTAAGATTTAAATGACAACATAAAAGCACAATGAATGACATAAAACACAAAATCTAATTGATTTCTATATAGACAATAAATGCAATAGTCGTGAATCCCATGGAATAAAATGAAAGGATCTTCTGGAATAGAAGAAATAATGAGATGAGTTTGTGGATCAGACTTGGCAGGAAGAGGGGATGAAATTTTTCTGGGTGAGAACAGTATTAGGACAAAGCTTTAAAGACAGATATCCACCTGAAAGTTCCAAGTAGGTGTTAGAGAGTAGACAAAAGGGCGTATATCAGGAAGAAAGATGCAGAGGGGACGCCTGGGTGGCTCAGTCGGTTAAGTGTCTGCCTTCAGCTCAGATCATGATCCCAGGGTCCTGGGATTGAGTCCTGCATTGGGCTCCCTGCTGCTTCTCCCTCTGCCCCTCCCCCAGCCTGGGCTCTCTCTCTCTCTCTCTCTCTCAAAAATAAATAAATAAATAATCTTTAAAACAAAAAGATTAAAAAAAAAAACAAAAAGAAAGATACAGAGATTGATGGTTCAGGAGTTTGAATTTTTACATATGTGTTTAAGCCAGGTAGCCGTCACTAAGTGATCTTGGTCTCAAAGGGCTCATGTCCTCACTGGGGAGACAGACATGCACATAAAGAATTACTAAAATTAATCTGATAACATATGGACTTATGAAGGAAATTAGGTGGTACAGAATCAGCCTTAAAATGTAGATGTTCATAGGCTAATAGGACCAAAAAAGACTTCAAGTAAGCTAAAAGTTTAATTGGTATCCAAAGGGCAGTGAGAATCTGGATTAACAATGAGAGTGAGTAGGAGACTTTTTACAAGGAGAACAAAGAGAGTTTCTGGGATGCCTGGGTGGCTCAGTCAGTTAAGCAACTGCCTTCAGCTCAGGTCATGATCTTAGGGTCCTGGGATGGAACCCAGCTAGTTGGGCTCCTTGCTCAGTGGAGAGTCTGCTTCTCCCTCTGCCTTCCCCCTCCACCCTCCCCCCACCCACTCATGCTTACTCTCACTCTGACAAATAAATAAAATCTTAAAAAAAAAAGTTTCTCACCTTTAAAAATTTGTATTTGTTAGTTTGTTTCTCTCACCCCTGATAATAAGTAGAAATAAATAAAAAGGTTTTGTTGTTCAAAAACTATGTCAAATGTATTTTCTACCCCGACAGAGGAGAGTGCACACATGGTAAATGTTAGAGCTATGCTGTTGGTGTTTATGAAGACCTCACTGCTGAATATATGCTCTACTAAGTTTCACCTTTTTTTTGCATTAGTAATTATTGATTTTTAAAATGTTACTTTAACTAAACACTAAATATTTAAGAAATATAGATGGTGGCTGCTTAATTATGAGATCCCTGTATGCTTCTGTTTTCTCTGTATTCAAGAACCAATTAAAGGAACAAGCAGTTGTATTCTTGAGTACACCTGAAACAATCACTATAAGAAAAAAGAGAAGTAATATCGAAGGGCATGATTAGAAACTTATTCTTATCAAGAAGCTGATATTATGCTGTTCTTGCACAATTTGGGGGTTGATGAGACTATTTCCCATCCCTAATATTTTTGTAGATACCATGAGTTTTGGTTTTATTATCTTGTATCTGTTTTTTTATTTTTTAATTTTTTAAAAAGATTTTATTTATTTATTTGACAGAGAGAGAGTGAGAGCACAAGCAGGGGGAGCAGCAGAGGGAGAGGGAGAAGCAGGCTCCCCGCTGAGCAGGGAAACCAACGGGAGGGCTCGATCCCAGGACCTGGGATCATGACTTGAGCTGAAGGCAGACGCTTAACCGACTGAATCACCCAGGTGCCCCTGTATTTTTTTTTAAATAGGAGATTCAGAAAGATTTAAAACTATTCCATTTTTTCCCACTATCACACAAGAATCCTCCATTATAGATATTCTTTTATTTTATTTTTTATTTATTTTTTTTTAAAGATTTTATTTATTTATTTATTTGAGAGAGAGAGAGAAACAGCATGAGAGGGGAGAGGGTCAGAGGGAGAAGCAGGCTCCCCGCTGAGCCGGGAGCCCGATGTGGGACTCGATCCCAGGACTCCGGGACCATGACCTGAGCCGAAGGCAGTCGCTTAACCAACTGAGCCACCCAGGCGCCCATAGATATTCTTTTAAATAGTAGGCAGCTAGTTTTGAGTGATGTGGTTAGAAGGAAATCCCTCTTTTATTTGAGAATGTAGTAAATAATAACTAAAGGAATCTCATACAGTTTTGTAGTCCTAGATATACGCTCTTTAGATCAGAAAAAAATGTAAATATGAAGTTTAATTATATTAATGAGTCCTCAAAGAAGAAAGCCAGCCAAAAAAATGGAATAGTACTAAAAAAAAAGAAAGATAATTCAAGAATACTTTCCAGAGATACATTTTATTGCCTGAATGAGTCTAAGCATGGCAATGAAATATATAATGTATATATTTTTTTCAGGGGAAGTAA
This sequence comes from Leptonychotes weddellii, assembly GCF_054177405.1. Taxonomy (NCBI): domain Eukaryota; kingdom Metazoa; phylum Chordata; class Mammalia; order Carnivora; family Phocidae; genus Leptonychotes; species Leptonychotes weddellii. The sequence goes on along the minus strand of NC_138381.1, from coordinate 30,794,180 downwards.
TTAGACAATGTAAAAATTAGGGACCATTACCAGAAAATATAACTTGTAAAAATGATTCAGAAAAAATTCAGTTACAATGGGTTAAGAAGCTGTAGTAATTTAAGATTTTGAAAGGTATTTGTTTTTATATTTAAATGAATTTCTTTTTATCCATAATAAATTCATTTTTATATAAGGATTAGAAAAATTTCTAGAATTGTAAAATTACAAATTTTCATGTAATTTCCCAGATATAAGGATAACACAAGGAAAACTGAGTATATGACAGTGTTCCCTTGACTAAAATGATAGGTCAAAGGTTAGTTAGAGATAGTATATGGACACTTTCAAAGTTATGGTGAGACATAGCCAATGGGGTAAGAATATTTGCTTAAGAAAACAGATAAATTTCGCTCTCCCCATAGAATTGTCCTGTTGACTTTCAGTTTTAACTCCTACATGTAAACAGCTTGGAAATCGTCATACCCATTCTTGAAACGAGAACAACCACAAAAAAAAATTGAACAAGCTGAAAATCAACTACTTCTGTTGAACTCATCAAAGAACTGAGGTCTCTGGCAAACCAAAAATCTAGAGAGAGAGATAAAATACAGAGAGTAATGAGCAAGAAACCCTGAGCCATAAACTAGTGGGAACACTTAAATGGTAATTTTTACTTGTTGCTACAGATTGAGTATAGACTAGTATGAAAGGAAAAAACTCCTGAGGACTACATTCCTGAATGGGGGTTTGGGGGAGCACATTTTTGTAAGTTTTAACTCATAAGTTTTTCCATGTGATCCAGCAATTACACTCCTTGGTGTTTACCCAACTTATTTCTAAACTTATGTCCGTATAAAAACATCCACACAAATGTATAGAGCAGCTTTATTAATAATCACAAAAACTGGGAGCAACCAGTCATTCACTAGGTGAATGGATAAACAAACTATGGCACACTGGTGCAGTGGAATATCTTATTTAGCCTTAAAAAGAAATGAGCTAGCAAGCCATGAAAAGAAATGGATGAATCTTAAATTTCCAAGTAAAAGAAGTCAGTCTGAAAAGACCATGTGCTGTATAATTCCAATTATGACATTCTGCAAAAGGTAAATCTAGAGAGACTATTAAAAAGGTGATTATTGCAGAGATTCAGAGGGAGGAAGTTGAATAGCATGTGACATTTTTTAGGGTGGTGAAACTGTTCTACACAATGCTGTAACGTGGATACATGCCACTATGCATTCGTCAAAATCCACTGGACTTTAATGTTTGTATATTTAAGAAGTCATTTATGAGGTCAGAGGAATCACAGGATGGAAAGCAGATTGTGACAAAACAGTATAACTATATTACAAATGTATCAAATGACTTCACTGAAAGGGAGATAGGGATCAACATGCTGACCTAAGTCACTTCAGAAATGAAAGGAGTGTATAAACCTAAAGGCACAAGAAATAACATAAGAACTGTACTGGCTGGTAAAGTTGTTTCTCACTGGAATAAGGGGTAACCATTTTGATACCACTATACTGTTAATAGCAAGTATTCAATCTAGTATCAAACACTTAAATAAGTGGATGGTGAGTGATGGAAGTTGGGAGTCTCACTATTGGAGTGGAGGTTTCTACATAAGTATGAGGAAAAGGCTAGAATGATAATATGGTAATGGATAAGAATTGGAAATGTTATTGTGAACACATTTTGAGTTGAATATTGATACAGCTAATTCCATATAGAAATATTTATAGATGTGTGTATTTACATCAGCTAGTATATGCATAACATGTTTCCTTATTCTGAGGGAGCTTAGAAACGACACCCCAATAGAAATGAGCACACCTACTGTCCACATTGTAGTTTCGAATATCATTCTCCAGTAAAAGGAACCAAGGCTCATTGGAGAAATGGCTGATACTAGAATGGGGGCAAGAAATACACAAGATGAGCCTAGAGCATCTTACAGTGCTAGAAAGAAAGGAAGTGCTCAAAAAAAAAAAAAAGTCCACAGTGATGGAGGTATGCCCAAATGATATAAGAGTCACTGAAAGAGCTCCCAATACCTAAATCTGGAACAATTTGAGCAACAAAATAGTGTTAGGTTATAGCTCAAAGTATAAAACAAATGCCCATGAATTCATACTGATATAAATAAATAGTTGAATTAAAAAAAAAAAACCGAGGAGAGGAAAGGAAATCTTCCATGCAGAAGAATTCCAAATAATCAATGTAGATACTCTCCCCTCAAAAGAGTGGAGCATAACTCCCTATTCCTTAAATGTGAGCTGTACACAGTGACTTCTTTCCTGTGTAAAAGAGGACAGAAAAGAGTAATTTCACATTAGAGAAAACTGACAAACACTACTTCAGCTAGGTGATCAAAGTCAACATCAACAATGATAAGTCATGTTGATAGTATATATTCTTGATATGACAGCATGAGAATGTCACTTTACCTCTGTGGTTCTCCTCCCCAAAACCCATAATTCCAGTCTAATCATGAGAAGATCATCAAACAAATCCAAACTGAGGACTTTCTACAAAACATCTGACCAGTACTCTTTTTTTTTTTTTTTAAAGATTTTATTTATTTATTTGACAGAGAGTGAGACAGCAAGAGAGGGAACACAAGCAGGGGGAGTGGGAGAGGGAGAAGCAGGCTTCCCGCAGAGCAGGGAGCCCGATGCGGGGCTGGATCCCAGGACTCTGGGATCATGACCCAAGCTGAAGGCAGACGCTTAACAACTGAGCCACCCAGGCGCCCCTGACCAGTACTCTTGAAGCTCCTCAAAACCAAGGAAAGTATGAGAAATTGTCACAACCAACAGGAATCTAAGGATGAATGATTACTAAATGTATTGAGGTATCATGAATAGGATCATGGAACAGAAAAAGGACAGTAGGCAAAAACTAAGGCAATATGAATAACAAATGGACTTTAGTTAATAATAATGTATCAGTATCAATTTATTAATTATAACATATGCATCCTAATAATGTAAGATGTTAATAATAGGGAAAACCTAAGAGCTTTATGCAATGTTGTATTATCATTTTTATGTATGATACATGCACAGATACACACATACTCACAGGAGATCAGACAGGTAATGACAAAAGAAAGCACAATAAAAATGGGAGAACATGCAAGACATGTTGCCTTTTTATTTACTTCTCCATCCAAGGAATACACATAGGTCATCTTCTGTGGTTCCTATCATTTTCAAAAAAAAAAAAAATGTCTTTGAAGCCAAGTTTCCTGATTTCTATTTGAGTATATTTCAGTACATCCTAATGTATACAAACCATTTAAGTTCCAGTTCACAGAATGGTTTATCCTTTCACTTCTCTAGAATATCTAATATTAGAAACTCATTTACTTTATGGGAGTTCTTTAATACTTGGATAAGAAAAGTAAAACATGTCTTGCCCCGGGCCAGTAAATAAGTGACAATCTGCAAATTTAATATAAAAATGATTAATTTTCATAGATAATAGTGTAGTCCAGTAAAACCTTGTAAATTTGCTCTATTAAATAGGTGAAAGCAACAAAAACTTAATGAAAGCTTTATTTATAGAACTTTTTTTTTGGAATAGAGAGTGATTTTGTTCTAAAGCTGGGAAGGATTTTAGACACTGGTTTTTGTATTTTAACAAAGCAAAGCCATACATACTTATTTATTTAGAGAAGCCATTTTTAATGAGCCCATTCATTTTATTTATGCGGTTAAGCGGTAATCCTATTGACCTTCACTATGAAAAGAGCTAAATATTTTTCCATTTTAACACTGTCAATTTAACTTTTTTTAAAATGGTCAAATAGAGCTAACTTCAGCAAGAATGAAGGACAGTAATTTCAAATAAGCGGAGGATGAAATCATGAGGTTTCATACATTTATGAAGTGTATAGTAGCATTTCAGTTCATATAATCCATTGACAGCTAACCTTCATACTATATTTATTCATTTACTTATTGATTAATTTCTTCATAAAAACCCCTTTCATTAAAAAAAAAAAACATGTGTTACACTCCTACATAGATCATTCTACCAAAGGGGAGAATGACATAAACTAGAGATAGAAAAAAATAACATTATGAGAGATGCATCATGTATAATATTTCTAGACAGAGAGAAGTGATAAAGATTTTATTGTTGATTTTATTTACTTGTTTATTTACTTACTGTATTCTTGTTTTATTCACTTTGAGGGCTGAAAAAGAATTATGAAAGCACAGTGGCAGTCCTTTTAATTTACCGAATGCACTTTGTCCATTAGAAAAATACTGTCTTGTTTATAGCTTGCATATAATCAGATTCACTTTCCTCACCACAGAAAAGCAGATTCTTCAATACCCAGTACATGTCTTATCTTAAACTTACTAAGCAAATCAGGTGGATGTGGTATAGTAAGAAATCAATATTTGGCTCTTGTCCCTGGTTCCTCACACATCCCTTGGAATTTCCTTAGTGATAGCAGTGATAAGGGAATCTTTTTTTTTTTTCCTAATAAGGCAACTCTTAGTGGGCCCCTAGATAGTTTCAGGATGGGGGCTGGTTGCCAGAAAGACCAAGCCTTACTTAGAATCCTGGAACTTTTAGCTGCATTCCCCAGACCTCCAGGAGAGGAGAGGTGCTGAGAGAGTTGGCACACCCAGAGAGGGCATGGAAGCCCCACTCATCTTCCCCCACACCTTGCCCTATGAATCTCTTCCTTTTGGCTATTCCTCAGTGGTATCCTTTATACTAAACTAGTAAGTAACTAAAGCACTCTCCTGAGTTCTAGGACCTTTTCCAGCAAATTATCAAATGTGAGGAGGGATTCCTAGGGACCCCTGATTTATAGGAGGTCAGTCAGAAGTATGGGTGAACTTGTAAGTGGCATCTGAAGTGAGCGCAGTGTTGTGGAACTGAGCTCTTTAACTTGTAAGACCTAATCCTGATTCCAGAAAGATAGGTCAGAATTGAATTGAATTGTTGGACATCCAGTTGGTGTCAGAGAGTTGGAGAAGTGGTGTTGGAACATACTGGTGCCAAGAAGAGAAAAAAAACCTCTCTGTGGGTCTCCTAAGAACTCAGAACAATTATCAATTAATCAGAAAATTTACTTGATAGCTACTATGTCAAAAGATTTGTAGATGTTGTGGAAAATATAAATTAGTTTCGATAAAGGCTCTTAAGGGATATCTAGACAGTTTGTGTCCTTGAAAATACATTTAACAAGGAAGGTAATCTATATGAATTGCCAAATTAATGGCAGAGATGATAAACATCATAGAAATTCCAAGCATATGCAGGTCAAAATCATGAATAAATGAAAATTAGGAAAATGTTTCCTGGGTTCCAGGACCAGGATATGTCTTTGACTCTCCTCTGGGCAGTACAGACCATGGTCTGTAGTGAAGCTCACTGTTCCTCTGACCAGTGACATCATCATGGGTGTCTCCTTCCTGCCAGCCAACCCCAGCCCACATGGAAATGTCAGTTTCCTGCCTCTACACAAATATGAGGATTTTCCTTGTCTCATCTACACTCTGTACACACACACACACACACACAACACCTTGAAAGATATATGAACAGCATTTTGCTGAAAGAGTTAGTGATAAGATCCAAATTATATGGAACTGGAGGAGAGGAGAAAGAAGTGTTGGATGCAGTCAGGTATTAACCTCCTACTTAATTTTCTTTGGGCTAAGGTGGGAAGCATGTGTGGGTGGAGTTAATTCCCAGAACTGGAAAATTCTCCCATGTGGGTATTTGATAAGGTCTTGAAAAGTCTGCCATATGCCTCCTTTTTAGTCTTACCATTACAAATGGAGCCTGAGTCCTTGAATCCTGTATAGAAGGCTGCCATCCTAACACCTGCATCAATCACTGTTGGCTTCCTGAGCAAGAAATAAATTCTTAACAGTGTTAAGCCACTGACATAATGGGTGTGATAATAAATATTTGAATAAAATATTTGGTCATCACCCCTGTTCCTGGCAAAGAGCTCCTAAAACACTTGGAATTTCCTATGATGAGAGTGATAAAAGTGTATTTTGTGATGTTAATGGAGTAATTTTTAGAAAGCACCTAAGAATGGGGGCTGGTTGCCAGTGGAGCCAACCACATGATTAGAGGCTTAGAACTTTCAGTCCTATCCCAGACTTCCAGAGAGGAGGAGAGTGGGACTGGAGATTTGAGTTCAGTCACCAGTGGCAGTGATTTAATCAGTCATTCCTATGTAATGAGACCCCCATAAAAACACAAATGGATGAGGTTCAGAGGGCTTCTGGATAGAGGTGCTAGGAGAGCACACTCAGAGAAGGCATTGGAGCTCTGAACTGCTTCCCCGTACCGTACCTTGCCCTATGCATCTCTTCCAAAGTTATACCCTTTTATAGTAAACTGATAATGTAGTACGTGAAGTGTTTCTCTGAGTTCTATGAGCAGCTATAGCAACATAATTGAATCCAAGGAGGGAGTAATGGGAACCTCCTATTTATAGCCTGTTGCTCAGAATTACAGGTCACAACCTGGACTTATGATTAGCATCTGAAGTGAGGGCAGTCTTATGGGACTGAGCCCTTAGCCTGTGGGATCTGATGCTTTTCCACATAGATAGTATCAGAATTGCTTGATGGTGTGGAAAACACACACACACACACACAAACACACACAGAATTGGTGTCAGAATTGGAGTTTTGTTTGTACTAGTAGTTAAAGTCACTGAACTAATTAATAAATAAATTGATAATAGAAGCTAGGTATTGGCATGAGAAAACCTAAAATTTGCAGCATTAGTTTATTGTTAGACAGTAGGCAACAAGAAAACAAACAGTAATCTGATAGCAGAATATTTGGTAAAACAGCCATGTGCAATAACTTGGAAGGAAGATCTTGCCCACTGAGCTTGTGGCTCTAAGGAAAGTGGTTGGAAGGATTCAGTAGGATAGTGAGTTGGCTCCTAATCATGGCCTTTAGCAAAGTATTACCAGAAAGAGTTCAAGAGAGAATTGGCTGGTTTTCAAATAGAGGTTGAGGAAGGAACAAATCCAAAGAAAAGGGCGTTAAAGGGTTGGAATAATAAGGTGCATCTGGACCATAATAGGAAGAACTGTAGTTATAAATCCTGGCACACAAGAAAGTGTAGAAAAAACACACACCTTGAGCCTGCTAATATTTCAGATAAGCTTATTGTCAGAGAATTCAAGCCTGGACTGAAGCATAGTTTATGTGACAGGGTACTCAGTTGCATTATCAGAAAGAGGGCTGCAAGAACTGTGCAGCCCCTAAAGAAGGCAGATTCCAAATACCCTGTGGTACTATGGCCAAGAAGGATAATGAGCTAGGAAAACTGTAGGGATGTAAGCCAGGGGCCTGGACAAACACTGGGTAAGAGAAGTTTTTAAGAAAGGTGGCCTAATCAGGCCACTTCCCCAACTTTCCCAAGAAAGGGCCCTGCACAGATTCTACCAGTAGGACTGAATATGTGCTAGGGAAAGTGTATTTTCTTTCCTTATCTTTTCTTAGTAGGAGATAGAAACTAGGGAGAGGGCCTATAACACTGAAAGTAGCCCTGATCTCTGAATCAGTACATGAAAGATCTCCTGCCAAATGTCTGCCGTGGACTTTGGATATGTAAGAAATCATTTTTATTGATTTAGCCATTGAGATTTAGTCATTGATTTGTTATAACAGCAAGTATTACCCTAAACAATAAAAAGAGATCAAAGTTAAACAGAAAATAAAAGCATGTAGACAGCAATATGGGAGTTGAACAGGCTCATGAGACAGTGAATTAACCAGTCTTATTTGGAAAAACTTGTAAGATATTCAAGTCCTTAGTTTAAATGTGAATGTGATGAGGAAGTCAGGATATGTTAATACTCATAGATATATTAGATTGAATTAATGTCATTAATGAATTAATGTATCAGCTGAGCTTTTGCCACCTAGAAGCTCTCTGCAATAGATTTTACAAAAATGGCTTCAATTATTCCCTTCTCTGTGTTCTTGTAGCCAGGCAATGTGATTCTGCAAATCTTGCCAAGAATTATAGTCTATTTTCCCACTCTTCAAATCTGGGCTGTTCTTCGATACTTTGATGCATAGAATCAGCAAAAATAAAGTTGTGCCAAATCTAAACTGAGGCGCAATAGTCCTGGCATGCTTCTGCTCTTGATCTTGGAATCCCACAGCATTTATCCAGTGGGACTTTAGAAATGCTCTGCGCTAAGTGACTGTTTTTCTTTTTGAAATGGGAATGTCTATTTTGTTTTCTTGTTCTCACAATTGTATGTTGGATGTGGTGGGTGGAGGAGGGATAGAAAATTTGTCTTCTTTTTTTTGTTCATAAGTCTGCAAAACAATACAAGTTACACTGTAAGAACTGCTTGTCAACCTAACGGAGATCACAAGAGCATGATGAATGAATGATATGATTCATTCATGATGAAATGAGACCTTGGGGGCGGTCTTGGGAAGGAGTATGAGTATTTTCAATGTAGGATGGATATGAATAATTATGACCAGAGAGCACGCCATTGTAGATTGATTACAAAAATGGCTGCAATTATTTCTCCCCCACTACATATGCCCTTTTGCAATGAAATTTTGCATCTTTTCCCATCAAGAGATGGAGTCTATTTTTGTACTTCTCAAGGTCAGGACTGGCCCTGTAACTTGTTTTGACCAACTGAATGCAGAAACAAAAATAAGACATTTTGAAGCCTCGGCCTTGAGAAGTTGTGCACACTTCTGCTCTCCTTCTGGGAACCAGCTACCTTAATGTGGACAAGCCCAGAGTAGCATTCTGGATGATAAAAGAGGGGGTCCAGTCACCTCATTGCTCCAGTTGACAGCTAGCCAGATGTATAAGTAAAGCCATTTAGACCAGTCAGTCACCACCAACCTACCAGCTCATCACACATACAAGAGTTTATCCAAGATCAGCCAAGCCTGGCCAGATCAACAAGCCCAATCAACTTCTCATCAACTTTGGAGAAATAATAATTGTTTGGTTTTTTTAGCCAATAAATTTTAATATGGTTTGTTGCCCAGCAGTAGATAATGGATACAATTTCCCCAAAAAATGAAACATTGGAAAACTTTGAATATGACTGTATCAAGCCTCAGAAAGGAGAAAAAAATGGAGAATAAGACAACAATGTGAAGAGCAGGCAGTGTGAATGCACTTAATTTGTGGGCATTGAGAAGTTAAGTGACCATATAAGAGTACCCATTGCATAGTGAAGGGAGGACAGAAAAAGGAGGAAAGTATATTTGAGCAAAGGAAAACAGGAGAATGCCAAAGAACCTCTGTGATACCTTCTTTACCACTTGCTAAAATCAGGTTTGACTCCTTGTCAATGATTATTAGAGAACCCAAGTGAAGGATCAGAGCTAAAAACTGTATGAATGGATTTATGATAAAATAATCAACAGAAATCCATTGGAAAATTATCCACGTTCTCTGTAAAGTATTAGGCAGGTGAAGCACACAAAGACAATTTAAGTCAGGGTCTCTATTCACAAAGGAATTTTCAATCTACTAAGAAAACAAGAGAGACTCACATTGGATCTTACCAAGAGAGCATTAGGCTCTGGTGCAATGCATTGCTAAGTCTGAGCTACGCAAGAGAGAATTGAAAGGGACACTAGATTTGATTTGTCCAGCCATCATTAATATTTGGATGCTCCATACAATATCTATGCTGATGATAACCCAGCTGATTCATGACAATCTCAAATGAGCAACATACAATGCCTGCTGTGTAGGACATGATTCTAAAAAGCGTTATTTTAAACTGTGCTGTCAGAGAAGACTCTTAGAAATATTCTAATACAATAGTTACAAAGTTGACAACTTTTTTCTAAGTAAGGATTGGACATTACTGCAATGAAGCACAGCATTGAAAAACTATAAAACAGCAGAGATGAAGATAATTAAATTCAGGGTAGGGGGGCTTACCATATAAGAAATGGGACTGGAATAAAATCAGACTTTTCAAAAGCAGTACTGGAAATCAGAAGATAGTAGAGGAAAGCCTTCTAAGACATGTGAGAAAATTATTTTTAATCCTTTTTAAGTACTCAGTAGTCAAGGACATTTTAAAGCATGTAAGGACTCAACAAATGTGCATCCCTTATCCCTCATGGGAACCTGCTTGAGGATGAAGACCAACAAAAAGAGGGCAAAACTGAGAAAAAAGGTGTGAGATGTAGGAAACCAGAATTACAAAATGAATAAACAGCAAACAGAAGTTCTAGCACAATAACCTAAATGTAGCTGAAACAAGAGTAATGCTTTCTCTCAAAACTCTGGAGGCTGAAAGTGTGGCAAAGGATAGAATGATGATAGAGATAGAAAGATAGATAGATAGATAGATAGATAGATAGATAGATAGATAGATAGCTGCATGCATTCTTACACACAGAAAAGGAGAAAGGAAGTGAAGGAGGGAGGAAGAAATTGTATTATGTAATATATTTGTGCATCTGGAGAAAATTTTTAGTAGGTACATGATAGTTTTATGAAAAATATGAATAGATAAAAAATTATAAAAATTAAAAAACACATTTAATATCATAACTCCAACAAAATAGAAAATTAGAAAAACTTTCTAAAAAAGTTATTAGAGGAAAATTCCTGGCCACTCAATAAACAATATTTGTACACTTATAATAATTAAACTGTATTTATTGTTGTAATTATCTTTTTCAATTTAGTTTACTTATTTTGTGTATTTGGTGAAGTAACTAAAAAATAATCTACATTGGGAGAATGGATAAGGGCTAGTAGGAGGAGGTGTTTTAAGAGAGCTAAAACATGGGGCGCCTGGGTGGCTCAGTCGTTAAGCGTCTGCCTTCGGCTCAGGTCATGATCCCAGGGTCCTGGGATCAAGCCCTGCATTGGGCTCCCTGCTCAGCGGGAAGCCTGCTTCTCCCTCTCCCACTCCCCCTGCTTGTGTTCCCTCTCTCGCTGTGTCTCTCTCTGTCAAATAAATAAATAAAACCTTAAAAAAAAAGAGAGAGAGCTAAAGCTTCCTGTCCTATAGGAGTAAGTAAATATATGTACTGTCTAAAATGTATAAACCAAGTCATGACAACACAAATTATTGCATAGGAAATAGAGAAAATTATTAAGAGAGACACATGTGGTGTTGGAAAGCAGGATGTGTGAAGCTGGTGTTTGCTCTGTTTCTTTATATGCTTCAATGCTCTTTTATTTTTTTAACCCTGTTTACAACTTTAAAATATCCTTAAAATATAATGTGTTGATCATTGAATTTGTCTCTGACATATAGTTAAATGAAAAAACAAAGGAGGAAAGAATATGGATAATATTTTTCTACTTTAGCAAACACACACACACATACCACACTTGGGTATGTGTAGAACATCTCTGAGCAGGAATAGGTAACAGGCTATTTTGGAGAAAGATTCCTCGCATCAAAGGTGGGCAGGAGACTTATCATTCATTATACACATTTTTGTCATGTTTGAATTATTTTTATAAAATAGATTTTTTCTTTTTTTAAAAATTTTTTATTGTTATGTTAATCACCATACATTACATCATTAGTTTTAGATGTAGTGTTCCATGATTCATTGTTTGTGCATAACACCCAGTGCTCCATGCAGAATGTGCCCTCCTCAATACCCATCACCAGGCTAACCCATCCTCCCACCCCCCTCCCCTCTAGAACCGTCAGTTTGTTTTTCAGAGTCCATCGTCTCTCATGGTTCGTCTCCCCCTCCAATTTCCCCCCCTTCATTCTTCCCCTCCTGCTATCTTCTTTTTTTTTTTTCCTTAACATATATTGCATTATTTGTTTCAGAGGTACAGATCTGAGATTCAACAGTCTTGCACAATTCACAGCGCTTACCAGAGCACATATCCTCCCCAGTGTCTATCACCCAGTCACCCCATCCATCCCCCCCACCCCCCACTCCAGCAACCCTCAGTTTGTTTCCTGAGTAAAATAGATTTTTTCAATTAAAATATCATGTAATTAAAAACACAAGCTTTTCTTGCTATTTTTAGCAAAACAGTGATGGAGATGGGTAAATGTCTGTGGAAATAGAGTCAGTATTTACAACATGTGTTAGTACTGTGTATTCATCTGCTAGGAATGCCATAAGAGAATATCACAGACTGGGTGGCTTAAACTACAGGAATGTATCTTCTCAACATTCTGGAGGCTGAAAGTCAAAGATCAAGGAATTGGCAGATTCGGTTTCTCCTAAGGCTTGCGGATGGCCACGTCCTCACTGTGTCTTCACACGGCCTCTTCTCTGTGCGCTCACGTCCCCGGTGTTCCTTCCTCTTCTTATAAGAACACTAGTCATATTGGATTAGGGCCCAACCATATGAGTTTATTTAATGTTAATTACCTCTTGAAAGGCTCTGTCTCCAAGTACAATCACATAGAGGGTTAAGGATTCAATATATACGTTTTTGTGGGGAACGTCAGTCCGTAACACTTGTGTTATATAGATAGTGTTATATGAACTAGTTTCAGGGGTGGGCAGGTGGGGATTCTTAATGTAGAAGGTAGGAGCTTGAGCTCTGCAATCAAAGATACTCCTGTAAGTAGCAGCCAGCTTCCCACCTAGTAATTGTGTGATGTAGGACACTTTTGAAAAATCCCTTGCCTCAGTTTCCTTCTCCATAAAGTGGGGATAGTAACAATTTCAAAAGATTATGTGGGACTTCTAAAAGTGTGATCATGTACATAAAAGCAAAGAACTGGGTGCCTCTCATTACCAAAAAAAACAACTTTATAAACTGTAGTAATTACCATTATGCAACAGAATATAATGTATGTTGTACCTAATTAATACAAAAAATATGGCACAGAATTGCTTCACATATTTTATGCATTTGTTATCTAGTCAAAAAATGGGTTGTTTTGTTAAGAGTCAGTGTTAGTAGAAAACCACAATCTCCCTGAAGTATACGGTCATTAAAGAGACAATAGCGGCGCATCTTGCTTCCTGGGGCCCACTGCTGGGCATGGAGAGACTGAAACATGGTATTGGGAGAGAGAGACTGTCACAATGGAAGGGGGCACCCACTGGTAATAGAATCATCCTATAAGAAGGTCTAGGTGTTCATTCAATATCTCGCAGTCCTGGGTCTCATTCTGTAAAAATACTGTATCTGACTCTTCTGATAAACAAATGGTGTCTGAATGCAAAAATGCTTTAAATTCTATAAAATAGAATGCATTACACTGTTCTTAATGCCATCTTACATGTTCCATGCTAGGCAAAATTGTTTGCTCTTGATGTATTACATTTCTATGAACTTCTTTTCTGGAATATTTCAAAAAAAAGTCCCTAACTTTCCTATTTGTCCTTCGTTTATATTTATGCCAAATTTTGTAAATAGTGATCATCCAATTTGACTTTGTTCTCTCATTTTATATTATGCAATTATACTTTTATACATGTTATTGTACAGCATCAATGTGGACAGAAAAGTGCATTAAATATCTATAGAAGTTTAATAATTACAGAACCAGTACCTACAAACTGCAACACAAGAAATAGAACACGTTCAAAATTCCCCACTCTGCATTTTTTAAATCAACACCTCCTCCCTCCTTCCCTGGAGAAAACCACTGTCCTGGCTTTTGTGGTAATTATATCTTTGTTTCTCTTCATAGATTCACTGTGTCAACATCCTTAAACAATAGAGTTTAGGGGTTTTTTTGCTTCTGAAATTTATAAAAATAGAAACATACTGTTTCTCTGAGAAATAAACATACATATTTCTTTTTTCCCTTTCACTAAAGAATATATCTGTATACATTTTGTAAAGTGGAATGCTGTACAAAAATGAAAATGGATAAACTAAAATTACATATAACAATAATTTTATTCTTTAAAGTTTTTATTTAAATTCCAGTTAGTTAACATACAGTGTAATATGGTTTCAGGTATACAATGTAGTGATTCAACACTTGTATGGAAGTGTTCACTTCCATACAAGTGTTGAATCACCACAACAAGTGCCCTCCTTAATCCCTATCACCTATTTCACCCAACCTGCCCCCACCTCCCCTCTGGTAACCATTACTTTGTTTTTTATAGTTAATAGTTTGTTTCTTGGTTTGCCTCTCTTTTTCCCCCCTTTGCTTGTTTGTTTTGTTTCTTAAATTCCACATATGAGTGAAATAAAGGATTCTTAAATCTTAAATCTTAAATTCCACATATGAGTGAAATCATATGGTATTTGTTTTTCTCCGACTGACTTATTTCACTTAGCATAATACCCTCTTGTTCCATCCATGTCATTGCAAATGGTAAGATTTCATTCTTTTTTATGGCTGAGTAGTATTCCATACCATTCCATTCCATTCCACTATCCGTTATCATTCTATTCTATTTCATTATCAGTCTATGGACCCTTGGGCTGTTTCCATAATTTGGCTATTATACATAATTCTGCTATAAACATCAAGGTGCATGGATCCCTTTGAATTAGTGTTTCTGTGTTCTTTGGATAAAAACTTAGTAGTGCAATTGCTGGATCATAGGGTAGTTCTATTTTTAAGTTTTTGAGGAACCTCCCTACTGTTTTCCAGAGTGGCTGCACTAGTTTGCATTCCCACCAGCAGTGCAAGAAGGTTCACCTTTCTCTGCATCCTTGCCAACATCTGTCGTTTCCTGACTTGTTAATTTTAGCCATTCTGATTGGTGTGAGGTGGTATCTCATTGAGGTTTTGATTTGTATTTTCCTCAATCAATGGCATTGAGTATCTCTTCATGTGTCTGTTGGCCATCTGCATGTCTTTGGAAAAATAATTATTCGTGCCTTCTGCCCATTTTGTAATTGGGTTATTTGCTTTATAGGTGTTGAGTTTTATAAATTCTTTATATATTTTGGATACTAATCCTTTATCAGGTATGTCATTTGCAAATATCTTCTCCCATTCTGTAGGTTGTGTTTTATTGATTGTTTCCTTCACTGTGCAGAAGCTTTTTATTTTGATGTAGTCCCAATAGTTTATTTTTGCCTTTGTTTCCTTGGCTCGGGAGACATATCTAGAAAGAAGTTGCTGTGGCTAACGTCAGAGAGGTTACTGCCTGTGTTCTCCTCTAGGATTTTTATGGTTTCAGGTCTCACATTTAGGTCTTTAATCCATTTTGAATTTATTTTTGTGTATGGTGTAAGAAAATGGTCCCATTTCATTATTTTGCATGTTGCTATCCAGTTTTCCCAACATCACGTGTTGAAGAGACATTCTTTTTCCCATTGGATATTCTTTCCTGCTTTGTCAAAGATTAATTGACCATATAGTTGTGGTTCGTTTCTGGGCTTTCTATTCTGTTCCATTGATCTGTGTGTCTATTTTTGTGCCAGTACCACACTATTTTGATTGTTACAGCTTTGTAATATAACTTGAAGTCTGGAATTATGTTGCCACCAGCTTTGCTTTGCTTTTTCAAGGCATAACAATAGTTTTAAATGATTGAAAAATACAGAAGTATATAGATTAAAACACAAAATATTCATTTTGCCCATATCCCAATTGCTCTCTTCTTCCTCATGATACCCACCATGAAATGTGTCTCCTAACAGTCTTTTACCTACTCATTTGCATGTGCGCACCCATATGCATATATCTTTCTTTTTAAAATAAGAGGGACCATACTCCATATATTATTCTGTGACTTCTTCTAAATCTTGGAGATCTTGCCCATCAAGGACGTATAAGTCTTACTTACATTGCTTAATAGTTTTTCCATGGTGACTGAGAGTAGAGCTGTACCGTAACTATTAATCCTTTATCAATAAACACGTACCTTGCTTCAATTTTATGTCTATAACAAAAATACTGCAATGGGCATGTTTGCAAATATATTTTGGCCATGTATATAAGTATATTTGTAGTCTAAATTGCTAGAAACAGGAATTACTAGAAATACAATTGTTAGACCAAAAACTTACAAATACTTAAGATTTGCTACTTTAATTCCAAAAGCTGGTACTAAATAGCCATAAAAAGTCTCTATCAGTGTTCTTTCCAAAAATAGTGAGTATAGTCACTCAGTTTTTGATAACATGAAGTAGCACATACTTCAAGAATCCACTACAAATGTCTGCATTCAAGCAAGCACAGAATCAGAAATATATGGTACCATTCCTTTGCTATGGTCACTTCTCTACTTCCATCAGACACCAACACAAGTCATTCATGTTGCTTATAATCATTCATTTTATGTTTTATATTTATGTATAAATTATGTTGCAAGGCTAGATTAGAAACCAGAATTCCATTTAAGAATTACCTTTTGAGGGATGCCTGGGTGGCTCAGTCAGTT
Organism: Leptonychotes weddellii; assembly: GCF_054177405.1. Lineage (NCBI taxonomy): Eukaryota > Metazoa > Chordata > Mammalia > Carnivora > Phocidae > Leptonychotes > Leptonychotes weddellii. Next base: position 30,777,878 of record NC_138381.1, on the reverse strand, counting down.
AAGCGTCTGCCTTTGGCTCAGGTCATGATCCCAGGTCCTGGAATCGAGTCCTACATCGGGCTCCTTGCTTAAGGGAGCCTGCTTCTCCCTCTGCCTACTTCTCCCCCTGATTGCACTCACTCATTCTCTCTTGTTCTCTCTCTCTGACAAATAAATAAATAAATAAATAAATAAAATCTTAAAAAAAATAATTACCTTTTGATATGTGTTTGTGAACGAAAAAGTACAAATGAATGGGTGAGCCCCAAATAGTGCCAGGTACTGTGAAATTGCAAGAAGCTATGCAAAAGCTCTTGTCCTCAGTATTGTTATTTATAAAATGAAGTGTTTGGATAAGAATTGATGTCAAAAGTCTCTTCCAATAGATGGATTCTTTGCTGGGGAGTTTAGATGTGTGATGATTAATTTTATGTGTACAGTTGGGTACGCCACAATACCCAGATATAATCAAACATAGTGTGAATATTTCTGTGAAGGTATTTTTTTATAGGAGAATAACATTTAAATCAGTAGTCTTTGAGTGAAGCAGATTACTGTCCATATTGTGGGTTGACCCCTTCCAATCAATTGAAGGCCTAAAGAGAAAATAGACCGAGATCCCCTGAGGAAGAAGAAACTCTGCCTCCAGATTGCCTTTGGATTTGAGTTGCAATATGAACTTTTCTGGATCTCTAGTCTGTCTGCCTAGCCTGCAGATTTTGGACTTCCCAGCCTCCACAGTTGTGTGAACCAATTCCTTAAAAGAAATCCCTCACCCTCTCTCTCTCCATCTACACACAGACACACATACACACATACATCCTATTAGTTCTTTTTCTCCAGAAAACCCTAATACAATATGCAAAGTGAGAAGAGCAAAATACTAGGCAGGACTGATGAATGGTCTGCACTATGGCAGTTCAGGAAGGTGAGCTATCAGGTTAGGGTTGAGTGGTCAGAGAAATAAGCCCTAGAAATATGGAGTCCATGATACATATTTGAGTTGTCAAGGCTGTGGCCCACAGGATCCATTTTGATTTTGACATTAACCTTGTATGTACCGATTAGATTTTTTTGTATCATGTGGTCACATAAGAGGCCTTTCATCATGTAAACTAATAAATGTTATCTTCATAAGGCTTAAGACTGCTGTCACAGTCTGTGTGACATAAAAATTATTTTTCCTAGAATATTTCCAAAATGCTTATAATCCCAATTAGATACACTGCCTGAAGCTAAGAACGACATTTTCCCCTTTTTTACTTCTTTTTTTCCTAATGTTTTCCACACAGGGCTGGCTGCACACAGTAGGAGCTTAATAAATGCACAGCTTAAATACTTCTTGAGGAGATATAGGAAGAATGCACAGGGTTAGGGGACCAGTCTCTAAGTCTGATGTCATAGGTGTTGTGCTCCAGTCTAAGTGGTGTCTCTGGCAAGTGATCAGCTCTGGTGTGTTGGTAAGGCTAGCAGTAAACATTAGTGACCCCTTCTCAGCAACCCCACAGGGTATGAGCAGTTCAGAAGTAATGTAATCAAAGACCAAAAACATACTTTGCCTTCACAAAAGGGGAACGTGGTTGACTTTCTCCCAATAAGAACATGTTCTCTTGTGTGGTGAATTGAAATATAAGGGCTAATAAAAATTTCTCTGGTGGTTTGGCTTGCTTTATAAGACATGAGAAATGACAATAGATGGACTCCTGATGCAAATGAATGTGGATAGATAAACATACCCTCACTGAGGTAAAAATCACAACATGATCTAGCACAAAACAAAGGAGACAGTAGAATTACCACACATAGTCATGTTGAAGACAGATATTTTAATCTGATAATTAGTTTCACCATGAAACTACTTTTTAGGAGCTTGAAAAGAAATAGCATTAGCTTGATTCTGATGAGGATAAAGCTTTGCTTCATTTGACCAAAGGTGTTTAAGATTTGAACAATAATGTGTAATATAGAAAGTCTTTAATGGCAACCTTTTCCATTCTAACTAGTGCATAATATTGGTTTTGCAATCATTTAGTAATTATATAAGGAGGACATATTTATTATGAATTATTGATTTTATAATTACTGCTCCTGGTATTCACATTATTACACAATGAAAATCTTTTAATATACAATGCTCTTCACCCTCAGCTGGCGACCAGATAGTGCAGTGCAATTTAGAGAGTAGCCAAGAGTAGATTTTTATCGGTACTTTTTTTTTTTTTGCAACCAGTTAAATGGTTTGCTTTCTGAAAAATATTGCTAATGGCGCTTAAGCAGAGAGGAATGTCCAATTTCAAGGTCATTCCTGACAGTTGATTACAGTCACCCAATGAGCACAAGGTTCCTATTTAACTGTTAAGTTATTTTTGCTGCACTCATTGCTGGGAATTAAAAGTTACGGCTGTAAATTTGCTGCCAGCTAAATAGACATCAAAGGCCACAATCATACACTGGATCATGACACATGAAGATATATCTCTTATGAAATTGATTTTTCTCCATGTGCAAGGCAGCTTTGCATTACTCTCCTCGTGGAATTTAGCACAGGAAATGTCTAGGCAGGCCAAGTGTAATTGTCAGCATAGTTTATATTCTGGGCTGAGAACTCCTTTTATTATTTTTTTTCCCTCCGTGAAGATGTGCAAAAAAGGTTGTCTAAGCATATATTTTGATTTCACTTGCCAACAGATTGTGAATAGCTGATTTAAGGTCACTGTCACCCCCAAATGGGAAAAGATTAGGTTTCTGAGGACCAGAAATATTAAAAAAGTCTGCCCAAACAATATTTGCTGCTCACCAGAATTCAAAATTGCTGATTTTCACCCCAGAAACATCCCATAGAGTTTTATAAAGGCTGTAGGTCTATTATGCTGTTTTAATCCATCAGATTTTCACTATCCTGAGGATAAGAGCATCAAATAGAATTACATGGGCTTGATTAGTGTTTTTATCTCTTCTGGATATTATGTTGCTATTACAGAGGGATCCATATTGTTGTTTTTTTTTTTTTACAAAGAATGTAAGTTGTGTCTAAATAAGACTCCTGAAAAATCTAATCATATTTTAAATGTAGCAAGTGGGGGGTGCTATTTCTGGACTCCTACATGGGATAGGTTTATAGTCCTGAGCACTGTGCATTTCAGTGGTGTGACTGGAAACTCATCATTAGAGCCAACCATTGGAGACAGGAGACTGGCTGACCTCAGATCCTTTCTTTTCATATGCAAAGTGAGCCTCATTCCTATATTTCATGTGGAAGTTCAATTCCAAACTCAACAGCCTGACTTATAAAGCCTTCAAAAATTTTACCCTAACTTTATTTTTCCAACTGATCTCTCACTATAGTCCTCCTCACACTGAGCAGGCTTAGTTGCTCATTTCCCAGAATTAGAGCATACTCATCTTGAATATTCATTTGCTGTTGATCCTTCAGATACCAGTTTGAGACCCAAGTCCTTCATGAATTTCTCTTCCTCCCTTTTTAGTCTGTACCACTCAAAATTTAATCATGTTCTAATTCTCTTACTGTCTGCCTGCTTTGCCTGTTGATTTGCAATGTTTCTCCATCTAGAGGACTTTGTTTTTTGTTTTGTTTTGTTTTTGAGGATGAGGAAACTACCTGCTCCTTTGTGAAAAAACACGCAGCTTGGACCACAACAGTGTTCACTAAGCACTTTTTAAATTAAATATAATGGAATTGAATTCTGGGAAATGGGATTCCAGCTATAAATAACAAGTAACGAAGTACAGTCCATGAGGAGCTCTACCACACCATGATTGTTCTTTAATTTGCTGTAGTGAAGACAGCCTTTATTAGCTACACTTTGGTAACTGACCTAGGGCCTACAAGACAACCTCCCTCCCAACTTAGGGTAAAAGAGAAGCACTTAAGATTTATTGAATATTCCAAGTACTGAGCTAGATGGTAGATATTATTTATTTTAGTTAAATCTTAAGTAATTCTGGGGATACTGTTAAAATCTTGGATATCGTGATCCCATCTCCTACTCATTTAAGCGGAAGCATGTAAACAGAAGTATTAAATAAGGAATGGGGATCCAGAGTCCAGTAATGGGTTTTCCTCAGCTCCTATAAAAGCTAAGAAGGTCCAGAGAGAAAGCATTTCATATCCATCCTAATTTCCCTAAATCTTATGATTCTCTTCCTCTGGTAGAGAAAAGAGTTTAGCACTCACCATGTCTCCCCAACTAGAGAGAGAAACCCAGATTAACTAAAAAGCCTTAGTATACTCTGGAATACAGATATTTTCTCTCCCTCTCCTCTTCTTAGTCCCGTGTTTCAATGAATTAATCCATTTGTTCCATACTTACTTGGCATCTACACTAGGTCAGGCACTCTTCCACATACTAGGGGTATGGCAATGAATAGGACAAATAATAGCCAGAATTTTAGGGTGTTTAAATTCTGCTGTGGAATATGGACATGAAAGTAAAAACAAAAAAATGTATGTGAAGTAAATTTTAAAATTGTTTAAAGAAAAAAGGAAGTCTTGAGAAGATAGGAACCCAGGGTTATTGCAGAGGAGAGTAGCTGGATAACTAGAGTTCTTTTAAATTAGGTGGTCAGAAATGACTCTTCTGAGTAAGTGGCATGAAAGAGGCAAACATAAAATGCCTGGGACTCCAGGATTCCAGGCAGACAGCAGCAGGTATGAAAGGCCTAAGGTAGAAACAAGTTCTGTGTGGCACATACAAAATAAATAAATAAATAAATAAATAAATAAATAAATAAATAAATAAATAAAAAGTCTAATAAACTAAAGAAGGGGAAAAAGGAAATAATAGCTTGAAAAAGGGTAGGCAGGACTATATAGATTAAGGTCTTGTGATGGTTTGAGTAGGGATTCAAGTTGAAGTGTAATCGGAAGCCGTTGGATGGTTTTAAAGAAAGAAAAGAAATGATATAATCTCATTTACCAGTTGAATGCATACAAAGTTCTATGTTCTGGTTGATAAGTGTGGAGACTAGAGTGATGGAGCAGTCAGTGGATTTTATAATCCCCTTCTTAGGATTCTGACACAAAAATGAAAGTGGAGAAGAAATTTCACTAACATATGCTCACCTCATAGAAATATTTTGAGGAATATAGATGTGTGTACATTTACATACATATGTATATGTATAATTAAATCCACAATATGTACTTATATATTTCAGGAAGATATTCACACACTTATAAAATTGCCAGGTAAAATACATAGCCAGTTGGAATCTTATAAATATTTCTAATGAAGCCATTTTGCTTGGATTTATAACAAAGTGGAACGTAGATGGCTTTCTTTCATTTACACAATTTCTAGAGCAGCTTATTACCACTGTATTTTCCAGAATAGATTTTTATTTTCCCATCTTTAAAAATGTGTTTGTTATTTATGTACCTTTCATTTGTCTCCAGATGTTCAGTTTAGTGACACTCAATCAAACTAATGAATTACGAAATGAAACTAATAGTAACTCAACTTTCCCAAATCACTGGAACAGAAAGCAAGACAGAATTCATTGCTGGAATCCCAGGATGGTGGAAGTTTTCCACACATAGTTTGCCCCAGTATTAATACCTTCAGGTTTGAGAGCTAGTTCGTCCTCTGAAGCTTCACATAACCTGGTCAAGTCAGGGTGTTGAACAATTTGCACTTGAGTCTGACATCTCTTCTTGGAAAGTGAGGGGCTTTGATGAGAGTTACTATAGAGATGGGACACCGCTATTTACTGCAAATTGGCACATATGATCATTTTTTAAGTCTGCTGACATTTTGATCAACCCACTCCCAAAACGGGTATCACTGAAACTCCTTTCTGGGGCACAGAGACATGTTAGATATCACCTAATCAGTTTCTCTTCCCTAGATAATTCTGTATATTGAACTAGCCCATTCAGTATATGTCTATTATTTACAAAGCTTTTCTGAAAAAAATGCACCCATACTTCTCTTTGAAAATTCTTCCGACATGTTAACTACATCTATCGGAATTCCTTCTTTCCATGATGATGTGGTGAAAGGAATGGTAAATTGGGAATTAGCCATTTTTAGCTTTTGCCATATTTTGCCAAGGTGACAGAAGTGTGTTATCTTGGGAAAGTCACTTGACCTCCAAAGGGCAGTTTCTTCATCTGCAGAATAAGGGGGTTGGATTAATTAATTTCTAAGGTATGGTCTACCTCCAAATATTGTTCTTTTTGCCTTGATTGTTTGATTTTATTTGTCTATTTGTTCCCATATACTACATATTGAAAGCCTGAGAATAGGGTCTTCCTACTCCTGTGTAGTACAGTCTTTCACATATATGAATATTAGAATAGATGTGCCACTCTATATTTTATTTTCCTTTGGGCCAAAATAACTGTGTTTACTTTCATTAGGCTTCACAATTTCAGCAAATATTTTATCACCAAAGTAGGAATGCCAGGCTAGGCAGACAATTATGTGGAATAGTCCTTCCTTCCTGCTATTATGACGAATACTTCCATCTCTTGCCAATCCACAGAGTTTCAGAAGGCATCATGAGAGCTGGTGATTCTAGTCAGTGCTTTGCTTTTTATTGCTTTTCACATTTTATTTGCTTATGTTTTTTAAAGTATCCCCATGCTCTTTAGCTCTCACACTAACTCATAGTTTGCCAAGCCAAAGAGTCCACATGCAGTGTTAAAGGAGATCAATACTATTTTGGACAAATTCACACTATCATCCTCAAAATGCAGGGGTTAATGCGAGATTAAATGTGGTAGCATAACTTCTGATTATCTGTGTGACACGATTTAGTAAAATAGCAGATCATTCAGCAAATGATTCATATTTGGCCTTGAGATGTATTAGAGGATGCATCTTTGATCTCCCTTTCTAATTATGTTTTGCTTTGGTCTAATGTTAAAGAAATAATTTGCATTCCCAAAGCACATACCAAATAACAACAGACGAAGGGGACTTAGAAAAAAAGCAAGGGAGAGAGAACCAGGATAAGCTTTTCAAATGCTATGGAGAATTCATAAAGTAAATTTGTATGTAAATAATCCAGATTTCATTAAATTTACCCTTTGTTCTGTAGGCCAACTTCTCTTTCTTAAAATTCTTTCCATTCTTCTCCTTCTCAAAACCAAAGTCATTGAAGATCAACAAATAAACATGAATTTGTGAGTGCCTTCTATAAATACAGAATGATAGAAAATGCATGTTGAGAAAGCAAGTCTCTTGCCATTCAGAGGCTTCCAATCAATGCTGACACATGAAACTAAAACATATGCAGCGTAGAAAGTAAGAGATGACAGCACATGAAAATATCATATAATTGTTCAATTGTTGCAATGCTGGGCATCCTCACTATAAGACATTAAAGGAGGGCGCCTGGGTGGCTCAGTTGGTTGGGCGACTGCCTTCGGCTCAGGTCATGGTCCTGGAGTCCCGGGATCGAGTCCCGCATCGGGCTCCCTGCTCAGCGGGGAGTCTGCTTCTCCCTCTCCCGCTCCCCCTCTCATGCTCACTCTCTCTCTCTCTCAAATAAATAAATAAAATCTTTAAAAAAAAAAAAAAAAAAGACATTAAAGGAAAAGATCAGTAAGAGCTGCTATGTTGAGAGATAACCTCACAGGGGTATTTAAAATGGGGATTAAAGTCTGGGCGGGATTTGAATAAACAGAAAGAAAGAAGAGAGAAGTATGTTCCAGATTCCACTGTCCAGAAAAAGAATGATTTGGAAATACTTTATGCATTATAAATCCATTATATTCCATTATATCGGGGCAGAAGCTGGGCATACTTAATTTATTTTACCCAGAAATTTCAAACAAAGGATCTTGAGCCAAGATGTTACCTAGAAAATTTGAAATGATAGAGGGGTAAATTCCCCTAGACAACAGTATATGTCAGTTTGTTGAAATCACTGTCTTGTTCCAGTTGAGCACAGTAGCTGGATTTAAAAGACTTCTAAAGTCAAACAATATTTGAAGTTTTGCACTAAGGGGCGATCAAATCCCATGCTTTAGGGCATCAGGGTTCTGCTGTAGGGCCCCTCTTGAGGATTTTTTTATACAGTCTCACTGTCACGTAACGTCAAGAAGAAGCTGTGCTCAAGATCAGGTTACTGGTGTCCTGTGTAACTGTAGCCTTAGACAAAAAATAAATTTCTATGGACTTTGACATAGTCCCACTTTTCTGCACCTCAATACTTAGAGAATCCCCCAAAACCTCTGCTTGCTCAAATCCTCATCATTGAGACCAACTGGAAAAATGATACAAGTAATGAGAACCTCATTGCTTTTCAGAAAACATGACTATAAACCATATATCTCATATATGTCAACAACTATAGATATAAATCCTATGAGATATTTGCTTTTGTAGATGCTTAGGATTAGGGACAGAGAATGAGGACAGGGAGGAGATGGGAGAGGGCTGGAAAAGTGAATAAAACTTTTTAAATATCATATTTCTCTATCTTTAAAGAACTTATAAAGTATTTGCAGAGAAAAGTAACTGCACAAAAAACACACAATAATAAAAAGATAAAATAGCAATAATAAGAGACAATGAGGTAGGTCTGAAATGAGACAGTGTGGTATGAAAGAAACTATAGGTTAATGCTAAAATACATGGAAAAGACACAGTGACAGGAAAGAGGAAATTACTATTTTGAATGGCATTACTTAGTGACAGATTAGGGAGCAGAAAAAGGCCATTGTATGCCAGGGTGGGGACCAGGGAAGCATGTGTGAGTCTACAATTTCTCTTTGAGTTAAATATTTTTATTCTCACTTTACAAGTGAAGAAGTTGAGGTTTGGTGAAGTTAATCAGTTTGTTCAAGACTACAGATTTACATAATTGGTAGAGCCAAGATGAAACTTTGGGTGTTCTAACCCTAAAGTCTTTGTTTTTCCCTACTCATGAGCATGGCATGAGCAGATCTTAAAAATGAGAACTATTGCCAGGGATGATTTTTGAAATAATTAAGGCTTGAGATGATTCCAATTAGATCTCCATGCCCTGAAGAGAGAAGAGATAAAAGAGAGAGTGAAAGAAATAGACACAGAGAGAAATAAAATAGAATCAGAGGAAGACAATGAGACTATTGTCAACCAGGTAAAATGGTTTCCATTCTTTGAAAATCTTAATATGTCTTAGAAGCTCATCAACACAAAAATCAGCCAATAGGTTATGTTAATTCTATTAAATGTTTTTGGTAAAAATCCTCAACTAGAAGAGGTCTTAATCATTTCTCATGCTGAGTATGGTTGGCTGCTGCATCTCTCAGATGGATCTAATACCATTTGCTTATATGCGTAGTTCCCAATCACATGGGAAGTTTTAAAATGTCCCAGTGCTGTGTGACATAATAGTTTCTAAAGATTCCCAAGTGATTCTAATTTGCAACAACATTTGGGAACTAGTGGCTTACTTGAAAATGCACTTAATTTGCCTTTATCCTGACTTCATCTTCATTTTATGTTATCCTAAAAGAGGTGGATGTCAGATAAAGACACTAGAGCTTTGCTTTCAGTCTGTGTAGACCTGAATTCAAAAACCAGCTCTACCACTTCTTTGAGCATGCTTTTTAATATTTCTAAATATTTGTTTGCTCACCCATAAATAAATAACAACCACTTCCTAAGGTTGTCCGGCATTAAATGAGTTGATGGATGGATAGGATCTGGCACGATACTGCCTTATAGTGCTCAGGTGACATTGGCCCCTTTATTTTCTTGCCTCTATTCCACACAGTTTCATGATGAAATTGAGTCTGAAAATTTGTCCCAAGTTCCAGAGCTAGTTAAAAGCACAGCAAAGCCTGGGAGCTTTCTAGCATCTCTCTTTCAAGCATTGTTTTCATTATAAAATTTTAAAGATAGTTGGGAGGAAACAATAACAAGAGTGAAAACTAATTGCGAGGAATAAATAACTTGGTCTGTGGTTTTCCAGTCTCCTACCTGAAAGTCTCCAGTGTTGCTCTGAATCAAACTTCTTTCCTTAACATGCCCCTGCCTCATCACATTATACATTCTTGTTTCCTTCGCTTTCACACCGTCTTTCACACCCAGCCTGACTTCTGTCTTGAAGCCTCTACCTACCAGACTGTTTCTTCCTCACCTTTCTTCTCACCCAGGGTGTTCCTTCAGATCTAGTTCCCTCCTATCAGAATATAACTCATCCTTTAAGGACCAAATGAAAAACTGTCCAGTCCACAAAATATTTATTTCATCTGCTTCTTATCCTTCGTGGTGTAATAAAAAGAACCATAGTCTTAACGTTAAAAATTCTCTAGATGTTCACTGGATTAAAACAGAGAAATTTTAACTGGGGCTGTTTTCAGGATTTCTAAAATCAAAGAGAAATGCTTTGCAGAGCTCCAGTAGGTCAATCAGATTGGGGCAGACTGTTACAATTAAGGAGAACAAAACAGCACAAATTATATTTCATTTACAAGTATTTCTGTGGTTTATTTCTATATGTGAAATGTAAAATAGCAACCGTTTAGGTAATTCAAGCCTAGTAAGTGCCCAGAATTATATCAATTTTCTAGCTATTTTGGAGAAAATGGTTATTTCTTCTTTAATTATTCAGTTGATTATGTCAATTCTACAATTCATTTAGCCAGTGTAGACTCAGTCTCAAAGTTTTAATCCAGAGCCTGTCACTCACTTCCTCAATGACCTTGGGCAAGTCACTTAATTTCTCCACATCTCAATTTCTTTGTCTGTAAAATTGGGATAATAATCTTGACCTCGCAGAGAGGTTGCATGAATTAACTGATTAATGATTATAAAGCAATTTGAAAATACAGAACACTATATAAATGCTAAGTATTGTTATTAAGCAAATCAATTCAGGAAATCAAGATAATGACATTTCTTTTCAATCTATTTCTTAAAGTGCTTAACGCCTTTGCATCTAAGCTCCATGTTGTAAAAAAAGCAGTTTAAATATTTATAACTTGAATTTTTCTAGTTTAACCAGTTCCTACTGCATGCTAGGGGAGAAAAAGAGAAAAAAAATTCTCTTGAGCTGGGAACTTAAACATCTCACTCACTTTTGACTTTTTGTTTATATCCACTTTAATTCAGGAAAAAAGTTTATCATTCAAGTATGTACGTATGTGTGTTTCTATCTATCCATTTACTAGAATCCTGGAATTTCAGAGTTGAAGTGCACGTTAAAGGCCATATTCCGGTCTCCTTGTTTTATTGGTGTGAAGAAAATATTCAGAGAGACATGAAATGATTTGTTCAAGTTTACATAGGCAACTTGGGCCTGAGCTGATTTCTATCCTGAATCCCTGGCTGCCCAGCCTTCAGGTGCTGCGCAGATAATAAAACAGGAAAAACATGAGCTCTACCTTCAGGGATCTTACTTGGCAAGACTTTTGAAACTGATAGCCTGAAAAATTATGATTGATTAATGTGAACTTTAAAAACAACATGAAAGAATTTGACCAATTCCTGATTTATCAATTTTGGAGTTTGTTCACAGTACAATTCTGTTAGGATTGATCATTATGCAGCTTCCAACTTTTACACCTTTGCATTCACTTCTTGAGTCACTTTTCCTTAAAATCAGGTGAACTCAATAATTAGGTTCTAGTTATATATAGAAATATATATTTTAATTAAAGCTATAATATTTGGTACATATTTTTAGTTAGAATATTCTAGTTTTATGTCCAGCTCAGCCTATAGCTAAATAGCCTTACCCAGACATCATCTCATTGGGGCATGGTTCCCTAATCTATTATATAAAGGGTCAGGGTAAAAATCCACTAAAGTCTCCCCCTGCTAAAGTTCCGAATGCCGTGGTGTCTGAGACGAGCATTGAGAATTCCGCAGGTAGCTATTGGATTCTGAATAGGTCATAGACAATAAATCTGATTGTAAAACCAGTCACACTTTAAACCAAATGCTCATTTGAGGTTTCCTATCTTCAACGAATACATTTGCAGGATGTTAATGCTGGAAGGAATATTAGAAATCATTTAGTCTGATTCTCTCATTTTATGTTGAGAAAACGGAAGTCTTGAAATATTAAGTAAATAGTCCAAGGTCACAAAGTCAATCAGTGAGGAAGCCAGGTATAAAACTCAGGTTTTTGTGAATCTTAGTGGAATGTACTTTCTTCTAAATCATTAATTAAGATGACATTGGGGTAAATGACACTTTTCCTTTGAAGTTAGGACTTTCATAAACCGAAAGAATAGTTAAATCTTTAAATATCGCTTCTCCTGGTTGTCCTCTTTTCACTCTTCACAGTGGTTTGTTTGGAAGACACGGCTTTTAAAAGAGGGTAATTCCTTTCAAAATAACAAGACACATACATCATAATGTCTAAAATACCTCCATGAATACCCACCTTTCCCTTTGATGGACCGTCTGTAATAGATTTCAGGTATTTTTTGTGGATGGGTTTGGAGAAATCTGTTATTTGCTTCCCTTAGAATGCTTGGATTGAGCAGTGGAGACCTCACAGCTTCTCTTGGTCAGTCTTGGCTTTTTGGAGCAAAACTACAGATCAAGACTTATTTAGGAAGGGGTTTAGTGCCATTCATAGAGAAACACAGGCTGGCTGAAATAAATGTTGAAATAACTCCTCTATTGAGCAGTTTAAAGTACATCTTATCATCAAAGGAAACCCTCATCTGGCATTTGAGGGCTTCTGAACCAGTCCTCATCACAACTGAGGGGGTTTATGAATGTCTGAGGATCTGCAGAATCTAACATGTAAAGCCTCATACCCACTCTCCTGAAATACAGAGGGGAGAACCTCAATAAGAATCTGCTCTTCACAAAAGTCACAAAAGCTTGTGAACAGGAATGTGGAAGTGCCATACAGATCAAGATTTATGGATCTCCATTGACACTAGGCTTGCTTTGCTGGATATAATGCCTGGTGTTCACGTGTGGAGCTTGTCAGCCTGGTCAATAATTCACTTTTACCACAAGATGATAAAAAATAATAAGCTACTACAAATGGCTGGTTCTCAAAAACTTTGTATTTACTTTCCAAAAATTAGATCAAGGAGAACAGGTACCTGACCATCAGTTCCTCAAATTAGGAACTCATAGCTTGGAATACTATGTTCACCATCTCTGAGGTCTCTCTTAAGATAGATCATTCCACTCACAATCTCCATTTCAATCTCTCATGGAAAGATCAAACCTGAAATATCTAACTCACCTTCTTCTCTTTCAAGCTGTTGTCAATTCATTAAATGACTCCTCATAGCCATTGTTACCCACATATAAATCCCCATGCAAATGCAATGTGTAGGTTCTAGGGAATAGACAAACTCTATACTTTTAGATGCTAGAAATGTCATCATGTGAACATCATTCCTGTTAAAAATTAAATGTCTCTGGAAAGATAGCAAACAAGTTATCTGCCATTTACAAGTTAGAATGAATGAATTTATTTGAAATATCATCGCACAGGTTTAATGAGAGAGCTAAGGGGGAAATAGTAGGCAGATGACATCATAAAGGATATGTGTGTGTGTGTTTGTGTGTGTATGTTATGTTTATGTTTATGTTTTGGGACATAGTGAGAAATCAAGAGAAGACTCCAACAGTGAAAGTTATCTATAATCCTTCTTCCCCCAAAGACCCTGTTCTTCCTGTCTTAGAAGAGCAATCCACAGGATCAGTAATCCTCTATCTGCTCTGTGCCAAAAATACAGAAACCTGAGCTCAATCCCCCAAATTCTGATTCTGTGGAATTGGAATGGTGCCCTGCCATTGACATTTTTGAAAGACTCCAGATAACTGTCGTACATCGAGGGTTGAGAACCTGTACCCCAGACCCTCTACAACTCTGCTTCCATCATCAGCTCTGGCTTCGTTCAACCTCTCTGTCTAACCACCCTTTCATGTAATGAGGTGAAAGTGTTCCCCTAAAATCATTTGCCCTCTCATGGTGCAATGAAGCACTGATCTCCACTGTATATCTCCTCCAAGTTTCACAATTTACAGCGTGCGATTAAACATGAATGTATTCCACCAGCTTCCCAGGACCTCCATCTGAAAAGATGCACTTGAGCACTGAGCACCCAGGATTGCATTAACACCTGAGAGCAGTAAAACTAATTTAGTGGTCTACAGCCATTTTGGGGTTAGGGTCCTTTTGAGAATCTACTGAGTGCCATTTCACATTTAAACATTCACACACATATTTACCTTTCAGTGGACTTACGGTCCCAGAAAGATCATCTGTATATCCCTAGGGTCTAAGAACCTTGTGTTCAGAATGTCTAAAATGATTCCTTTTAAGGATTAATGTTTCTAATCAGATAAAACCCTACAGAATAGTGATTAAAACCATGGGCTCTGAATTTGAGCATGGGCTTTAAAATCTAGTCTCTACTCACCACTGGTGTGGCATTGGGCAAATTATATAATCTTCATGAGTCTCAATTTTTTCATCTTTTAATTAAGGGTAGTAATACCCATCTCTGAAGGTTTTAGTGTAGCTTATGTGAAATAACGTATATAAGCCATTTAACACAGCACCTGGCAAACCAGCAAATACTCGGCAAAGAGAAGTTATAGTGATGGTAACTGATAATAAAAATAATATCTAAGAAGTGCTAATAAGTTCCGGGTAGATATAACTTTGACAGAATGCAGAATTGCTGGTGATGTATTAGGGCAACCAAGACATTTTTTCCTTTGTATTTGTCTGTTTGTATCTACGTGAAAAGTATGTAAATATTAGGAAGCTGGTCTGAAGAAAGAAATACATAAAAACCAACTTCGGTAAATTAAACAGAGAAATGGAGTGGTCAGCTGAACAGTAAGAAAAAAAAAAAACTATTGAGGTCCAAGAAGAGAGGGTTGAGGATTCTGACACAGAGACCACCCCCCTTCTTCTCCCTCTGCTGCTCCTGTTTGACCATGGCTTAGAACCAGTCTGTTCAAGCCTGCCTCATAGCCCTCGGGGGAAGACTATCAACAGTTGGCTACTGGGGGGCACTATGCAGGGTGAAGTAGGACCTCTCCTGTCCTCTGGCATCAGTGAAAAAGACCAGAAGGACCGGGTTGGGGGTTTGGGAATTTTCATTACCAACGAAGATTGTCTTGTGATCCATGACTGACCTTTGCACAGGGGATTAGAAAAGATCCAGCCCTGGTCACCATGACATCTTGATAGAGAAGTGCAGCTTCCTGCACTTAAACACCAGAATAGGAGTGCAGAATCCTGGGTGCTCACAGATCTACGGCAGGAAGCACACAACAGCTTGCGTTTGTCACCTATACCCTGTTTTTCATAGACAAGTCATAACATTGGCTCAGGCATGGAACACACACAACTCTAAGCTTGGTTTTGGCAGGCAAATGAGAATGAAAAAAAGGCATCCACCCTTTCCTTATGGAATGTAAACACCTCACTGCTGGGCAGAAATTTACATCCAATTTTCATATTTGTAAGGAAATGTATATATGTTACTCAGCAGGAATGTATATTTTTATATATAAACATAAATATATATTTTTTCAATTTTTGAATGGTAATTTTGAACCAGCTTATCAAATGGTCTCTGATTTCTTGATATACACTTTTTTCCCCCAGTCTAATATAATAGAACCTGGGCATATAATGTAAAATGTTTTTTCTTAAATTCTTGGAGTATTATTTTGACGATGTCATTCTGAGCTTACTGCAGACCCCCACGATGAAGTGTGAGAGCAAGGCTGAGCAGTCACGTTACGCGAAGGTCTGATGGCAGGAAAGAGTATTGAAAAGGAATGTGAAGGAGCAGGGTCCAGCTTTAAATGGAGACACTTGCCGCATATGCACCACTTGACCTACTTTCTGCTTCATACAGTCCAGCGTATGCAGTTAGGTGAAAAGGAGGCTGTAGATGAAAACCAGATACTACTTCTCAGCTGAGATTTCCATGGCAAATTAATTATGAAATTAAAAGAGATAAATCCTTGCACATGGATTGTGCAACTCATTTCTAAGGAACCTGATTCATAGGCTGTTAGATTTTCATGCACGACTATTTACATTCAATTATTCAGTCAGTCTCATGGAGACAAGGTTATAAGATTGAAGGATGCACATTTCCTGTTACCTTTCTGAAATTTTTTTTAACATAAGAAAAAACAGTTACCTAGATATCAAGATGCAATCACCTTGCAGTTAATATGAAAGATTTAAAAAAAAAAAGAAAAACAAACATTGATTCATCATAGCTATCCAAGTAGAACATCAGTAACTCTCTGAACAAGCGGCCAGCCTAAATTAAATCAAAAGGCAATCACAAGAGAAAGTATGTGGGAGCCATAGATCATTGCACAGGAAGGTCAGTGAGCTCTCAAAGCCTGATGACATGACTGGCCCTGAAAAACCTACATAGGTCTCTCCTGACCCTTACCTGGCTCAGAAGCATGAGAAGCCTAAAGAAGATCAGGCTCTTTTAATTATCAAGAACCAGCTAGTGACCCAGCTGAAAAGCAGTTATGACTTCAAGGACCCAGGAAGGCCATGTGTCTCCAAACATCTTTCGACAGATGGCTGAACCTGGAAAACCCAAGGTTAGGGCCTGATTTCCCTACCAAAAGGCAAAAACCCCTTCATAAGCCATTATTTCCTCAATAGAAACCTGGTGGATGCCCAAACTGACTTAACATGGGGGACACAGAGGAAGTCCCCATTGTTTTCTGTGGCTAGTTGAATCAATTAGTGAACAAGCACAGAATGGCAACACAAGTAAAAACCCTAAAATTTGCCCCAAGGATTGCTAAGACTGAAGGGTATGAGAAATCAATTCAAATTCCTCCCATTGCTGTGCCTTTTTCCTTTTGGAGTTCCAAGGTCTAAATAACTGCATAAAACAAATCAAGGGAAAATAGGGCCCAGCTGCCTGTGGCCTTTGTTGATGAATAGGGCTCTAAGTCAGTCACTCAGCTGTTTTATTACTTGTCTTTAAGGCTGATGAGTCCCAAGCAGACCTGCATCACTGAATTCTCAATAAAGGGTTAGTGCTTGTCCTGCAGAATAATAAGAACCGCTAATGACACCAATTAAGAGCTGTAAATGTCATTTATACTTGTTTGTTATTTTTCAAATCAATAAGGCTGGAAAGACAAAGCAGCCTGAGATAATTTAGATTGGAACAGTTTGTGGGGACGTTTTAATGGATATATTGCAATCGGGATTCTTGTTCTCCTTTTGGAGAAATTGTGTCCCTCATCGGGTCAGTTCTGATATTTATTTAAAACAGAACTTACCCCCCAAATAATTAAGCATAAGGGAATATAGTTAGGGCAATAAAAAGAGAGACAAGTCTATACCTTTCTTAATTCTGTTCATTAAATCCCTTTTTTGGAAATGTTCTCATTTTATCTGAGCAGGTATCTTTAATGGAATAATGAATAATTTAATTAAAAAGAAAAAGAAAGAAAATAAAATGATCAGTAAAGATTAAAGCACTATGCTTCGATGCTGTAGGAATTGCAGGGACACCTGCAATTAAACACCAGACTAGGAGTGCAGAATCCTGGGTGCTACAGATCTACAGATTACTCTTTTGCCAAATGTCAATATTGGGCTTGTAATTGGTGCATTGAAAAGATCGTGCATAACGTGTTTGTTTTGCTGGAATATGAGGCAGTTGGTCAGAACTCTAGAGATATGTGCCTTTTTAATTACAAAAGTTGCATGGGAGTCTCATTTCTCACTGGGGCCCTATTCGAGCAAGAGAAAACTATTAAACATTTCACTGACGAGGCAGCAACAAGGGACAGACAACCCATTCCCTATAAAACAACTGAATTGTATGAATTGTCATAGCTAAAGGGACAACTCACCAGAAAGTTTGAGAATAGGTAACCAAACTATCTTCTGGGTGTTCCTGTGAATGTGTTCCTAAACTTTTCTGTTGTGATTTGGGGTGTTGACAAAGATTATAAGAAGAGACACATGAAATTTAAAATTGCCTATCCCAGTTGTCTACATTCTACACCCTTTCTTCTCTGAGTAGGTTTTCTGCTTTGTTTCAAAAATCAGATTTAAGTGGTTAATCTTTTGAAGGCTTGTTTTTAATTACTCCATATAGGACAGTATAATCAACAAACAAGAGGAAAAACTTAAAAGTAAAATTTGGGAAAATACTGTTTTAAGCAGTGATCATTTTATGTAAATGTCTACCTGACAATAAAATAATTAGTTAAAAACATAAAATTATAGATACTTAACTTATTGTGACTACACAGCACTCATTATCCAGTTCGATTATTTATGTTGAGGTTAAGCTTGTGTATCTGAAGCTGTAAGTTAGAACAATTTGAAAAATTAAGTTAACCAGTTTTGAAATCAAACATATGGTGATTCAGTAGAGAAAATTAAAGGATATAGCAAATACATTCTAGCCACATATCTCCTGGAGTTGATTTATTGGTATACATACTGTTGGCCTTTTGTGAATTTCAACAGTAAGAATCATGGATAAAAGAAATAAAGAAAAAAAGACCAAAAACAGATTTAGGTATCTGTCTTGGTATGCTGCCGCCCAAATTCTTTAATACATATTTGATACAAAGCTTCATCTCCAGCATTCTCAGGCTTGTCTTTGTTTTGAATAATGTAACTATTATATCCATAGGTTGTCTCTAACTTACCTCCTCACTTGTAGTTTTACTATTCCATTATACTTTCCCAGTATTCTCCATTAACCAATGAGAATACTCATTGTTCCCCAAATACCTCTCATATTCTCTTCTACGTCATTGCCTCCATCTAGAACGTATTCTTATTTACCCTACGTCCAGCTGTGAAAATTCTACTGTCCTCCACAGACCAGTGCATAGTTCAACCCCTCCGTAAGGCATTACCTGATCAACCCAGTTGGAAATATTTTATCTCATTCATTTGTTCATTCATTCATTCAACACAAGTTTATTGAAGATCCACTATGTGCCAAGCATTGTGGCAGGCCCTGCTCTCCCTTAAAAAATACAAGTTTTTTATTTGGATCATTAGCGTAACACTGGCTTTATGTCAAATGATGTTACAGCAAATTGTGCATGGGTTTTATTTCCGTCCAGTATTGGAAGGGTCTCGAGGGCTGAGACTTCGCTTCAGTCATCTTTGAATTGGCCACACTGCTGACGGTGGCACCTTTCACGGGATAAGTGAATGAGCACCAAGCTATGTATATACGACTCCAAGACAAGTGAAGTGCTCAGTGTTGGGGGGAAAACTGATCAAAATAGGAAGCCCGGTGTCGATTTACATAAAACACTAAGTTGATTGGCTTATTTTCTTCTTTTCCCTTTCTTGTCTGGGTATTATACAGAAGCGATGTTAGATGTATGTTCTTACTTTATGAATTTGGTTTCTTTTGCCAGAGGTGAATCAGAATGTTTCAATAAATGGAGTGAATCCAGAAGACCTAGTATTGAGATGTGGTTTAGTATTTTTTTTAACAGAGATGTATACTCTTCAAGTCACTTGTGTTCATCACTGACAGTCACAGAGCTGGATGTAAAGGTATATAGGATCCCTCTACCTCATTTGGTCTGTGAAAAACGGAACTGTGAAAGTCTTCCCTAAGTCTTTTCACTACCTGGTGAGCTCTGCTCCAACCTAAAAACAATCTCCAGTGTTTATGGCATATTGCGGTTTTTGAAACTAACAAAAATGCTCAAGGCCATGCAGAACAAGGTAGATGGACAGGACCAAGTTTGTTTCACTGTACTTAGTACCACACAGTTTCCTTTTTTTTTTTTTTTTAAGATTTATTTATCTATTTGAGAGAGAGCACAAACAGGAAGGGCAAAGGGAGAGGGAGAGAGAATCTAAGTAGATTCTGCACTGAGGGTGGAGCCCAAAACAGGGCTTGATTTCACAACCCTGAGGTCCTAAGCCAAAACCAGGAGTCAGATGCTTTACTGACTAAGCCACCCAGATGCCCCCACAGTTTCCTTTTGATGTCTCCTTTTTCTCTCTGTTAATTCCCACTTTTTTCCCTGTCTGAGGCTACTTGAACTCATTCTTTTTCTCTCCCAAAGAGAGCCATCAGAAAACATGAGAGTTTGGAAGAGGGTTTATTTTAAGCATGGGGAAATTATCCTAAGGGATTCATCACTATCTGTGGAATGTCAGACACCAGGAAGTTGGGTGAGAGTGGACATTTTAGAGGCAAACAGCCCTAAATTTAAATTAAACTAATTAGGTAACTAACATTTTAATCACTCTGTGGAAAGGTCAGTATGACCCAGGGACTTGGGCTCAACGGATGTCTGTTTGACAACTGCATTTATTCATTAGTTTTCTGAAGTTTAGGTATTTGTCTCTGTTACTGACAAAGAATCCAGTAAGGCATCATGACCTCAATGACAGAATGGACATCCACTGTTCATATTTTTTTTCTTTCTGGAAAGAAATGTCCAACTACTTCCCCATATATGGGAGTCAGAGGGTCAATAGTAAACAATACTGTCTGTTCAGAGAGAATTTGTGAGTGTGACCTCTCAGCTATCAAATATAGGTCAGAGAGTCTCTTGTTTCCTGAAGGGAAGGCCCGTCCATGTCAGGCAGCTCATATAACCATGTATCAACACTGGGGATGATAGAGGGGGGCAAGATGGCAGCAGGCTGGAGTGCAGAGGACCTACTTCTGCTCATTGCCATACAGGAATGCAGGCTCAGTGTCGCCAGATTTTCACAAGAGTCAGAAATGGACTTTTTATGTGAAGTCTCCCAATTTTCATATTTTAGCTTAAAAATATTAGGATGCTGTTAAAGATAAAATGTGTCTGTGGGCCATATCCAAACTCCTGATTTGCCACCTCTAGTTTTTTAAAAGCAAATTTGTGGTATGATAGAGACTGTCTTGAAAGCAATCCCCATTCTTATCCCTTCTCTCTCCCTGCCCCCCAACTGATTTGACCCACACCTGGTCAGGTTCCTTGCCTATCAAACCAAGGGAAAAGATATTTCTTGAAGAAGTGCCTTTTTAAATGGTGCACGAGAAAATCTGCAGTAAATGCCTTTGAATATTTGACATCACTTTCTGGGGTGAAAATGTAGTTTCTACAACAAAAGAAGTAGTGGCCTTTACCTGATTCCCATGCTTATGCTTGTTTTATGGTAAACATGTATGTACATCAGTTCTGTATTTAAGTGTTAAAAAAGGATTTTTCAACTGCCGTTTGTAACTGCAACAAAGAATTTCCTTCTGCATAAGCCTTGCCTATCTTAACTAAATACTCAGTGATTTTTTTCTTATTCTAATGCCCCTAATTAGATTTATAGACTCTTTACAGTGTTTTATGTTGATGAGGGACTTAGAATACAACGCACACTAATAAAATATCCCCTCTACCCAACTTGTGCTTTTGCATGTTTTATTTCAGTGAATAATGAGTCTTAAATAATGTTCTGAATATGTTGTCGAGGATGTTCTAAAGAAATATGGACTGATGATCCATCAGGAAACATTAATAAACATACAACCACATGGAATTGGTGACCGAGAGAAAGTGATTCACTGGGCTGTAAACCATTAAAGAATTTGGGTCATGAATGCCTGCTACAAATAAAAATGTATTTAGAAAACAATAGTTATACATTCTCATTTTTTAATTTCCTTTCTGTGACTTTTAGCTTACCTAAATGTTTTAAAATTGAAGGTAATCATTGTATAACATTCTCAATCCTGGGGTAAAGAAATTTACTCGACATACTTTCCTTTTCACATGACACAGCCATTTTCACGGTTATAGCTAATTAGCTTCCTTTCGACATTAGATACAGAGGATGTTTAAGCAACATAAACTAGCTGTCATCCAGCAGCATCATAATCAAAATGGCATAAAATTTGCTATAAAACCTGCAGCTAATAACATTTATAAGGCACCTTATTACATAAGGATATTGAAGAAGCTCAGACACTGTATATCACAATGCTTCCCCAGAGACCTGGTTCATTTTCCTAATGACTGTGTATGGGTTTACTTTAGGAGCTTTTATGCACATGCCTGAGCACAGAGCTTACCCAGCCAGACTGATAAGAACTGAAGAAGAGTGACTTCCAAATCCAGCAACAAAGTCCTAGATCTGTCTGAAAAGGAATCAGCAATATGGCCGTCCTTGTCATTCACCAGCTAAGCCTTCTCACCATTTCCTGGCCATGATGGTTCTAATATTCTTCCATATTTTATTTGAATGTACTTATACCTGATTTCTACTTGAGAGACTTTAATATTTTCTTCTCCATGCCCTGCTCCTGTAGCCTTTATGCTTCTACTCATCCTTCAAGTTTCGCCTCAAACCATGTTTCTTATGTGGGGCTTTCCTTGATGCCTATAAGCCTCACTGACCTTTACTTTTGAGTTTTTATTGCTTTCATTATCTGCTCTGCACAAGCAGTGCCCATTCCTGCCCACCCTTTTCTTTTTTAGCAAATTAACGAACCAAATAGCTCAGCCTTATCTCATCACCAAACCACAGTCAGCCACATTATGGCCTTATGTTCCAGCATTAAAAATTTGACCAGTCCTTTTTGGGACTTCCTTTTCCCATGTTGGTTTGCTGCCCAAGTCCCTGTTCATTGTGTTCACATGATTCCTAACGTGTTAACCTAGCTCCTGCCATTCCCCAGTGTCAGACCTTATTTCTGGTGTCCCTTACATTACCTTGAATAGAACTTCTGAACTATGACTCAATCATTGGTTACCAAGAACCAACTGCCACCTAGAAGCCTCACTACCAGTCCTGCCTAGTAATTTCTCATGCAGCAACTTGAATATCACATATAATCTGCATGGTCAAGATTTTTCTATTCTCTTTACTTGGTGATCCCTCTTTGGGGAGTAAGACCAACTTTATTATCTGAACCATCTCCCCTATCTCTTAGGACAGTTCCTAAATGCCATATATAACTAAGATACTGTCAATGATGATAATGAGTTTAGTTTATTTCCTATCATGTGATTTAAACATTATTTTATACCTTAGCTAGTTTGCTGATTATGCCATGTATAAAACTTGCCTTTTTTTCTAACTAGATTATTATCTTCTTATGAAGAAAGACTCTGTCATTACACTTCTTTATCAAAGATTTAATGTGTTCTCTAGTCCTAGGCATGTGGTAGTACTCATACATTCATCAATAATTATCTTCCCCAGAGAACTTGTACACAGCATGATTCTAATGCAATAAAGACATCATTCTATCACCTGATAGGCTCTGGCTACCCACCAATGAAATGAGCACCATAATCCCAGCAAAGCATGCTTCAAATCCATCCTAAACCTTCCTTTTCTTATTGTGGGCTCTCTTTTTTCTCTCAGTTTGATTCTACACATCATTCAGTCCTCAGTTTATAACTTCTGGCTTTATTCCCCCATCCCCTAGCTCTCTTCTGCTTCTTAATCCTTGACTTAAGGACCTTTCTGGTGGCAAACTTTCTACGCTTGATTCTGAAGTTATTTCCTGTGAGCTGCCCGGCATACATCCTGGTTAAGTGTGACCTTTCATCTTGGAATCTCTCTCTCTCCCATCCCTGGATGGCTGCCTTGCAGAAACAATATGCTTTCCCTGTCCTTTAGTACTGCTCATACCATTACCTTTGCCCATCCCATGGAGTTCTTTATGCCTGTCTAGACAGATACCTTATTTTCCCCATCTGATATATACATATACATAGAGATAGAGACATACAGTGTAACATAAAATATAATATTAAGTGGCTTAGCATCTTAAACGCAAATGGTAATGCAAAATACTATAATGGGAACTTTGGAAAGATTTTAAAAATTGGAACCCATGCAAATTAAACAGCAATGTTAGAGATCACAGAATGCCAAAATATGCCAGCAACGGGAAAGCATCATCAAACTGGCCTTCCTATCTGTTAAGTGAGTTTGTGCATTATGGGTTATAGGTTATTATGGTGAAAGGGATGGAAAGAATTGAGAGTAGATGCATTACAATATGGCATGCATATATCTATAACAGCTTTAATAAAGGCTTGAAACTTCTTATGGAGTCCTTAGACATCAATTGGCCAATGATGTTTCCTGTGATGGCGGTTACCATAGAA
The DNA here is from genome assembly GCF_054177405.1 of Leptonychotes weddellii. NCBI lineage: Eukaryota > Metazoa > Chordata > Mammalia > Carnivora > Phocidae > Leptonychotes > Leptonychotes weddellii. The sequence continues at coordinate 30,753,849 of NC_138381.1, read as the reverse complement.
CACTTGAGATGGCTTGAAAAAGGAAACTGATCTCTTCATCTTAGAAAGCTAAGACAGTCATATAAACAAAAGTATAGGCACTATGAACTATTCTAGGAAAATTCTTTGCCTTCATCAAACCTACTTTTTTAATGTGATTGAAGAGGTCACAGTATACAAATAAGTAGAATATATGGTATGTCGGATGGTAGTAAGGTTGGGAGAAAGTTAAAACAGGATTATGGGGTGCCTGATAAGGCTGGGCTCACTAATTTAAGTATAAAGGTCAAGATGGATTTTACTGATGTTGTGACATTGAGCACTCAGAGAAAGAGGTGAGGAAGAGAGCCATTAGGATATCTGGAGAAAGTATCCTCCAGCCACAGGAAACAGTCAGTGAAGGGGAAATATTTTAGTCTTGCCAGGCAATACCAAAGATCCCTGTGAGGTTGGTGGCCATAAATTTAAAGTGGTATCAGTCAGCATGGTTATGTGTTTTCTGTTTGTTTGCTTTGTTTTTGGCTCTAGGGCTCAGAGTAAGTAGGAGCTGGATTTAACTAAGTTTAGCTTTTTTTTTTTTCTAAGTGAGTATAATAAAGAGAAAGAGGATCGAGAGAGTTGAAAGAGTAAACAAGGAAATGATAATGAAGATGGAATCTAAAATAAGGAAGGAAATGAGAACATGGAGAAGGAGTTGGGAACACTGGAAAGGTGGCAGAATCAATTATAGGTCCTTCTGAGGTCAAAGACTTACTAAATCTGATGGTTAGAGTGTAAGCTAGAAAGGTAGGTGATGATCATCAGAGAATAGGATTCTTAAAATGGGGGGCTGTACAGGGTCAGTTATGTTCATAAGGCGAAGGTGTAACTATGTCTTCCAACAGCAGAGGTACAGTGAAATCCAAGATCCTTGCAGAAGAGGGATTATAAAGAACCCAGAGGACAGGGTATTGGAGACATCATCCAGGTGGAAACAGAAACTACAGTGCAGGATGAAATGAAATAGTTGGATAGAATGAGAAGGAACCAGGAGCTAAAATATCCCAAGAATGAAATAGAATGGCCCTGAGAGCTTCCAAATGGTAATGGTGAGGAGGAGCAGATTCTTCAATCTCATGGCATGAGATTAGGGAGAAGAGAAAGAGAAAGACATCCATCTCCCTATCACCCACTCAGTGATAAGTGGATGTGAGGGAGAAACCAGTCATGCCTTGAAAGGACTGTTTGAGAAGCAGTATCATTGGCAAAGTCAGGTTTCCTCTTGAGTAGTGAGTCTCATGCCTATCAGACCTAATGACCTGTTTTTATACCAAATATTTTATATTGTTCCTCTAAAGCCTGTTATAAAGTCAGAGATAATTGAACGTATGAAGATCATAACTTAAAAAATGGAAAGAATAAAATAATAATAAAGTGATTTTTAAAAAGAAAAGCCACTGAATGATTTCACATTATAAATGCTCACTCACATTGACCCTAGAAGGCACAATGCGGAGGTCACGTGTAATGTGTTGGTGACAGCTGCAAGTGAAGATACAGGTGTATTTTCTGGACAACTCAAATTCCATCAGCAGTAACACTAGCAGTGAATGGGGACAACTCTTGGAAAAGTTCTAAATAAAACAAAATGACATCTACTCTTGATTTCCAGCATAGTTGCATTTCTGGACATTATCATGCCTATTATCCCTGCGAAAATAATGTTTTGAGTTTATAGTCTAACACTGAGTTGTGTTCTGGCCTTGACTATTACTAAACTGCTTTTTCACCTACATGGATATCCAGTGGAACAGTGGAAAATAACCTGGAATGCACAGCACTTCTTTCTTGTGAGGCATCACGACTCTCGCTGCAGGATAATTAGCCACCCCCGATACTTTGTGCCACTCCTCGGGCCCAGTGATTGTGAAAACCAAAGCTACCCATGCATATTTTTGAAATGCACCCATGCTGTCCCTGATCAGAACAAGATTAATATTCATCTTAGTTTATAGAAAAAGGAGCTTAAAGAAAAGTCTGAAACATAAATGAAACTTTGAAATTGTGATCAAGTCGGTTCTCAAAGTGATTAAAACATAGGACACTTTGGACAAAAGCTAAACTTAAATATATGCATCTACTTTGAAGAGTGAAAATTGTCCATAATATTTCATGATTCAAATATTAGATGTGTCTCTCTTCCATCCACTGCCAGACTTAAAATGCACAAGATTAAAGAAGAGGAAAGCAAAAAGTATCAAAGGATACTACATATTGCTCGTTCCAAAAAATGCTAAGAATTCAGAAATTCTTTGGAGAATTCTATGAACGTGAACTTCAGCTGGGTTTATCAGCTATGAATATGCCTTCTGTATGTTTCCTTAATGCGTGTGGGCCATGAGGGTATATGCCTTTGTTCACCTGCATGCTTACATCAAGGTCCACATGGAAAAAGCTGCCCTTTTGTATAGGAAAGTTTAAAGTTAGTGTTTGCATTCATGTGTCCCCCTTGCTGATCAGGGGCAGCCTCCTGCTAATCAGGAGGACAGCAAAAGTCCTGGCGAGTGGAGGGTGATGGCGGTGGTAATAGTGGTCAGAAAAAACAAACCTGACAGATCAACTGACTATAGTTCCCTACACCGTTTTCAGTAGGAAAACATAGGTGAAACAGAACAACAAAACAAATCGCTCCCCATTCTATCAACACTTATCACAAAACTTTCCCCATCAAAGCCTTTTCAGGCTGTAAAATAAATACAGCCTAGTTCTATCTTTAAACATCTACTCAAGTGCTTCTCTATATGCCCATGCACTTTGTGTGCATAGATAAGCAGAGTTTGGTTTTTGTTCATCAAATATTTCAGAGCATTTTTCACATAGTTAGCTCACTCTTCCCTTAGCTTTTTAAAGATATTTAATATAAAGGGGAAGAAATCCAGTTTTTTTTAATTCATTTACACTTCAATCATCCATGTTGTTTAATATCAGTGATTTGATATTCAAGAGCCCTTGGGCCTTTTCAAACATGCTTTGGAAAATCTTTTTTTTTTTCCCCCTCCTCTAATAGAAGAAGGAGAAGTAGCATTTTGCCAAAGGCAACCCAGAGTGAATGCCAGGGGAACAGGGTGCTATTTCACTCTGAACTGGTGAATTTTGAGTAATATCTAAATTGAAGGAAAAGAGAACCCTTGGTAACTTGCTGTATGTGCATAGTCGGGCACCTGTGTTTTGTTCAGTCATATATGCAATCTGTATTATCTTAAGGAATGAGAAATTTAATTTCATTCTAGAAAGATTGCCTATGAAGAAATACAATTAGTGTATTTCCCTCTTCCTCTTCATCCTTCTCCTCCTCTTATTTTTCTTCTTCTTTTTTCTCCCCTTTTCTCCCCATCCTCTTCCTCCCCCTCCTTCTTCCCCTCCTCCTTTTTTTTCTTTCCTTTTATCTTGTGAAAAGAGTCATTGGCTGTAATTAATCTCTTCTCTTAAGATAATCTTTCTTATGTTGAGAAATAGAGATATAGAGCAGCTTAAAAGAATCATGGAATTTTGATGTTCAACTGATTCATAATTTTTTTCTATTAAATTTCATGCTGATAATGATCTAACCTCTAGTTTATTCCAGATATATGAGGCTCACTGATTCCTGAAGGAGGCAACATGCATCCTTAAAAATTATCAAAATGTATCTACTTCTCCAGGATAATATCAAACTAGAACTAGAGGCCTGTAGTTTTAGTGACCCTCTTTAAGGGAAAGATTTAAAAATATAAATACAAAATTAGGTTTAAAAGTTAATATTTATTTAAAATGGTAAGTGAAACCACAGTATATTATGTATTTTTAAAGCTATTGAAATCCAGAAAAAAAATATTTATTTATTTATTCACTGCCTTGCACACTTATGTACTATTTTCTTGAAACTTTCTGACTGCTGGCTCTTTGAACACCTCTCCATATGTCAACAATTTAGTAGCATCATTTTTTTTTTTTTGGAGTGAATAGAAAGATAATGCAATCTTTCCTTTAGTGAGATTTGATGGAAATGGGTTTTTAATCATTGATAGTTTATTAAATTTTCTTTCAGCCTCTTCACTAGCTGTCTGTATTATCGCATAAATTGTTAAGACTGTTGTCTTAAGAGGGTGAACATCTCTCAAGTTTTTTCCCTATACAAGCTGTGTCAGGGCATTTCGGAGTGTGTGTGTGTGTGTGTGTGCGTGCATGCACAGTGACAAACTTAAAATCCTGTGTGAATTGATGACCTACATTGACCAGTTTATGATAAATATCCTTTTCATAGTGGTCTAGTTTATCTTCATCAATATTTGCACATTGTGTCAGATCAAGAAATTAGTAAGAAATTAGTAAGAACCAGTATAGATGCAAAGGGAAAGGCCACGTTAGACAGGGAAGAGTATGTGCAAAGGAACAGCTTGTACAGACAAGAATAGTTTGAATGGAGTAGAGTAGAGAGAACACCAAGGACGACAAGGACGACAAATGTGTGCAGGCGCCAGGTAGGGAGGTAAAAGATAGAGATGAAGGCTGAGTAGCGGCTTTCAGCCTATCAGGATTTTAACATTAAGGAAGTGACAGCCTGTTAATGGGTGATTATGCATATGAAGTGTAGCCTTGTGATCATTTTTTTCGAGTTCCACAAATCTATTGTTACATGTACTGGCCTATGGAACCCAGCTAGGAGTAATTTAATCATGCAAGAAGTGACTGTGTACCCTATAACCTACTAAATTTACTTTAAATGTACCTGCAAACTAACTTCCTCTCACCCACATTTTTAAAAAGCATGCAGTTACCCTAGAGTCACCTGCCATAGGGCTAATTTGGCAGAAGGAAAGTTAAAGTGGAAAGAGAAAGTGGAAAGATCAAGAGGTAAAAATGTCTTACTTTGCAAATTTTACGGAAAGACATGATCCTGTGAATTATTGCAGTGTTGTTTCCATGCCTGGCCTGAGCAAGTGAAGGGTCCTGGTGCCCAAAGCTTCATGGACTTCATATTGATATAATTCTGCCCTTCCCCTTTCTGTCCTTTGGTGCTGGTTCTGCATTCTGGGGGCTCCAACACATGAGTCTTTCAAACATCTGAGAGGAGCTTCACGTTTTTGTTCATGAATCTCTTCTCGCAGAGAAACATCTTCAGCCTGGGCTCACACTCCGGGGTATTTGAAGCATCTCCTCCCTGCTCCCCGCTCCAGGCGTCCAGTTTGCAGATGTCATCTCAGGAACCAAACACGATGGTATATGCTTTTGGTGCTTAGGGCTTGTACGTCGGTTATTTCAACTATTCTTAAGTGTGTAGATCAAAAGTTCTGTCAGGATCACATAGTGGCAACTATGTGGGGGGATAGCATCCACTAATCTAAGACTGGTGAAGATGTCAGTAGGTGTAATCATTGAAGAAAAGTACTTTGAGCAGTAGCTATTTAAATAAAAAAAATCTGCATACTCTATTAGGAAGCACCGGCCCTTAACAGGTTCTGCCCTAGAAAAACACGCACATGTGTAAAGTAAATCATGTAGGAGGATATTCACCCAGCATTGTTTAGACCAGGGCAAATCTGGCAGTTATGCAAATGTTAATTTAGTAGGAAAATGACTTTAAAATGTGGTACATTCACATTATGGCATAACCAAAAGATAGATACATAGATTAATCAATTTATAGTTTGACAAGATACATTTTTGACTGATCATGAAACAAAACACTCAGAATAATACACAAAGGATAATATATTTACTGTAAAACAAAGAGGCACAGAATACATATAAACATATGTGGATAGATATAGCAGTAATTAATACTTCTTTGAAGGGCAAGAATTGGGATGATTGGTTAAAGAAATCTTTTTCCTTAAATGTAGCTTTTTCTCGGTTATTGTTTTAAATAAGAACATAGCCACATATTACTTGAGTAGCTAAAATTATCTGAACCAACATTAGTTACAGAACAGATAATGTGGTATCACTATATTTCCTTGCTTATTCACACACACAAACACACATGCACATGCAACATGCACAAACAGACACACACAAACCCAGGAGAGATCCTCTATGATTGGTTAAGAATGTGAATTAAAAGTTTAGATTCAGGGCATGCTTGCTCTCTCTCAAATAAATAAATAAATAAATAAATAAAATCTTATAAATAAATAAGAGTCTAGATTCAAAGTGCACACACACACAACTCACACACAAACTAGCATTGAATGATCTGGAGTCATGTGGTCATGTCGTCAGATATAACCAGTTGTCTTTGGGATAATATTAACCTAGCAAGAACCATGAAATTCTCAGGTGAGGTTTTAGATTAAAAAAAAAAAGTTTAGGTTATCTGGTCAAGAATGGACTCCTGAATGAGTATTTGCAAAACTGAGAGAGGACAGGGGTGGGGAGATGAGAGGCAGTCGATGCAAATAATCATGGGATAGCCTGAAATAGACACCCCATTCTCTCTGCTCCATGTTTTCATCTAGACCTGGGGCTAAAATCAACTACACCCACCTCCTGGAAACATCATGAGGGTCATCTGGACAGCATAAATGAAATCTCTTTTGAAAGTATAAAATGCTTTACAAATGCCAGGCATTGTTACCTTCAACTTGGCGATTGACCAATAAACACAAGATTGACATATCTTTGCTAGCCATAAAAAGTGAGAGAAAAGACTGGAAGGAAAGTCCATGTCTGCTTGGTGAATGGTGACTGAGCTCCATAATGTCCAAAGCATGTGACCATGTCCAAGGCACTGACAAGTCAAGGGAATGAAAATAATCACCCTTTAGGTAGACTGTGGGAAACTTTTGTTCTGTAAACAAAGTCAGTTGAATGGCCAGTGTTAGGTAACATGAACCTAAAAAAATATGTGATATTGTCTTTGATTATTACCATTATGTTGTTAATTGGAACACTCTTGCTCACATGATATTTGTTTCTTTCAATTGCAAAAGTCTGAAGCTGGTCAGACAGGGAGAACTGTTCATCAGGGGACCCTTTAACTGGATGTATATTGGACCAAGACGTTAAGAAGATTTACTCTTTTTCTCTCTCCAACAAAATAATAGTTTCCCTGTTCTCTCCTTTTGCTCTCAAGTCTAAAGATGATTTGTGCCAAGCAGAGCAGATCTGAATCTATTGCTTTAATGTTGTTTTAACATAGTTTTCATTTTTAATCTGTAGATAATCCTAATATAATAGACTGTGAATCAATATTTATAAATGAATTTTAATCTTTTATAGCAGATCCATTAACAAACCCCAAATTTATTGAGCCATAAAAGTTAGGCCAAAGCTATGGCATGTAGTCTAGCCTTATAGTTCCCAGTTGAATCACTAGGCGCTGTAGATATGTTGCTTCACACCACATAAGTGCTCTCAACAAAAAATGTAGTATATTTGTCTCCTCTTTTACTTTTCCTTGGGATAAACATGGAAACAGTAAAAAGGGGCTAAGGCACCACAGGGGATGTGAAGCAGGCAGGCTGCACAGCCTCCAAGGGAACCTTTGCTGGAGTGACAGGGGCCGTGGCTGGACAACCAGCTGCACTTCTGGAATGAGCTGGTGGAAACGAGGCCTTCTTAACAGGACTGGCGTTTTCCTTGGATGTTTCTCTATTTGCCTTCGGTTTTTACGAGGACATTTTCAAAACTTAACCTCCCACCGGCAGATGTGCAAACAAGGAGTATAACCGAAGTTTTGCCCTCTGGACATTTTTTTTTAATGGTTGAGTTGAGTAAAGGCAGGTAGAGTCAGAACTGCCAGGCTAAGTGCTTGTTTCTGGGCCCTTTGTCCCACCCCAAAAGGTCATGAGAATGTGTGTGGACCTTTCCCCACTTCCTGTAACAGGGTGTGTTGTTCATCACTGAAGATTCCTGGGCAGGTTTCCTCCCGACAGTCCCTCAGCAATCTCATCAGCAAAGCATGAGCGCTCACACAGACCCTGTGTGTAGAAACACAAAAGCAAGAAGGTCCTTTAGGAAGCTGGGTTTGGTATGTTGGCCCTAATAAGGACCTAGAATTTCATATGGAAAAATGAGGACACTTGGAGTTGTTATAATCTTTTGTAAAACTGGCCAAACCACTAGAGCACTTGGAATAATTCAGCAGGACCCTGACAAAGTACTATGACTTTGTAGTACCCTTATAATTTATTATAAAGCTTAAGAGTTTTTGAGAGTTATTCTAATTGTTTGGAGATTGATGAAATCACTGCACACTGGAAACCAGAAGAACTGAAGAATTATTTAGTTAGTGCTCTTGGTTTTCCTGGAGACTCTGCATTAGCACTCAGTCGTCAAGGGTCGTATGGCCTGTGTGAGGCAGAGCCAGAATGAGCATTGACAAATATGTATTGTTTTGAAAAATAAAATAATTTGCATTTTCTTCCTTGTTCTCCATGGACATACATACTTTAGTTCAAAACTGGAGAGCAGTTGTGCCAAGCAGTGGCAAAGGCACAGCATTCCAGTCTGGATGTACTTGGTATTTCTTCGCTTGGAAAATCATATTTAAAAGCTGTTCAGTTCCCAGAGAACCAGGTAATTGCCCCTGACTTCTCCCCATACTCATTGCCACCTTACATACCAGTCTCCTGAAAGACACTGTCCACCCTGTTAGCTCTACGAACCCCCAGACTTGCATGTGCCTTTGGTCTAGCTGACAATGCTTTTATATAAACATATTGCACTGCCTCTTCAGATGTTATGCTGCTTCCCAGCGATATGTTACACATGCTGGCGATACTTCTAATTTGGGAAGGGAGTTTTTAACATCTAAACTAACTGGCAGAAGCCTGGTGCTTAGTCGTGGAAATAAGATCTGGTTGTGAAAAAATTGTGGATATTAATTCTTATTTTTTTTAAGATTTATTTATTTGAGAGAGAGAGTTGGGGGGTGCAGAGGGAGAGGGAGAGAGAGAGAGAGAGAGAATCCTCAAGCAGACTTCCCACTGAGCATGGAGCCTGACATGGGGCTCAACCTCACAACGCATTAGATCATAACCTGAGCCAAAATCACGAGTCAGACACTAAACTGACTGAGCCACTCAGGTGCTCCGTGAATACTAATTCTTAAAACTATAGCCCTTAATGTTGCAGAGAATAGAAAAATAGAAAAGAAGAGGTAGGAAAAGAAGAGTGAGGGAGCAAGGGCCCCTTGTGACCAGGTTAGAGTTGTTTTCTAGAACTCTTTTCTAGGGCCCCTAAAGGTCTAGAACCCTTTACTAGCCTTAAGAGTCTAAAACTCCACTATATTATCCTACAGTTACCTGCTTTCTTCTTCACTGATCCAGTTTCAAGAGTGAGCTAATCCATGTATAGTGAAGGCCAATTCTTGTGTAGAATGTTTGAGAACTCCCTGTGTCCCTATGGTAGATCACGCTGATTCACTTCTATATCCCAACTTCTCAGTGACATTCTTTAATTAGAAATTGATAGACTAGATGCACTGAAAAGAAATCTATGTTGTTCTGAGTGCTTGAACAGAACCCTTCAGAAGAACCTCTTCAGAAGAACCTCTTAATCATAGTTGGAATGGTGTGTGACCTGTGACCCTGCCACTCTATACACAGTTGATGGATATGGGAGTGAAGGGTCACTTGCCCACAGGAAACTCCAACAGTCCATGAGGTACCTAGATATGAGAGCACTGCCCGTGAGGACATCTTACGGTGTTTGGTCATGCATTGAACTTTTTGTTAAGTTCTTTGTTGGAATGTGTGATTGTAAGATGCAGAGAGAAGGGGCAATATGGTGGCATGACACAAAGACAATGAGATGCAGAGAGAAAAGATAGTGTACAGAATCATGAGAAGGAGAGAAAAGAAAAGTGAATTAAGTGCTACTAGCTAAAGAAGTGGTACTAGTAAAAAGAGAGAAAGAGGGGGAGTCCAGCAACCAGAATGGAGAACAGAGTGGGACCAGCTGGCAAACATTCACTGAGAGGCTACCCCAAGTTTTGTGGTTGAGGCACAAGAGATTCTGCCTGATCTCTAGAGCTAACGAAAAAGGAAATGCCAACAATTCCTTCATCTAAAGGGTGGTAAATGACTTTCCAAGTCCCACATAGCCTTGTAGAGCACCTGCAGGGATGTTTTACTCTTCCTCCTTTCTTCCTCACGTCTTCCTGTGGTAAATCTTTATTCTCAGAGGTACATTTACACGGGTAAGGGCCGATGCGTTCTGCTGTACACTTGCCATATGTATTTGTAATTTAACTCTTTTATTCCAGAAAAACTCTTCATCAAATAATCTGTAGATTTTTCCTGTTTCCAAACCTCGTTTAATTACATCATTTATTTATTGAAATTATTATCAAAGATCAAAGTGAAATGCAGGATAATTATGTTCTGATAATGAGAAAAAAGAGGGAGTTGGAAGAGACATAAGGAAAGTACTATATGTTTAGAATTGTATTTAATGAATACTGACATAGTGTTTGCTGTTTGCTGGTCACCACTTTAAGCCTAAATATTCTATATTACAATTATTAACTCTACAAATTTAACTCACCTAATCCTCATAACAACCTGTGAGATAGGTACTATTATCCCTATTATAGATGAGGAAACTGAGGCACAAAGAGTTGAAGTAACTTGCCAAAGTCCTCACAGTAAGTGAGGGGAAGTGCTGGGACTTTTAACTCAGGAATCTTACTCCAGAGTAGACCACTTATCTACAACATTATGGTGCTCCTTGAAAATTCAACTGAATATCAAATATTTATTAAGCACCTCTGCTAGGGAATGTGAAGCCCCCAAAATATTTATTCCCTAAATGTATAACCTTGCTCATGTGTCAAAAATCTGGTGAGTCAGTTTTGATATTGCTATTATTCTACCTTTTTTATTTTTGAAGTGATTTAAAGATAATTATTTAATGCTAATGAGCCAAACCCAACCTTAGTCCCTTGAATACATTATCTCTAGCTATCGCAGTAATTCTTCAAGTTTTTCCAATTTTATGGTTCAGGCAATGGAGCTCAGGGAAGTTAGAGATTGCAGTTCACAGGGACCAAGTTCACAGGTCAGGTAATAAGTGAAAAGCCCAAGATCCAAAACTAAATATTGAAAGGCTATAGATACCATGTTGGTACAGTTATTCAAATAAATGAAAGATCAATTTGGCCTGCTCCACCAAGAAATAGTTTCAAGAAGGAAGTCGGTTTTGACCTTTTGTTGTTTTCTATTTATCCATGAAACTGCGGGTAATATTCTAATATTCAAAGAACTGAAATGTAAGGTGGGACGGGAGCCATATTTCCTGTAGTCAAGCAAGGAAAACATCACAACCAAAGGTCTGGAGACATCTGGTCTGGTGGGGAAAGAGCCGGACATAAATTTGGGTAAACTAGGTGAAGCTAGATTAAGGAAGTCCTGAAAGACGGCAGAAGAATTTGGACTTAATGTGATAAGAAATAAGGCTGTGAAGACTGTTGAGAGGCAGAGGACATGATAAAAGCAGTGCTGGGGGAAGATTAATCTGTCACTGGTTTGCAGGATGGATACTATTTTAAAGATTGTATATTGTTATAGTACTTTATGTTTCCTTGGGGGTGTTTTGTATATATTTTTCTCTCCTCCGTTAGATTATAAACTCCAGTAAGGCAGAGACCATGCTTTCAGCTGACTCTTTCAATTTCCCACAGCATTTAGCCCATTACTCTTGATGGCCAAGTATGTAGAAAAGCCACTAAATGATCAGTAATATTCAAATATTTTAGGCAATTTGGGACAGAGCAACAGTGTCTTTTCCAGGCTAACTTAAGAGGATCTTTTTTTTCTTTCTTCTTTTTTTCCTGAGTCGGAGATTCTAGAACCTTGTGTCCAGTGACAGGAGAAGTTATTGAAAAAGGAGAGGAAGGTTAAGAGGGAAAAGAAGAAGAGAAAGAGGAGACAATGCAAACATGAACTGGGTCAATACAAATGTCAGCTTGTTAGGGCACAGAGGCTTGGATAATGTTGAGAATTGCCCTTTAATTCCACATGGGTAGTAGATTGAGTAACTCTGCTGACCACAAAGACAGGCAGTCCTGGAACTATATTACAGCCCAAGAGTTTTCTCCCCTATCTTGTGTGTGCTCACAAGGCAAGCAGGTGTTCTACCGAGCACTGCGTCAAGGACCATGATGCCATGTCTGCGTTCAAACTTTTTAAGAGAATGAATTAATAACATCTACCTTGGTACAGGATAATGCAGTGATAGCACACAGGGTCTGTCTTTGTCAATTCCAACTTCCCTCAATTTAGAAGAATCTGAAATCCAAAGTGAAATGATGAGTGTTTTGGGTTTTTTTTAAGATTTTATTTATTTATTTGACAGAGAGAATGAGAGACAGACAGCACGAGAGGGAAGAGGGTCAGAGGGTCAGAGGGAGAAGCAGACCCCCCGCAGAGCAGGGAGCCCGATGCGGGACTTGATCCCGGGACTCCAGGATCATGACCCGAGCCGAAGGCAGTCGCTTAACCAACTGAGCCACCCAGGCGCCCGTTTATTTTATATTTTTAAAGATTTTATTTATTTATTTGACAGAGAGAGACAGTGAGAGAGGGAACACAAGCAGGGGGAGTGGAGAGGGAGAAGCAGGCTTCCCATTGAGCAGGGAGCCCGATGCGGGACTCGATCCCAGGACTCCAGGATCATGACCTGAGCCGAAGGCAGTCACTTAACCGACTGAGCCACCCAGGCGCCCCAGAAATGATGAGTGTTTAATAGTGAGTTAGTCTGAAGAAGGAAGGAAGAGTGAAAGCCGTGTTTCCGGGGTCACAGTCTGGCCCTTGTTCACTATTCCTGTATCCCACATGCTGTTTCGTTTAGGACTCCGGGGTTCTTTATTTTTCTCCATTCCCCAAAAGTATAAAACTAAGTGACAACTTCTGACCCAAATATTTATAATGTCAGAAGCTTTTCTGGGTGTATTTATAGGTGGAAGAACAAGTTTCCTTTGCTTCCTGAATGTGATGTTCAGTCCTCTGTGATGCTAGATTTGCCAAAGGGAAAATAACTGAATACCCTCTGGGATAAACCAGCATCATTAGAAGCCTCTGCATTCCACACCTGCTTAATGCCTGCAGTGTGAAAGTAATTTATCCTTCAAATTTTATTATGCAACATATCAAATTTTTCCTTCATACCTACCTTTGAGGCCTGACGCCTTATGCAAACACACTCTCACTGGGTAAAGGGAACATCTTTGTTTCTGTGGGTTCTTTATGATCATGGCTAGTCCCTACTTAGATAATCTCCTCCACCTCCACGGTGGTACTCTTGGTAATGGCAAGTGCAGCTAGCAGTATGGTTTACATCACCATATACAGTCGATTAATGGCCACTTTATTAGGTATCTCCAGTGAGATGATGGGCCATGCGAGAGTATTAACACCTGGATTTACAGTCATCATGATGGAACACACTGAAGTTCTTTACTAAGCTGAATTACTCAATAACATCTTGGAAACATAAATAATCAAGAAGCCTCATTTTCAAGCCTTAAAGCCAGGAGTCTGTCTTGCTAATTGACCATGATAGAGTTATAATAGTGAAATACAACACAGAAAAATTCTCTAGAAGGCTACCTCGGGCATATAACATCAATAAAGCACTGGTGATCCCATTTCCAGACCTAAGTTCTTATGAAGGGCTCCTTCACGACAGGCCCATGTTTTGAGATACAGATCTTTGGGGAGGTGTTTTAAATGTCTAGTTATTCTACAGAATAGATAGAGAAGAACTATTTCTACGTAATTAAATGTGAGCTCCAGATACTTCCAAAAGGCTTCTAGGTTTCTCAGGATTAATTTATAGGCTTCAAGTACCCAATGAAATTAGTTAATTCATCAAGGAAATCAAAAAGTAGAATAGAATAGAGCAGATTTGAACAGATTTGAACAGAATTGAAATGGAATCAAACAACAGATGCCTGGAATTAAACAATATGCACCTATACTTCCAAAGTAAAGGAGGGAAATGGCATAAATATAGGATTAATCTGCAAATAGGCAATGGCCAACTTGACCAATATGAATGATAATGATAATAATGACTCATTTCCCTGGTGTTAAAGCATTATGTTCATCAAACGACCAATACTTAAAATACTGGTAAGGCAAACATTGCTTACGTTTTACAGATTATAAAATTGAAGCTTGGAGAGAGTAAATTAAATCAGAATGGATGCATATGTTCTGATTCCTACATGGTACCTTTACATATCCTCAGTTCTCAAGTGTCTTGTTTTCTCTGAAACTTGAATTTATCTGGTATTTGTACTTTTCTGTCCATGTGCAGTGTGTCTATGACACTTTTTTATGTCTCTGAAGCCAATGGGAATAGTAAATATGGTTTATTCTTCATACTAATCTGGCTAGATTACCCTGTGGAGCATTGGGCTGATGCTGACCAACCACTGTTAATTGTTCCAAGAAACAGTATTTATAGCTCAGCCTGCATTACTAGGAAATAAAATGGCAATCACCTCTTTAGGATAGTGGTCTTCCAAAAGTTCCAGAGTTTCCAAATGTCAAAAATGATGTCACATTTACACACCATATGGGCAAATCAGAGAAATGCAGAATTGCCTCTCAGTCTTTCAAAGTATTTATATACAGTCAAGGTAAACATCCAGTTTGGATCATTAGAAAGTCTGTATATACTTTTGACCTGAGTCACATAACAAGTTATTTCTTCTGAAGAGCAAAAGAAGTGAATAATTACAAGAAGCTGACTGTTCGTTTGACGCTCTGGTGCTGCAGCTGAGCCCTTTCAAGTTTGCATATGTTGATACCCATTATCATCAAGAACAGAGAATGTATGATGTACTGTGACCAGTCCAAGGAGTTTCTATGGCTGTCTCTTGCCTTTGAAGAGTAAGACATATGGGACATTGCTTGTCAGAAAACATTCCCCTTTCTCATCTGTCTTCCTTTTGTCCTCATGCTCCCTTCCCCCTTTAGTGCCTCAACTTCCCACTCTTTCATTACTAGTGAAAACAATGTGTTGGATTATGCAGAACCAAGAGTCTGTCTTAGTTACTCACATACACAAGCCTTCAAAGACCTAGAGAAGCAGTATCCTGTCAAAAAATGTCTGGCACATTTTATGGTTTGCAGAAATAGAGGGATATATGCAAGGATGTGGACTCACTTTTGGCAATATTTGTTGGAAATCTCCCCTACCAATATTGCTGTGTCAAGATGAAGGTAGAACAGGAGGAAAAGCAGCTAGAATAAGTTATCATCAAATAAAGGAATGAAAGGACACGGTTTTAAGAAGCAATAAGGGACAGACACCAGAGGAATTTATGTTAGAGCCTTTGCAGAGAGAGTAATTAATACATTGCATATGGAATCAACCCATTGAGGGATGCAATGGAAGTAATTAGTATGAAGTTTTAATAAAGGAGTTAGACATGTATTTAGAGGAAAGAGAATGCTGTGATGTACAATTAATAACTCTGAGGCTGGGACGAAGCATATAGGACATGGGCTTTCTGGCTGCTTTTCCCTATTCCCCCATCAGCCAGTCAGCTAAGAATGTGCCTTAGTGAACACTTTCTACAGCAGGCTCCCAGGAGTGTCTTGTCTGTGGAAATCAGGGAAATCTAAAAACAGCTCTGTTCTGTTTCAGAAAGGTAAATGAACCTTTTATGGAAAGCAAAGGTGTGAAAGGCTTTAGACAAACTCATTACAAGCTCCAGCACACACTTAGTGAACGGAATTGTGACTTAGAACCTCATACTGTCCAGTGTCCCTAGGGGCCAGGAATAACAGATAAAGTACAAAGACAGTGCATTCAATTAAATACTGTAAATGAATGGCAGCATGGCTCTTCCTGCACTCTCTTCCTTATTCTATCCCTGCCCAAAGGAATACAGGAAGCCAAGAGCAAAAATTGGGGCCCTCATCCAAAAACATTTGTATACATGGCCTCCTGTTTTTGGACAAACAACCTCTATCATCCCAGCAAGAATTTCCAATGAATGAATGAGACAAATACAATCTGTGACTGGCAGTCAACTCTAGTTCATCCATGTACCCAACATGTGACTTCTTAAGTAAAAATGTAGCCCATTAACTACATTTTATCTATGAATTACCCATTGAGCAAAACAAACTCTGCTTTGGGCCTAATCGCTTGCATGAAATTAGGTTGAAGACATGTATAGAGAAAAGGCATTGAGAAAAAAACTAAGAAAGTCTTGAAAGGGTTAGAGAAAAAAAGAACCACATAAAGAATCTCATCCCTTACCCCAGAGACATTCCATGATGGTACCTGATACCCCAAGGTTTGCCATCTGTTATTTTGGCAATTAAAGGCTCTTACGGTGGTTGGATCCCACACTGAAATGTGTTTACCAATAAAAATAGGTAAACATTAATTGATGTTTACCACATTTACAGCTCTATGCTCTTACTGCTCATTCAGTATCTCATTTAATTGCCATGACAGTCCAAGAAGATAGGTATTGATAAGAGCATTTTATAAATGACAAAACTGTCTGAAACCACTCAACCGGAAAGTGGCACAACCAGTGTTCTAACTCAGCTCTTCCTGATGCCAAGGCCATGGCAATTTACCCCAGTGCTCTCTGAGAGCAAGAGCCCATGGAATCAAATTATAAAATGAGGACTTAGCGGAAGCAAAAATGCAAGAAGGGGCTATAGTGGCTGAATGGCAAAAAGGAAGACAAGACTTACTTTCACTTTTTTTTTCTTTACCTTTTTTATTTCACAATGGGAGTGAGCAGCCCTATCTATGTCTGCTTTGTTAATGGCACTGGAAAGCCAGACAAGTTGTGATTTGGCCAAATACAGTATATAGCATTTCTTTTCCTTTGGGGTGAAAGGTTATAATATTGGTTGCATCTTTTATGAAACAAACAAAAAGTCTAGTGTTCTAGTGTTCCAAAAAATATTGGAAAGACAATTCATTGTCCTTTTCCCCTCCTTTCTGTGTCCTTTCTCTGTGAGTGTAATTTTAAGTAATGTGTCACCTGAGAGAAAGAGGGGACTCTAAGTCCCCTTAACTAATTATGTATAGGAAAAAGGGTACTTTACCCATTTGCAAGCCAAATATATAGGTATTCAGAAATGAAAAACAATGTTAAAAGAGTTGAAAACCATTAGATTCAGTAAGAAAGATGTTTTACTTGGATTAATAGAGGAGTGTATGGATTCTTCCAGAATCAGGTTATGATAATGAATTATGTAGTTTTGGGATACTAAAGATTGATTAGTGCAGAATGAAGGAAACCTGCATGAATATCCACCAAAGAAAGCTAGATTTTTATTTTATTCATTTATGCATTCATATCTTCATTCAACAAATGTTTATTGGACACCAGCTGTGCTGGTCACAATGTTTTGTGTTGTTGGTATAAATGCTGAACAACCAAACATTGTTTTGTCTTCATGGAGCATACATTTCATTGAGGAAGACAGATAATAGGAAAGTAAAATAAGTACAGTTAGTGATAAATGCTGTGATGAAAGTGACAGAAAATAAATAAAGGAGGTGGAGGAGTAGATGTGGTTACAGGAAAAGTTTGGGCAGGTAAAGCAATAGATCTGAAAGGAGAAAGGTATCAGATAAAGAAACAGGAAACTAAGGTTCCCGTTTTATAGGTGAATATATACAAAGGCCTTAGAATGGGAAAGAGCTGTTTCGCTCTAAGAAATGTTGAAAGCCATGGTGCGTGAGGAAGTGGGAGGCTAACGGTGCTGGAGAGACAGATGGCACCAGCATGGCTCTGTAGGAGACGAGTGACGTAGGGATCTCTTGATTGGAGACCATTCACCGACTGAGAATCAGAGAAAATGCAGAGAAGACAGTGAAGATTTACCACAGAATTCATCCAAGCTAGGTTGGTGGCTTGGCCTACAGGTATGGAATGAGATGAGAGAAATGGAGAGATTCAAAATAGATGATGGTGGGTGCCTGGGTAGCTCAGTTGGTTAAGTGACTGCCTTTGGCTCAGGTCATGATCCTGGAGTCCCGGGATCGAGTCCCGCATCGGGCTCCCTGCTCGGCAGGGATTTTGCTTCTCCCTCTGACCCTCCCCCTTCTCATGTGCTCTCTCTCTCAAATAAATAAATAAAAAATCTTTTAAAAAACAAAATAGGTGATGGTTTTGGAATTGAGGGATTACTCTAATGAACTGGATATTTTTTGAGGAACCAATAGACTGGAGTGTTTGGACATTTTTTTTTCTTAACTTTGCTATTGTTTGTTTTGTTTTTGTTTTTGTTTTGTGCAGAAACACCATCCTCAGGACTAGGAATTTAAGAGGCAAACAAGGAAGGGGTAGCTGGGGTTAAGGAGTAGAGTGGTTTGTACGAGATCGGTGATTTTCTCTAGGACATCTGGATATGCTTTACTGCAGAAAAGTCAGAGGAGCAATCAGCGCTCAGTCATCATCTTCTCGGTTTTTACCAGTTTTAATAAATTACCTGACTCTGACAGGATTGCTCTGACCTGCCTAAGTATAACGCTTACAGGCCAGTAATATTTGAGACCCAGCTGTGGGGAGATGGGAAAGCGCAGAGAAATAACGACGTGAGAAGAAACAAAGTGACTTCCATTCCCAGTACGTGTCTGAGACTGATCTTAGAGCTCTGTTAAGTGAACAGACTTTGATAATAGATGAGAAGAAACAGGTAAAGCTGTTAAATACCTGAAAGAAGTCTCACAGCAATTAGGCGGAGGGGCATCAGAAACAGGAATCGGGAGGATAATTTCCCCCAAGTCAAGGAACTCATAATGTTGCCGAGGACCATCCCCTTCGTTGACTGGGAGAGAGAGGGCTTAGTCTGGGGATTGTTTAATCTGCCATCTGTAAAAAGTGCCATTTTTACTCCTATATCTGTTCATTCAATAAATATGATTTTACTGAGCCCCTTCCATGCTCCAGGCTGCTCTCCCTAAGAAGCAGTAAATTAGGTTGGCTTCTTTTTGGTTTGGAAACAAGCAAACAAGGCAGACAGTTCCTCACCAGGCAACTCCATGGGCCTGAGATTGCTGCATTGCCCGCCTGCCCCCGACTGGTCTCAGCCTAACGCCCTCGTCTTTTCTGGTTGCTGTCTCATACGTTCAGTTCCGGGTCACATGAAGTGAACAAAGCAGGCACTGCCCTTGCCCTTATGGAACACTTATTCTGAGGGCACAGGGAGAGCATGGATTAGGAAACACGCTGCTATTAGTCAACTAAACACAAAACTAAAGGTAGAATTTCAAATACGATGGGTGTTGTTTTTAGAATTCGAAACTGCATTTAAATAACTTGTTTTTTTTCTCTAAAATTTTTGTAATACCTCCTTTTCTTGCCTGGCATGCTATAAAGTTAAGGTCAATAATTGCAGATATATTAACTCAAACATTTCAGAATGTTCTTCCTATTCCTACTTAGCCAAATGTAGGAGAATGCACTTCAACAAAACTTTGGATCTTCTGCTGTTTTTTTCTTTA
The DNA here is from genome assembly GCF_054177405.1 of Leptonychotes weddellii. Lineage (NCBI taxonomy): Eukaryota > Metazoa > Chordata > Mammalia > Carnivora > Phocidae > Leptonychotes > Leptonychotes weddellii. The sequence continues at coordinate 30,734,412 of NC_138381.1, read as the reverse complement.
CCACAACATACTAGTCTCTCGTTACTGTAATAGCAACGTCTGCAGAGGCTGAAAACTTCAAACGTGTGGTATTGACTCCCTGGGCCATGAAGTCTCGGCTCCTTGCTAACACCTCCAGCCATATCGTTGGTGTCATCTCGGGCTTCTGTCATCTTCCCAGGGACCCACAGAATGCAGAGCTCACCCTAGGACCTCCATGGAAGTCTGGTCTCCACCTCAAAAGTCAGGAGGCAGCAGTTTTGCGCCTCTGCTGAGCTGCAGGGAAACATGCTGATTGCTGCCAAGAAATAAAGGCAAATCAGTCACAGAGCTCTGCTGAGTGAGAGGAAAACCTCATGAAAGGCAGGTTACAAAGGCACATGAGGTGCTAACATTCACTTTGTTCTGCACTCTTGAAGAAGTAAGAAGGTGGTTTGGATTCTTTGGAAGGAAAGAGGGAAGCTGCGGATGAGTAGAGCCTGCAGTCATCCGCTCAGGGCAATGCCAGGGCCATCAGGAAGCGCCCCTGCCCATCACCCCCTCAAAAATCCTACCTAGGCTCCCCCTCGCACCTGGCCAGTGCCTCAGAGCCTAGAACTATACCTGAACACTAACTGGTTCAAGAAAGAGAGGCTGGGGGGCTAGAGCCTGACTTCCATGTTTTCCCTGCCACCTCTGTTGTAAGTTACAGCTCCCGGCCTGCTTCAGGTTGTAGAGTCAGCATGTTGCCTGTACCAACCACCCCCCCAACAGCTATTTCTTTCTCCAGTCATGGCTACTGGCTCCTGGAAAAATGGCCAGGCTCTTTTGTCTGAAGTGGGGAAAGGAGGCCACAAAGCTGAAGGAGCATGTTCGCCTATCAAGCAGGGGAAATACTCTGAAGTGGGGTTAGTGGTTTGGAGTTGTATTGAAGTAGAATCACTCTGTTGAGCTTAAAGAGCACTTGATTGCCATTAGTCTACAAATGCTTGAGGAGACCTCGATGATGATGAAGAAGAGGATCAATAGAATCGATTCCTTATTTTTCAAGAAATATCTCGCCCCACCACAACTAAATCTCCTCTCTGTATTATGCTCAACAATTTAAAAGCTTAGTCATATTCAGAATGACTTTGTTATCACAAAAGAGTAATGTAGTTAGGCATGAAATGCCATACTTTTTTTTTAAAATGTCAGAAAGTAATAGATCTGATAATAATAGTCTTGAGAACTTTTTAAATTGCTCTCTCCAGGTTTGTTGATAATTTCTGTCTCCCAAGATACTTTCTCCTTAAAGAGTTGCTATACATAGATTTGCATGAAAAGGGCCCCTTGACATATTCTTGGGACAGCAAAAAAGACGAGAGGTAAGAAGAGAGCATTATCCTTTCCAGCTGGAATGGGTAGCAAGGAGCACGTATGCAGTGAATGAATGGTAGCAGCTATGCAGAGTGGAGAAATAACACCACTACAAGAATCTGCCTTTTGCCCCTCATCAGGCTCTTTTGTGCTAAGCGCATTTCATCTTCAGAGCGTTTCTGTTTTAAAGTATCTATGCATGTTCCCTGGCTAGTAAGCAGCAGAAACAGGAAATGAATTCAGTCTTTGGACCTTTGGGAAAGAATAAGGCGTTGATGAGTGTGGGCTCTGCAACAGAAAGCTGCCCCTGGGATCTTGGACAGGAGGCGACATGTGGATTTCCTCGTGGGGATTCTCCAGAACCAAAGTTCAGCTTTAAAAGGAACTTCCACTTTATTTAATATGAGTGTACGATTCTGCAGTGTACAAGGTTGGGTTAACCTTTTCTTTCTGCACACAGAGCAGAGGTACTATGTGAGTAGTTTGAGCAAAGAAGGTAGAGATTTTGAGATTAACTCTGCAAAGGAGCCTAAAGTAGCCAGGGTCAGGCTCTTCTAGAAATCTTCCTTCTGATTTTCCTGCCTGATGCACATCCACAGTTTGCACTGAATGAAGCTAGAATCACTGCTTCACGCCAGGTAGTATTTGTTCATTTTTACTTGAGTCCTTTGCATCCAAGGTTGTGTCTCTTACTTACTTTGCTACCCATTCCGCCCAAGCATTCCCTACATGGTCTTTGGAGACTCTGATCAGACTGGGAAAAGGTAAATTAATGTACTTTTCATCCAGAAATATCCTAATTGGGATGGAAGAAAAGGACCTTGAAGAATAACCCAACAGGACAGATTAAAGGATTGAAACTTAGACAGTTGTATACAGGTCTATCCCAAACCAGCAGCCTGATTTTTTCACATCTAGTTAGTTGGAATTAGTATAATGCAACAATTAAGAAACCTGTCCTCGAAGAAACATTAAAGGCTAAATAGATTTCTGTAATATGCATATAAATAAAAGAATTAAGCATAGTGCTTTATTCTTCTGTATTGGTCAGAAAATACACACATGCATACAAATTAACACACCAGAGATGTGTGCCATATTGAAAATAGGATTTCACTAATCAGTTTGTTCACCTTACATCTAGAACAGAAGCAAAAGTAAGTATCCCCTCCTTCCTTCTAGAATCTTTATTATCCAGATGTCTGTTCTACTTCTTGATCCCTCAGAAATCTATTTGTTAGTTGCCATAATTGAAAACATCTGCAAACTTATTTTACATTAAAAATTTTAAAGAATAACAATGCAAAGTGCTCCTTTTTAAGTGGGCACCTGAGGTCTTAACACTTCTAGAGTAAAAAGTAGAAATCTCTATTAGGTACAAGAAAAAGAATGCTGACCTGGGAACCAAGAGATATACTCCATTTCAAATTCTGCCTGGAGCCAGATCCATGAACTCGGGCAGGTAACTTAGTTTTCCCTGGGTGAAGAAAGAGGAAACTAAAGGAAATGATCTTTCAGATCTCTTCCAGGGGTGGAATTCTATCAATACATCTTTCCAAATCATAAACATTCTAGGCATCATGGTAAGACAGTAGAGATGATAATTTTCACTAATTAATATTCCTCAGAAATAACCCTACATGGAAAGTTATAAAGCCTTTAACATGTTTCTTTGCTCTGCTGTTTGTGCCTCTCTCCCTCCTAGTGTTCTCAATAAATAGATATATGACTTTCAATATTCTAATCACAAACACTTAGCTGCCAGATAAAGCTAGGTGTCCAGTAAATGCAGATTAATCTCTGTGTTATATGGAGATACGTGTGCCTTCTCCCTCTGAATGAGCTCAGTCTGAGAAATTCATTTAACCTTTAGCTTCAAGTTTGATGAACCTGTGGTGACACTGTACTTTTCCCTTTCCACCGAATGGTTTATAATAACAATAAAACAAGGGGAAACATTGAAATTGACAAAGATTAATTTATTTTTACTCTCCCTGGTGAGAATCGAAAATGACAGTTGTCACTTTATAAAGCTGTAACTTCACTGCAATATAGAGACAGCCCGAGTCATCAATTGTGTCTTTTCTAGTGAGCAACTGAGTTGCAATGGAAGTTGAACATACACTATGGAACATAAACTGAGAATTCATTCTTGTATTTCACCTCGCAGAGCTCGGACTGAAAAATTTTGAAACCAAAGCCAGATTCCTATTTTATAGGCAAAACACTGCACATCTTATCTCTATTCTGATACATATAATAGTTTCTTTGATTTGCCTCACATCATCTCCATCTTTTCGGATGAGGGTGAGAAAAGATGCTTTTACTTTAATTCTCCAGATCTATGCTGTTTATTAGCATTAGATATAGAAACAAACTGCTGAATTATTTTAGAATACCTGAACCTATTTCAGTGACTTCATTTATAGTAAACATATATGAACATTTTAAGAATACTACTTACCAAAAAAAGGAATGAAAAAAAAATTATTTGTCTTATCAATTTCATACATACATTGATATTTCAGAATCAATTAATAATTCAGAATAATGGACTTTTTTCCCCCCCTTCTCAAAACTGATTGCTTGGTGATGTTTAAATACCTGCAAACTGGTTCCCGTGTAAGTCTGACGTTTTAAAGAGAATAGTTCCGGACTTATTTTCCAGCTAGGGACTTCGGGAAATTTATATACAACACCATATTTGACTGAAATCATGATTTCAATTCAGTGAAATAGTGTGATAGTTTGCTTTGGCCTAATTGATATCAAATCATCTTTCATAGGCCTTCTCCTTACAAACCAATTGTTTTGACTTCATAAATGCACAGAGATATACTAAGAATGTTTGATGATTTATAATTTCTGTGGCAGTTCAGAAAAGTGATAACCACTACACAGGTAAGGAAAAATATTACAGAGCAATTATTCTACACAGAATATTCTTACAGAGACTTAAGAAAACTCTCTTCCTTGTGGTAATTTTCAACCTAATTCAAATGATCAGATCATTTGGAGGTGCTATAGGAGTTCGAAGGCATATGGAACACTTTCTAAACTTAAACTTCTCTAGTGTTCATGTTAATGTGCACACATAAGCATATGACACAGAAAACAATGAATTTGAGAATTTAACTTGGGGAATAGGAAGACTCCCTTCTAAAGCAGAGAATTAATCCCACCAATTAGTTAAAGTAAGAAATGATCATCCAGCAAACCATCCAGATAATACATAGACCACATAGCAAAGAGACGGGAGGAAAAAAATTTACTGGGATTTTTGAGCCCCATGTCTCAAATGTAAAATATACCAGCCATCTTAAGTTTTTATTATTATTATTATTACAAATGCAAAGGTGTTTAAATATGAAGATGCAAACTGAATTGGATGTCCAAAATGTTATAAATGAACATGAGATCTGCCATCCCAGAAGAGAGGAATGATCTACATTGTTATTATCCTGAAGAAGAAGGCAATTTATATAGCAGTGACAGTGCACTTAGCTCTGTACGGTGGGCAGACGATACCTGTCTCGGTTCAGTGGGCTTCCTGTCTAAATAAGACTGAAAGCAAAAGAGGACAAAGACAAAAACTAAATTCATCATCAGAGATATAGAGCTGATCTCATCCATTCCATTAATCCAGCTCTATATACCCAAAGGTATTACCAAGAAACCCTTATAGAAAGAAGGGATATCTTTTGTCCTCCCTCCCACAATCCAAAATATTCCCAGATTTAGTACTCCTTTCTATATTCCCTGGGATCTCATCCCAGTAATTGTGGCTCTTCAATTCCCTCCCTCTTCTCAACCTCATCTGTCACCAAACTCTGAAGATTGTTCCCAAATGCGTACAACTTGCATGATCATCCAGCGTCTTTTCTAATTGGCAGATGTTCCTTCTGGGCTCATAGTGATTGGGGAATAGAATGAGCAGCCATCCTTAATGGGGGAAGGATGACACAGCCAAACAAGCCAGGTGAAACCACTTGTGTGATTAATGAGTGACAGATGTTCTGGCCCTATCAGTATCACATTCAGGAACCATTCTTCTTTACTTTGCTCCATGAGGTTTCTCTGCAGACTGTGAAATCTTTAAGTATGTAGAGGAGGGAAATGAGAGATCAACTCAGAGGAGATCATTGTTATTCATTCAACAAATCCTTTCCATAAATATTTACTGATCTCTGAGCTGGGTCTCTGAGGACAGCGAGGCATTTTATCAATGGAGTTAAGTATGTGGGAGGGCAGTGTAGAATAAAGGATCAAAGTGAACACAGGCATTAAGACAGAAGGTGCATATTTGAAGGAAAACTGGTGAACCAATTTAATTGGAGCAAAGAGTTGCTATCTGGCCTCTATCTTAAAGTCCTATTTAAAGCCCTTTCAATGTTATACATGTGTGTATGCATGTGTGTTCATATTACTATCAGTAAACATGCTTTCGTTAGGAAAACTGATTGTCCCTGGTAAATTTTTTGGTTTTTTTTAAGCTTACTCCCTTTTTCTTGATGGGCAACTCAGTCTATGAAGGGTATTAAATGAACAAGGGTAGTTAGGGTAGGGGGAGCAAGAGAAGTAAAATGATAAACATAAAGAGAGAGAGAGATTTCTGGAAAAGTACAGAAAGAGAATGGGGGAGTACAGGAACAGAAAGGGAGACATAATCCTCCACACAACACTTATTGAAGAATCCTCTTTTGTCGCTGACTTTGCTTGGCCTTCCTTTTTTCTCACTCAATCATGGGTCAGTAGTAACTCCTCCAAGGCCAAAGGCCTTCTCTTTACCTCCTCATAGAAAGTAGTTACCATGTCACTAACCAAGGCACCCATGCATGAAGAAATAACAACCACAAGGCAGGAAACAAAGGACCCTGATCCTGCTTTCGAAACTCTTGAAAGTTATTTTCCTACCGGTTGATCTAGAGTTCATTTTCCAGTGGCACTGCCCCAAAAGAAGGTTTAGGAAGCTGGGTCTTTATCATTTACACTTTATCCCTTATTCTCCATGTACTCCTACATTAATCCTGAGCCTACAACTTGAATGCTGACTCTGATTCTCAAACTGCCTGAGCATTCATCTAATAGGAAGTCTCCTGTAGGAGTCAATCTGCATCATTCCTGGCACATATTAGACATTCAAGAAGTGTCTGTTGAATATATGAGTGGGTTGGAAAAGAGATGACTCACCAACTATAGTCTGAGGGAGATCCAAAGGTAGAGAGCAAAGGAAATGAGAAGAGGCCATTTTATCATAATGACTCTGGTCAAAATTAGGGAGCTGGCAAAACTTATGTATAAGCCACTTATTTTCCTAGTGACCCTTCTCCTCTCCTACTACAATTCCCAAACATCAAGTGGCCTCAGCCATACTGAGTAAGTAGCAAAACCAGTGTAAAGGAATAAATCTCAATTGCCTTGTGCAAAGAAGGTGTCATTGTTGTCTGTTGTTTATTTGTGTGACATGAGAGGTGTCCTCCTGCACTAAGAAGCCAGGGTTAAAATCCTGACTGTCAATTCTAGTCATGTAACCTCTATGGCATTCAATTTCACCTTATTATGGTGATAATAATAACTATTTAATGGAGTTATTTTTATTAAATGACCTAATGATTTAGAAGCACGAAGAGTCATGTGTTGCACAAAGTAGCTTATTAAAAATATTAGCAAAAGCAGTAATGTAGATTCATTCAGTAGTTGTTAATTCGCATCCTATGTTTTTCCTTTTCTTTCTTCTATTTTCCTTATGTTCTTCTTTCTTCGTCCTTGAAAAATTGGGAGTCCCCCTAGTACTTAGTAAAATGTCTTCTACTCTGAGTTCTCAGGATATATTTAAACAAAACTGAATGTGTAAGGGTGTGAATGAATGAGTGAGAAAGTGAATTAGTGCCTGATGGTAATGTCCTGTCTTCCTTTCCCCATCTACTCGGGAATCTGAAATCTTTTGAAGTATCACCAGTCTGACATATCCATCCAGGGCCACAAACTTTCCTGACTGTCGTTTCTTAAATGAATTATTCTATTTGGAAAGTAATGCATTACTTTTAATTCTGTATTTTGTTACATCACAGATAACACATTGCTCAATCCTCTATGGTCTTTAAAAAAAATAAAATAAACAGGTGATTCTGGTTCTGCTTTTTTGGGGATATAAAATTTCACCATTGAAGAACAGTTAGGTTTTTAATCAGATAGCTTCTTTGGTCACACAGATAGAAGGCCACTGAAAACCAAAAGACAATGTGGGCAATAAGCATTTAAACAAAGCTAACTACACAATGACTATTGTCAATGGAATTCAGCAAGCTTTGATGGTTAATATTAATTCCAATAGCATAGCTTTGTGAACAGGTAAGAGGCCCAAAGACCTTGAATGTTGGAAGAAGTATAGATCTTCAAAGTCATACACAGAAACCAAAAAAATAAAATAAAATAAAAAGAGTGGTATGCAAAGGAAACTGAATAATGTAAAAGCTTTGGTCTGAAAGAGGTTGGGGGGAACAACTGCAATCATTCTATTTGTAGAACTGCCATGGAGAGTATGTTTTGGATTTACTTAATGAGCAATGGGTTGCCTGCTCCAGTCTCCAGTTTTATTTTGGTTTGTTTTTGGTTTTTTGTTTGTTTTGTTTTGTTTTTAAGCCGAAGATAGCATCATAGTGTCAGATGTTAAGAACAAAGACAAAGTAGAATGATGGAGAGTTAAGATTTTGAGAGACATAACCCGAACAGTCCTGCATAAGTCCTTCATGGGAGGGTTTCTGGAAAAGGCAAAGGCTGGGTGCAGAGTTGAAAATGCAGACTGAAAGGAATAATTATGTGGATGTTCTATCTCAAAGGAAAGGATCAGTGATGCAAAGCAGTTGGCAATGGAAGTCTCTTTGCTTAATGTTTTGCTTGTTAGTCTTCCTAAAGAGCAGAGGACTCCAGCATTGGAGCAACTCCAGCACTGGAAGCAGCATCAGGACAATAATTAGAAACAAATGCAAATTTCTTATTATACTCAACCCAACTATCCCAGGAGAGTAAAAGGCCTATACTGTGGGGGATGGAATGGAGTCAGAAATACTTTCTGAGGAATATAATTTTTTTACTAAGATGTGTTTTTTTAAGTAGCATGTCATATATTTTTCTTTATGAATCAAACTGCGATCGGCTTCACATGAACCCTAAGAGAATTTCTGTTTTAACCAAGGAGGAAGAGAAACATACACCCCTAAACACACACACCCACAGCTAAATGCACAGCATTCTCAAACTCATCTACCTTCACACACCCAGGGACAACTCTGTTGTCTTGATAAGGAATCCCTGGGACAGTCTGTTCTGGAATATAGACCCTTGTGAGAAAATATTATTTTGTGATGTGACTTTTTTTCCTAACTGCACTCTCACCTAGATTAAAGCTTATGAAATTTAGATTTTAATCTGGCTAAACAGCTCTACATGAGCTTAGGTACCAATGCTACATGTGAAAAAATGAGTGCTATGGGTTTTTAAAGAATTGGTGAGTTTTACTGTTTTAGTTTTTATCCAGGGAAGCACTGACCACATCTGATTTGCTTAGGCAGTTCTGTACTAAATACCTACTCACCCCTGACGAAAGAAGGTGTCAGGTTGGACACTGGGAAATCCAGATTAACACACTAGTTCCCTCAGGACCTCGGAGGATTCACAGTGGTCAAACAGAGACACTGGGTTGGGGAGAAGAGACTTAAAATCAGGACTCCACATGCTGGAATGAAGACCCACAGGAATATGAGAACTATTATTACCTGGGATATTAAAAAATAGGGTTATGGGTATTACACATTTGTAAATCTGAAACAGAAACATTAAGAAAATTGCCAAGAGTTAAACAACCATGGATTTGCTCGTTCATATATACACTGAAAAATAGATGACAAATAATAACAATATATGCTAGTTACTATAGAAAGTTCTTAAAAGATAAAAGATGTGCAGTACCTGCCTTTGAGATGCAATTATCAGAACCAGCTCAAAGATAACAGAGCTGCAAGGGAGGTCCATCCACCAGAGTGCAAAAGGAAGACAGTCTTCTTGCGGTAGATAAAGCAGAAGACTTCAGAAGGGAAACACACTAGTGCTGGCATTTTCCAGATTAAAAAAAAAAAAAAAGATGGAAACAGCTTTATAGTCAATGAAGATCTGTTTTTTGGACGCTCAGTCTCCCAATATGTATGAGGGAATCTTGGTGAAAATGCCTCCCATCGTGCAGCTCTCACCACACATCTGCATACTCCATCGGACCCCTGGTCTAGATGCTGGCTGGCTGCTGACCTATCAAGGGACTTCTGGTTCATTCTGATCCCGCTTGGGTTTTAGGAAGGCCCTACGCACCCACTTTGGGATAGGACTTTTACAGCCCACCTGCCTCACCTCCCTGGCAGCCAAACTGCTTTGAACCTGGTGAGTCTTGCGTGCTGCTGCCCCTCTTCTCCCTATCCCTGCACCAGCGACAGCACACCAGCCATAATAACAGGAGCAGCGTCTTACCTGTGCCTCTGGGATAGAGAGTTTTCTATGACCTGTCTACCAGTGGCACTCCTGTGTGTGCTCCCGGAACTAGGGACTTTTCCGTCCCTTGCTTATGGGTGGGCCTGAAGCTTCCCCTCCCGGGAAAGCAAGGTCTGGAAGCCCGCAGATATTTCATGTGCCTCTCCTCAACACCACCACTAGTTCCTGCACCGCCGTTGGGACTTAACTCAATACTGGGCTCTGCACCAGGCTTGCTCCTAAGCCTATGGTGGGAACCCCTGGGAAAGATCTTGCAAGCGATTGTGGATTTTCCTTTGTTCAGGCACCCCCAGCAATACTTAACACTGACTTGCTAAGCCATACTTGGCCATTAAAAGTTCTTTAACTTTTTAGCTGATTCTTATCTGCTTGTTTTGTAGCCTGCAAGGAGCCCTCCCTCCCTCATACTGTGCCGTTAAGTGGGATAGATCACACATCCCACCTATATGTGGAGAGACTTCTTTCTCTTAATATTTTATATGATTAGGTTAC
>NC_138381.1:30685690-30723565 GCF_054177405.1 Leptonychotes weddellii | reverse complement strand
GGTAATGGGCCCAAAATGGCCAGAACTTGATCAATAACTGACAGCTTCCCAAAGTTGGCCTCTGCTTCCAACTTAGGAACAACTGGAAAAAGCCAGATATGCTCTTCTAACTGATCACCATTTCTTGTTTTCTTGACTCCAGCTTCTCCATACTGATAGCTTCTAATCAAGGCTTCAGTCCTTCCCCTTTTTCCACTATAAAGCTTTGCCTCTCTTCTGCCTGCCTTTGAGTCCCTGCCAAATGTAAGTGAGGTGGCTGACTCACTCACTTGCTATAGCAACCTCTGAATAGTCTTTGCTTGTTTATTTCTACAAATATTACAGGATCAACTGGATATCTGCATATGAAAACAATCAACCTAGATCCCCTTGCTTACAGCCTTTACAAAACTAAATTCCAAATAGATCACTGATAGCAAGCTAAAAGATAATAAAAACAATATAGTAATATTGGATAATAATCTTCCTGACCTTGTGGTAAGCAAATTCATTTTTTTAAGCTTTACACCAAAGAACCTAACACAAGAATAAAGTTGATAAGTTGAACCACACTAAATTTAAAAATGTCTAGTGATTAAAAAAATTCTTAAGAGATTAAAAATGCACAATAGGAGAAGACACTTGTACTGCCTTTATCTGTCAAAAGACTACTATACAAAATGTGTTTTAAAACTCCTGTGAATCAAAAGAAGAAAGACAATGCAATGAAATTAGGCAACAGACACAAATAAAAATTTTACAAAAATATATGAAAAAGTGTTACACATCATAACCCATCAGAGAAATGCAAATTAAAACTAAAACGAGATACTAGTACACACTTAACACAATGGTTATAAAAAAAAAAAAACAATCTGACAATATCAAGTTTTGAAAAGGATCTAGAGCACCTGGAGCACTCATACAGACTGATAGGTACAAATCGGTACAATAATTTTTGAAAACTATTGGTAGTTATCAATAGCACTAAACATCTGTATAACCTGTGATCCAGAAATTTACTTCAAGCTATATACTCAACAGAAATAAGTGTAAATGCATGCCAAAAGACATGTAAATAAAGTCCATAGCAGTTCCATTCAGAATAATTAAAAACAGAAACTGGGGTAGCAGAACAAAGGGGCATCAATAGAAGAATGAATATCATGGGATGTATTAATATAATGAAATAATATAAAGCAAGGAAAAAATGACTAACAAATGATACATACAACATGTTTAAATCTCAAAAATAATATTAGTAAAAATAAGCCAAACACAGAAGAGTGCATACATATGATCTCATTTATATGAAGTTCAAGAACAGGAAAAACAAAAGCTAATCTAGGGCAATAAAAATGGAAAGCAAAATCATAATGAAGAAAGAGTGAGTATTGAAGGAGGTTTCTAGTGTGCTGAAAATCTTCATCTTGATACGAGTCCTAGTTACAAGGCAAATATATTTGAAAAAATTCATTGAGCTACACACTTAGGGTTTATTCTCTTTGCACATGCACCAATAAATCCCAAGAGAAAAGGCTTTGACAACTGGAAAATTTTTACAATGATGGCTTCAGGAGTCTGGTGACAACAGCAGAGTTGAGAGTTTAGCACAAGTCCCGTTATTAGTGGGCTTGTCACTACATTGGCGGCATGGGGAGTCCAACAGGATCAAGATCAAAAACTCTTCCTGTGCCATTACATGCCTACAGGGTTACTGTCTAGACTACTTTAGTTTTTGCCAACTTTTGTGAACATGGTTTTCCAGCATTCCCTTTGATTCTATAAGTTACTCGTATCTTTTCTGCATAAATTTGTTAGAGTTGATTTCTGTTCCTTGAAACCAAGAATCTCAATAAAAAAAAAAAAGTAACAATTTGAGGGGTGCCTGGGTGTCTCAGTTGGTTAAGTGTCTGACTCTTGATTTCAGCTCAGGTCGTGATCTCAGGGTCATGGGATCAAGCCCCCCCTTTCCCACCCCCCATAGCTCTGCACTTAGCGGGAGTCTGCTTGTCCCTCTCCCTCTGCTCCTCCCCCGTTCTCTCTCTCTCTCTCACTCTTTCTCTCTCTCTGTCTCTCTAAAATAAAGAAATAAAGTCTTTAAAAAATTTTTTTAAACGTAAAATATAAAATATTGCAAATTTCCAGCCCCAAAACATCAAACCGGCTAACCACAGAATATATGGTATAGGAGAGAGAAGGCCTCAATATTCCAGCTGGAGAATTTGAAATACTTATTATTTGATAGTAAAATGGTATTTGAACCTCAACTTTTGTATATTGAAAGTTAGACCATGTATTTATCAAGCACAGCCCTAGCCTAGGAAAAAGAAGCAGTATATTGGAATACTTGCTAGCTTCAGAAAGAAACAAAGGTACAAGCTTAGCCGGATACTGGCCCTGTTGAAAGCAGTAAAAAAGGAAAATACATCATTGTTAACAGAAAACCTCTTGTATTGTAAGATCTAAAATTTCAAAAGCTGCCTTGACATCTTTGATCCTCGCAGGGTCCCTAAGGCCTAAATATGAGCTCCCCTGCCCTAGTCAGATATGCCCCCCACTCAGTGGGAAAGGCTTCCCACTAAGCTACTTGCACTATCAGTTGGGCCAGCTGCACCCCACACAGTCCTCAATCTAATGGGTTTCACCTCCCTGCCAGCCCTCAAAATTATCCAGTGAAGCCAATCACATCCTCCCAGGGCTAGGGTACCAGGGGGCACCTCACCCTCTTGTTATTACAAAGCCTGCCTCCCACAGACCCTTATGATTCTCTCTGCTCTCAATTGCAACCCCTGTGTGGCCTTGCATGGCAGGCAGTGTCCTCCTCTCCCAAACTGTGGGCATATGTGACTAATAAACTACTGTCAATTTCATCTGTCTAGTGTCATGTGTTCTGCCATCTTACTATTTAGGGAGGGGAACTCCCTCCATCATCAATGTGGTGAGTAGGAAATGATCAGCAAACTTCTCTGCCTGCAGACTGAACCAAATGGCTCAAAGTCTAGACATCTAATGTCCAGAAGGACTAGAAAAGCCCAGTTCTCTTCTTCCAGCTAAGGTCTGCGTAAAGAAGTCAGGCCGTAAATGACCTAACATAATATGGCACCATCCAAGCTTAATACAAAGACCTTTCCAAGCATTTCCTATTGGTATTCTATGACTACAAAGATGACAGGTGAACTCCTTAGAAGATGCAGCCTACCAGCATCTCTCCGTTGAATCTGTCATTGTGAATCACCTAACAGCAAAGGCCGTGCATGATACAGATGCTCTTAAAGTAAGGGCCTCAGAGATGGGCAGGACTTTGAAACCTTTTGCTTGGGAGACAAAGATCTTTGGACTCAAGTACTCTGATGAGACAAGATCTATGGCTCTAGCAAAAGACCAATTGTGTTTCAAAGCTAGTCATTCCCTCTGCTAGACAGTTTGGTGTAGAGATACAAAAGTTTGAAATGACTACAGCCTGTCCGCCATTATGGAAATAAACCTGACATTACAGAAGACAGAGCAACAGGACTAGAAGAAACTGGCTCCTTGGCATCTTTAGCTACTGAATCAAACAAATTCTGAAGCCAGCCTTATGGCCTTCATATATGTAGGGGACCATAAATCCTCTTTATTGTTTAAGTCAATTTGAGTTGTTATTGTTTTCTATAACCTGTTCTTAGTGATATAAGCATTCCAGTCAGGAAATCATAAAGCAATACTTTTCTAAACCACTAAAAAAGATGAGATTATAATTATTGGGATATTTCCAGACACCTTAAGATTTAAATTAGATGCCTGTACCTCTGAAATGATTAACTCTTAATGGCTTTCAAGGAAAGAAGGATTCACACTATGGGGTAGATAGAAAGGAAGAGACTCAGAGGTGGAAATGAACAATAATGGTGGGATAGCAGGGAAGATAGGGTGACAGTTAGGACCAGGTAGAAGTCAGAGGAATGGTACGTATGAGTGGCAAAAATAAGATAGAAACATTCAAAGGTGAGTTCACATAGACAGGAAAGACTTGTAGACACCAGCCAGGAGATGGACAAGAAATCTTTTTAAGAGCACCATATGGATTCAGAATGGCATAGCTGTAAGTTATCCTTTAAGAATTTTGGTCAATGTTTCTAAATATTTATAGACTTTTATTAAAATATATTAACTAAGAGAGGGACTCTGATTCAGGAAGAACACAAAAATCAGAAAAGTTATTATCTATAATTATGTTTTTCAAAACTACGAAATAACCAGGCTTAAATTTGGTGCATTTCCATTCTCTTCTTTGTGACTGTTTTCCTATTTAGAAAAATTATTTTTGCTCCATTTCTTAAATATCCATAAGAACTCTTTTTGTATCTATAAAGTTCTATCATGAACTCAAGGAATCCTGTGTGTTCCACACAATCATACTGGTGGGCTTATTCAAATACAAAATGAATACATTTGTATACATTCCAAGGACTTCCTTGATAAATTTTGAGATGAGCCCAGAAAGGACACAGAAAGGCTAAAGGAAGGGAAACCCTGTAAGTACTCATTATATAGAGCAAGGATTACCTGAAAGGGATGGGGGTGAGTACCCAGGCCACATTTCTGCTCATGGTCCCCACGGCTTCCCGTTACCTACAAATTAAAATTCAATTATGTGTACAGCATATTAGTCATATATTCCACCTACCTGACTAACCCAGTTTATGGCCTTCTTTTTTTAACTTTACACATCTACAAAGATGAAATATGTACTTCCTATAATATATTGCTCCTCATTGTCTTAAAACAGAATGTTATTTTTGTTTGGAATGCATTTCTACCTACCTATTACTTATACACACTTATATGTAACAACTTTAGTAAAGCTTTTCTTGGCATATCCAGGCTGGTCTAAATATCCCAGTATTCCTCAATTATCTTTGTACACCACCACATTACAACACCATATTTTTTAATTTCAATCCCTTGCTTGTGCCCCTGACCTATGGACAGGGAACATGTCTTATTTATCTTTATTCTCATGGTGCTTTGCACAAACTAGGCTTATAATACCTGTCGTGTGAATGAATGAATGATCCAGAAAGTCCAGCTTTATCAACCGATAGTAAAAATGTATTGATTATTTTTATGTTCACTATAAAATCCTTCTAAAACACAAATAATGTTCCTATTTAAATGCAGAAATTTAAATATCAGAATTCTTTTCTTAGTTTAATTTATGGCTTTAATTCCTGTTAAATATAAATGGTTTTTGAAAAGGTAACTCATATATCAGTTTCTAGGCTATCTTTCATTTATTGCAATAACAACTAAATTCACTCCCCTGGATGTACCTAGTCTTTCCTGATTCCCTTTGGTCCAAATATGTTGCTTGCAGGTGGGGGGAGGATAGATATTTTGATTAGTTATAGTTTTTAATTTTCTGATAAATTGCTCTAAGTCTCTTAGTGATGATAGGAACAAGGGCACATATACTCCTGAAAGAAAAGGGGAGACTCCTACAAACGAGATTGAAGAAATTTTGGAAATAGAAATTTCAGAATTTCTTGTATACTGAAGGTCAATGTACCTGTGTGGAAAGGCTTCCTGATGGTAGGTTTCCCTACCCACAATAAATCATGGTATTTTAACTGACTCCCTAACTGATGGAAATAAGGAAATTCCATACAGAGAGACTTGCATGTGAGATATAATAAATATTCCAAATGAAATAATATCAGACTTTAAAAAACGACCCAAGTAACTCTCATTGAACCTTTGCACTTTGACTTCTGTTAGTTTCTTTTGTTTACTTTCTAAGTGGAATAGACATAAAGTAAGACCCTTTGATAGGTTTCCATGCAGAGAATGGATGGTGATAGTATCACAAAGCCCTTACCAACAAGGCCACATTGCTTATCACAGCCAGATGAATTATTCACCATTTCAGCCTTCTTTCAACATTGGGACATGGAAAGAAGGTGAACTTTATAGTCAGCTTTGCACTCTGGGGTCAGCCAAGCACTTATCTTCAGAGCAGCAGAGGAACGTTAATTTTACAAGGTCCTCTACTCCATTCTCCTGGAATGGATCCAACCAAGACCTTATCAGCCCGAGATCAGCCTTGGAGCTATATGAGAATAAACTCACCTTGAAAAGAATAAACTCAGGCAGGGAAAGGGATGGATTTTACTGCAGTGAATTTGCAGTTTCAGATATGAAGCTGCCTTCAATTTGTGCATAAGTATCTTTTTTTTTTTTTAACCTTTTCATTGGGGCTTCCTATCTTTCTGCCACACCTCAGAAATACTGAATTCAAGGTTTCCTGTTTCTCTGACTCCATTACCCTAAAGTGCTAATAATCCCTTAGCCATTATACTTCCCCCAACTACAGGGTGTGTTTAAGGCCCAAGTATAACATTTGCTATATCTTTCATCTTCCTCTTTGCACGGTTTCCGCCATATAGGTCCCATTGTCTTCTTTGTCTTTGTTTTAAGCTCACCAGCTGCTCTCAGCAAGTAAAGAAGTAACTAATTTATAATGAAGTTAGACAATTAATAAGATTTTTTATCCAGAAGCAATTTTTATTTAAGGAAGGCACAAAGCAGGAAGTAAACCAAGTAGGTTAGTTTCTTGGTAATTTTTTTTATTCACTCTTTCATTAATTACATTCATCCTACAAACATTAATTAAACACTTCCTATGTGCCATACTTGGCAAAGTGAAGCGAAAAACTCGGGCACTTTCCTTAAGGAATGTAACTTTTGGTGAAGACGCAAACATAAAGTAATTATGATAAATGCTTGTTTATCATAATAGAGTGACAAAGGGAACTATGGAGGCAGACTAGGGTATATGGACAACAACAGTCTTTCTACTAGGATTCTCCCACTTCTCTGGGTTGATGTTCTTCCTAAGGGTATAATGGTTCAGAGAGTGTTTGAGATAACACTCCATTCTTCTACTTTCATTTCATTACATATAATGTCATCTGCTCTGAAACTGATCTTCCTCCCTGGTTTTCCTCTTCTGCCTACCTCCTCTCAGCAGCCAGTCTCTAAAAAAGGCTTACTAGGGCATATCACCTTCAGGTAGCAGAACCTACGTCTAAGACATCAAACAAAGGAACAATTCAAAATAATGGTTTCTGGCCCAAGAAAGTGAAAGATTCTGTTGACTAAGAAATCCTTTTACAAATCAGATGTTTTCAATGAGTTGCTTTCAACAAAATTGAAGGAGGGCTAACTGAATCCGTGGCATATAGAATATTAAAGATAATTTTTTTGTATAAAACTGTATCTTCTTTATTTTGGTTACCTTAATATCAGAACAAAATAAACAACAACAACAAAAAAAAACCCAATACACATCCAAACCTTCGTCAAATATGGGAAAGGATAGGGCTTGAGGCCCTTGTATCCTGCGTCAGACATGCCAGGTCACTGTGTGTGTGTGTGTGTGTGTGTTGTTGTTGTTGTTGTTGTTTGTTTGCGTATAATTCATAAGGAAGTCAAAGAGCTGAAAGACACTTGTTTAACAAGTCTTTCCATTCAAATCTCCGTATGTACAAGAACAAGATTTATCATGCTTAATCTTTAAAACCAGAAAGAGAATTTTTGGTGAATTCTGCCTCATTCTAGACATGATTAATATTCATAACTAGCTGCATGAATTTAAAGTTAAAAGCAAGAGCCCTTTTATGTCGTTAAGAAATTAGTTCCAATAAATTTTACTTTTTCCATTTGAAATATTTATCAAAATGTAACAGTATTTATATCATTTTGACCAGTTCTATCCTATAATGGATAATTATAATGATAACTCAGTCCAGAAAAACTTTTTAACACTTATAACCTGTGGTCACTTAGAACCTATGAAATTATTTTTTAAGGTACATTAAAATACTATTTATTTATTTACTTATTTACTTACTGTTTGCAAATAAGTATGAGAGAGTGATCAATAAAAGTTTTTTGAACATAAAACATTAAATTTAGATAACTTGCCTGTTGGACATGAAATGGAAATGTGAGTTCAGGGGAAAAAGAGCTTGTTACTTTACATAAAAATAGGATTCATCAGGAGAAAGGCTCAGAAGAGAGGAAATGAAAGTAGAAGAAAAGAGCAGTTTAGGGAGAGGACATGGCAAATACCAAAGTATGAATTCAAGACAAAGCTTTGCAAGTTGAGGGGACTGCAGGGTATTCCCTAGTGATTCTTCCCTCTATCAGTGAGAGAGACTGAGTTCTCCTAAGACTTCGAACTCTTCCCAGAGTGCTCAGCCAGAAGTTCACGTTTCATTCAAGTCCAGTGATTTTGAAGGCTTGGCAAAAAGCCAGATGAGTTGTGTCTGGAATTTCTCAGATTCTCCTGGACTTGGAAGTAAATTCCAGAGTTCAGCTAAGAGAGCTAACTATCCCAGCAGCCAAGAAAATTAAAGTTAGTAGTGGTCAGAGAGATGTTACAATCCTGTTTCCATTCCTCATGTGAAATCTTTCCAGAAGATCCAAATGCAGCTAGTACATGAATTGGAGAAGCGTTAAGTGGGAAGCACGTTGTCACTATTGCTCAGGGAAGAATTCTACCTCATATGTAAAAGACATAAAAAGAAAAAAGAAAAGACAAAATGTTCCATGATGCAATTCTTCAAGACTTGGGTCTTCCAAGTAAAATTGTGGGTGAGCGAATTCGTGTGAATCAGGAAAGCAGCTGGTTCCTAAAGATACATTCGGATAAAGCACAGCAGAACAATGTGGAAGTGAAGGCCAAAACTTTTTCTGGTTATATATAAAAAGCTCACGGGCAAGCTTGTGAATTTTTAACTGCCACAGTTTCAATTGTAAGCATAGATACCTACATAAAATCTGTATTTAAAAAGAAATGAAGAGGAGGAAAAGAAAGGACAGAAATCACTTGAAGAGATTTTAAATATCTGAAATGGAGAGCCTTCTAGCTTAGGTTAGAGATACTGAATTCATAGTGGCATCAGTCATCACAGGTACAGCTTTTTCTCCAAGAGCTCTAAGGTCCTGACAAGGAGTGCGGAAGGGTCGCATTAAGCAGCACTGAGGTTTTACAGCATTGGTTGGGAGGGAAAGGTGAGAGGAGAAGGACGTGGAGGTGACTGGCAAGAGAATGACCCAAATAGTGGACTTTGGGACCCAGGCTGCCTAGAGGCGGGACTAGAGGCAGAAGCTGTGGCTACAGCTGGGATGCACAGACTCCTGGGCCCTTGGTGGGTGGAGGGCACAGTCAGGTGTGACGGTGACGGTGATTACAGGCCAAGGAGCAGAAGTGGTGGAGAGACAGCTGGAGTAAGATGAGTGCAGCCAGCGAGTGATGTTTGGGAACCTGGACGCTAGAGAGGGATTTAAAGCATCAGATAAAACCCAACGCAGTTTGGTGGGGCGGGGAGCCTGGGTGGCTCAGTCATTAAGCGTCTGCCTTCAGCTCAGGTCATGGTCCCAGGGTCCTGGGATGAGCCCCGCATCGGGCTCCCTGCTCAGCGGGAAGCCTGCTTCTCCCACTCCCCCTGCTTGTGTTCCCTCTCTCGCTGTCTCTGTCTGTCAAATAAATAAATAAAATCTGTCAAATAAATAAATAAAATCTTTTAAGAAAAATAAGATAAAAACCAAGGGGGGAAATATTTTGGAAGCCTGTTGGGATGATGAGTCTGTTAATTTCTATTGTAAAGAAAGTGCAATTCTCTGCCTTGCCCTGACCACCCCCTCTAGAAAGCTGGCATGTTGTCTCAGGATTTTATAAATGCCTCTTAGCTCTTTCTACATAATGTGAAGTCAAAAGCAAGAATCCCAGATTTGGGTTGTATCCACACAATAAAAAGTATGAAAAGGAAGAGAGTGAGAGTGAGAGCTAGGGAGGGGGCGGGGGAGGAGGGAGGGCAGGACAAGGAGAGAGGGTGAGGGGAAGGACAGAAGGAGGAAGGGGAGGGGGGCAAATGAATCTGAATCTAATTCTGTGGATTCCTTTATAGAAACTAAACTAGAGTTAAATAATTCTTTTTCAAGTCACCTTGACCTTATTATGGTCTTAAAATTAAATAGAAAGGAGTAATTTCAGTCCTCCTTTTAAAATGGGAGGCAATCACATTGACGAAAGGGCTGTCACTGAACCAACCAGCTTAGGTCTTTCTCCAGCTTCCCATCCCTTGCAGTACGCCCATAAAGACAACCCTGGCATGTTTTATTGAGCATGTACTATGTGCCAGGCTCCAACAGTACCTAAGTACTTGGAGTTCTGAGGGTGACACTCTCTCATACCTATGTGATCTTTGTACCTGCATCTTCCTCTCCCTGGAATATACTTTTCCTCCTGAAATATTCCTCGCCTTTTATCAAAACCCAACACATATCACATACCTTATGAGGCTTACTCTCTTAGGCAGATGAAGATGCATTTTCCTCTATTAAGTTCATTATTACTGCTATTGTAATATAGCTGTTAATATCATTTTTCTAGCCACAATATCATGTTTATCCCCAAAACCAAACATACTCTTAGGTGAATGGAAAATATTAAATGAATATTTGTTGAATTAGTGGTCTGATGCATAAATCAATTAATGAATGCATCTGCACCAATATATTCCAAACTCTTCTACACCAATAAATTACTGCACACAAAGGGAAAACTTTGGGCTCCAGTCATAATTTCCAGGCAAGTAATATCCTCTGTGTTTTAAGAAGCCCTTCCAAAGACACCCTGCATTATTTGTCTTATTATCTAATATTGATAGTGACAATGGTTGTATTTGTACTGAGAATTTCAGGAGCCTTGATACCAGTGACACTGAGTATCAAATATAAGAAAAGGAACCAGATGAAGAAGGTGGTTGGAATAAGCATATTAAATTGAGGCCACATAGCTCTGCTACGTACTGCAGAAGCTCTTATTCCTCCTTTCCTGCTGACTCCCACCTCTCTCACTTGTTAGGGCATTGTCTTCACAGTGTTCATAGAACCAACCAGATATTGTTGGAAATTACACTGTAAGTAAATTAGGTACAGGATAGTATAGGCTGATGAAGTACTATAATTTAATTTTATTGCATCCGTGGAAACAGTAAATAAATGCACAGCATAATATGCTGAGATAGTCTATTGATCTTTTCAGTCAATATTGGATGAAAATTCCTAACAAAACATAAAATTACAATATTGTTAGAAAAGATATTAGTTGCGGGCGCCTGGGTGGCTCAGTCATTAAGCGTCTGCCTTCGGCTCAGGTCATGATCCCAGGGTCCTGGGATCGAGTCCCACATTGGGCTCCCTGCTCTGCAGGAAGCCTGCTTCTCCCTCTCCCACTCCCCCTGCTTGTGTTCCTGCTCTCGCTATGTCTCTCTCTGTCAAAAAAATAAATAAAATCTTTAAAAAAAAAAAAAAGAAAGAAAAGATATTAGTTTCAGCTTTTAATACTACAAGGTAATTGTTTCATTTTATACACATCTACTATATATGTAGATGACCAAGAACTGAATTCATAGTTGATTCTATCACATTTAGTAATAATACATTTATCCCGAGGTTACTTATTATGTTAGCTCCTAGAACTAGTGAGCCTAAGGGTAGGATAGGCTTGAATGTTTATGTTTAACCAAAAAGATGTCACAAAATCTGGGGACCCAAGGAAACCTCTAAGGTTTCCCTCAGAGTTAAAGTATTTCCTTCTAAGAGCCCACCTCCAATTTATAATCTTGATTATCTATTTAACACGTTATACAAATATATGTGTGTGTGTGTGTATATAAACACACACACACACATATGAATGAGTTGTGTGTTAGAGAGGATTTACATAATGATAAATTGATGGTTGCTTTCTTGAAGTAGAAGGCATGCTTCAGAAAATATGGTTAAAAACAAGCTGAAAAACAAGCAAATAACTACGGAGACTTTCAATACAGGGAACGTTGTTTCACCTACCTAAGCAGATGCTTTGGATGTTTTTGATTTTAGTCTGCCTGGGAAATAACTGATAATAATCCTCTTTTCATTGAGAATCAAAACTGTTTTTAAGTGAATAAAAATTTCACCTGAAAATGTGTCATATCTAGAAATTGATTTTAGTTTTCCTGTCTTGGTGAGTCTTTGACTATATTGAGATGACCTTTGTGAGTCAAAAACGTTTCAATGAAATTCAAACAATACATATTATATGCCTACTATGTGCCAACGAGTATGATAGTCTCTTGAAGAAATGGAGGGATGATTGGCATGCAACTCCTATTATTATGGATTGAAAATGTTAGTGGGCCACTTCAATTTAACTGGGAGTGGCTGCTATGCCACTTTGGAGAACTTAAGTTATTACAGGTTTTAAACAGGGGGAGTCAGAAATATATCACGAGAATAAGTTGTGTCATTTCTGAAGTATTAGGACTCTTTTTTTAATATCTCAAATAGAGGTTTTTGTTTTCTTTTTAATTGTAATTCCCTCTAAATGCTAATATTTCCCCCTAAGGATGTTATTATACATGGCACATCATTTAAAAATCTCAAACTTTTTTCAAGAAGAAATTTTATTTAAATAAGGCATTTAGCTAGGTAATTTTGAAAAGAATTATTGTTGTGGTTAAAAATTAAATGATCTCCTCGAGACATTTTTCCCCCTCATTCTCCAATATTTCTTCTTCCTTTTTGACATCATTGCTTTAATGCTTCAGATGTTAGAGAAAAAGGATGAGTCCTTCTATATATGAGGTGGGATTCTGAATCAAAAGTGAATATCGGAGGTATATTGGAAGCCTACACACTTTGTCTAATAGAATAAAATTTCCGTGTGGAATACCATATATATTCATTCTGGAACTTTCAGGCTCCTTAAATTCTATCATTGCAATAGAATTAAGCTCTCCTTGGTAACTCTCACTATCAAGGATGATAAAACGAGTGGATTAATCCTGGAGGAAGCAGGTCCATCAAATAGTAGCTAACTTTTTATTAGGAAAAAAAAAATGGATGTCTATGACTATGAATAGTAAAATAAAGCTGATCTTTTTCTGTTTATTTTTCACACAAGTTTATTAGATACAGAGAGGATCAGAGATCTTAGAAATGCACTCCATGATGAGAAAGTGAGTACAAAATCAGGGAAAGGGAACCCTCTGAAATTGAAGTACATCAGAATCAATGTAATGCACCAGAAAATGAATGAATACAGTCATATCTGGAAACAACCTATGTGTCTACCCTCAGGAAATTTTTTAAATAAAATTTTAAGGAAATAGGAATAAGTTCTCTCCCCAATCCAATGAGGCTAACTGGGGTCAGGCTGAGGAAAACTATAATCTCTGTTTTTAGGTCTTAACTGATCTTGAAAAGGCAAATAAGTTTTGTTGATTGAAAATGCATTTAATTTAATAACAGAAACTTGTCAAGGCTTATTTAGCACCACCCAAGAAAGAGAAATATTTCTGAAATTCATCCAATTCTCTTTGCTCTATTTTTATGCCAATCAAACAGCATTCCGGTTATCAGTTTCGATGCCAAGATACCTTGAAAAGGTGTTCTGGTTAAATGACACGAAGTTACAGAACAAAATAGCTGTCTAGTGAGTGATTGCACCAGAACTACTATAAATATGGCACTTGGGACTGGGCCGAGGTCTGTCATCACTCCGGGACCTCTTGGGTACAGGACCTCATGCCTATTTGTGTTTTCTTCCCTCTTCAACATGTTCTAGAGTTGTTATGAGAATAAAGTGTCTCAGGAAGAAAACCTCATTGCTAGCTACCTAATTATTGCTTCTGAAACTCAGATAAAATTTTTGGGTCCGAATTGAGAATGCCAAGGCCTACCCCTGATAATCAGTAAATCTAAGAGAATAAAGATAAACAGAAGACCATGGAAAAGCATTTGATAAATATTTGGGGAGACTTCCTATGTTGAGTGAACCACTATCCACATATGGAGACCAAAAAAAAATTTTTAAGCCGTTTGATTATAGCTTAAAGTATAGAAAAAAACAATCATCATCACTGAAACATACACTCAATAGGCAGATTCGTAGTTGGCCTGGAAAATAGTTATGAAAACCTCTACTTTCCCCTGCCCAGGAGAGTGAGAAGTGGTTTTCTGTTGCCATTCCCCTCCTGGGAGGACCAAGCAGGAGACAAACAAAAGGTCCGCTTTGCCTGGCATAGACTGGGCTCCACACAACACCCCAAAGGAGTTTGTCAGGCATTGTGCTTAACTAAGAACCCTGAACTCCACCTGCCACTGCCTTGAGACCTCAGAACTGCACTGATTTAAAGAGGCATTCATTTTCATGCCTGATTTTCCTGATGCTCAGTTGTACTGTTTTATAGGTGAACGTGACTCCGGCTACTACTAACACTTGTACGTTAATGACAATGTTAATAACTACACTGATACCAGTGACATTTGAAACATGCATATCCTTTATACATTTCAAGGTATTTTCATTCTATTTCACATGAATCCTCATGGTGAGTCTGGGCAAAGAAGATAATGATAGGCACCCCATTCGACAGATGAGAACACTGCAAATCAAAGGGCTTATTTGGATTTTCAACAGTAGGTTAGAAGAACCTGGAATAAGATCAGAGGACTCCAGTTTCTCCTTCAGAGGCATTTCCTGCTATTAGTCACAACCAGGCACTCTGAGTCACAGGAAATGCTTTCTTTGGGGCAAATGGAAGACAACTCTGGAGGCCTAGAAACAAGGCCTGAAGGGAACACACAAGTTTAGCTTTATGTCTGCCATCCTCCTCATTATTCTCCTTTGCCCTATAAGGCCCACGTATCCAGAGGAAAAAATAACAAATCAACATTATTTTTTTTAATAATTGGCATAAATCTTAATTCATCCCACGTATGTGGCTCTTCTACTGCTGCCTATCTGCAAGGGGCTGCCCCTCCACTGAGGCAGGCAGTTTAGCCATACCACACAAGCGGCTGAGCTGGGATGGGGGAAGGAAAACACAGGTAGTAACTATAGATCCCTACGAAAAAATCAAGTCAAATAAAAAAGAAAGGTTAAGGTAGAAACGGAGATAGCACATGAATATACTTTTATTTCTCTCGATCTTCAAAGAGGAGACAATGAGAAGCTTTTAAGTGTTTTGGTAGAAAAATGCAGGGAAAATTTAAAAGACGAGAAAGAGGGGATGATTTTTAAACAGTACATTTTAAGTGCTTTCCTTTTGAAAATGTCTGAGAGAATTATTCCGTATGTGCAACCAAATATACAATTCCCTTGGACATTCATTTTTTTTAATTACCTTAGCAGCCAATCATGAAAAAGAAACAGACTCTGGCTTTTTCATTCTAAACAGAAGAAAGCAAGCTTGGAGGACTTGAGAATGCAATGTAATTGGAGAGAAAAAATAACCACAATTAAAGAGGATGAAGGACTGAAGGGAAAGAGAAGGGCCTAGAAGAAGGGAGCTTAGCAAATAAAAATGCGGCAAAAATGACTGTGCCTAGCAAGAGGAGCATTGGTGGCTTCACCAGAAGCCCCTGAGAAGAGGACGTTTTCTTAGTCGCTTTTGGATTCCCTCCTACTGCTACCGAAACACTTTGAATTTAATAGACAAAGGTTAAACGTATGGTTGGATGCTGACCTGAGGGTATCTTTCTTTCCGATGAATGAGATACTACCATTGCTCCTTGTCTACTGAATTCCTAAAAATACAGGAATGTAAGACTTCAGAAGTAATTTAATTCCACTACACACCTTGTTTAATCAATTTTTTTCTGTTTGGCTTTTAGCAGAATGAAGGGGAGAGAGCCCAAGACTACAGAAAGGTGGTAAAGAGCTGAGTCTCAGCTCAGTCTGACTAGCTGTAGAACCTTTGTCAGGTGACTGACTCTGTCCGGGGTTCACTTCATTTAAATGTACAGGGAAGGAACTACATTCTGTGTACATTTGTATTAGAGTCCCTGTCCTAATCACTCAAATGTTAGTGGAAAATAACCAAATACACGTTTTCAACTGCCTTGATAGCTGATTCAATGTGAAATATGTAGTTTTTGTAGTGATGGCTTTATTTTGAGTGCAGTGGAGATTACTACACAAGACAAACCACCCTCTTCATTCCTACCATTCATGAACTCATAGAGCAAAGTTGCAGTGGTTGGGGAAATACTGCTTCAGCCTTCATTACAAGCATGTATGAAGGATTTGATATAACTAATGATTAAATGGCAAGAGAGAGTTTCCCTTTTCTTTCTGACCTTATTCTCTGGAATACTGAAGATAAAATATATATAATCAGCCGAGAATATACTTGGTTTCCCTGATTACAAATAGGTTTGCCACTATTATTGTAGTTTTACAACTGAAAAATCTAAAACAATTGTCTGCCCTAGTTTTTAGACTCTAGGCTCTTCAAACTAAGATGCGTTGTACTGATTTCTGCATCCACAGCATGTAGCCCTGTCTCTGGCACAGGAAATGGTACTCAAAATGTGTCTATGAAATTGCATGGTATGGGGTGATTAAGAAACAGTTGTTCAAGTAAAACATCTAAATACTCAAATTGTAAATATATTGACTAATGAATTACTGGGAAGTGAACACACACATATATCTGCCACCCAGGGTGAGAAATTATATATATTGTAGAAACCTTTCCCATCCCCCCTTCTTTCCTGTAGAGATTCATCACCTGACTTCTAACATGATAAAGTATTTCTACCTGCTTTTGAACTTTATATAAGTGCCATGTTACAAAATATACTTTTTCTTGTCTAGTTTTTTTCATTCATTGGCGTGTTTGCAATATTCACCCATGTTATTGCTTGGAGCTCTAATACAGTCATTTTCACTGTAGTATATTATACCACTTGTGAATGAAACACACTTTTTCTTCTAATCACTGCTGCTATTGATGGACATTTGAGTAGCTTCCAGGCTCCGGTTCCCATGAAAGCTATTTCTGTGAATATCCTGATATCTTTCCTGTGGCGTATAATGGGAATTCATTCTGGCATGCGAATGCATTTCTGTTGGGTAGATACCTAGACATAGAAATGTGGCTTCATTTGGTAGGCATTTATTTGGGTTGGTAGATAATTATAGGTTGATTCCCAAACATAGTTGTTCAAGTCTGCACTCTCTAGAAGTATATTACAGTTCTAGCTGCCCCACATCCTCACCAACAGTGCATTGTTGTCTTTTCAACTGTAGCCATGGTGGCCAATGTGTGATGGCATATCATTACGGCTTAATTTACTTTTCCTTCATTTCTAGTCATTGCGAATGCCTTTTGTTATCTTTGTTGGCCATTAAGATATGCTTTTTTGTGTGTGTGAGTTGCGTGTTTGAGTCTTTCACTGGTGTTTTGAATAGGTTGTCAGTCTTTTCCTTATTCATTATAAATTTATGTGTAAATAATTTATGTATTATGAATACCAGTTCTTTATTGAATATATGTATTATAGGGATCTTTGCCTACTCTGTGGCTTGCATTTCCACTTTATTAACTGTGTCTTTTAATAAAGAGAAGTTCTAAATTTTAATGTATGCAATCATTTTACTCATTTCTTGAAAAGGTTGTCTTTTCCTGTCTGTCCTGTGTTACTACCTTTTTATAAATCAGGTGTGAATTTGAATCTGAACTCTCTATCCCCATTCCAGTGGTCGACTTCTCTGATTTTATGCTGAGATCACATTATACTAAATAATGATTGCAGCCTTCTGAGAAGGCTTGATTATCTCATAGTGTAGAATCTTCATCTTACTTCTATATTTCATCGTTAGAAATCTTGAGTCTTCTTGGCCCTTTGTATTTCTATACATACTTTTAAAAAAGTTTATCATTTTCCACATAAATAAACTGCTAAAATTTTGTATTGTGATGGCCTAACTACATTGAATATGTACATCAATTTCTGGAGAATTTACTTCTCTCTTTTTTTTTTTTTGGAGAATTTACTTCTTAAAAATATGGCCATTTCCAATTCATTAGTGTAATAATTTATATTTTGTCTGAAAAGGTCTTGAACATTTCTCAAATAAGTTTCTTCATAAGTATGTGTCTTTTTGTTAAGACTGTTGAAAATAGCATGGTTTGAAGATATTTTTTAATTGCTGTTCAGTGCTATTTAGAAAAACAATTGATTTTTGTAACTCTACTATGTATCCAACAACCTTTCTAATTTTACTTATTAATTGAAATAGTTGATCTGAAAATATGTGTGTATGTGTGTGTACAGTCAATTCTCATTATTCATAGAGTCCATATTTAGGAATTCACCTACTCACTGAAATTTATTTGTAACACTGAAATGAATACTTGTGTCACATTCATGGTCACTTGTGAACAAGTGAAGAAAAATTTGAAACACCAGCACATACGTTCCCAGATAAGATGGAACAAGACGATACTCTGCCTTCTTGTCTCATCTCTCATACTATAAACAGGTGTCCTTTCTGCATCTATTTGGTGCCATGCTTTTTGCATTTTTGTGCTTTTTGGGTGATTTTATTGTTTAAAATGGCCCTCAAGCTTACTGATAATATGTGCTGAGTGTTACTAAGTATAATTAGACTGTGATGTGCCTTACAGAAAAGATACATGTCTTAAATAAGCTTTGTTAGGCATGAGTTATAGTGTTGTTGGGCATGAATTCAAAGTAATGAATCATGAATATGTCTTTATATTTGAGATATTTCTTTTCTACAAAGTATATGTATATATTTTTAAATATTGTCTGACAATATTTGTGATTTAGTTAGCGTTTAAGTCCATTTATATTTAATGATTATGATTTATGATTAAATCATGATTTAATGATTGCTCATATTATGTGATTTAACTACAGGTTACTATTTATTTTCTATTTATATCACAGATGATTCTTTTTCCATTGGGTTAATCAGTTATTTTTATTATACCATTTTAACCTGTATTCATTTATTAATTGTAAGTACTTTTATTATTATCTTAGTGTCTTAGAGATTGCAGCATACATAATTGACTTCTACAAATCTACCTTAAACCAGAACTTTTACCACTTACCAGAAAATATAAGAATATTAAATGATCTTAACTCCATTTTTCCTTCTGCATTTTGTAGATTTTTTCATATATTTTAATCCTGCTTAAATTTTGTATCCTACACTACATTGTTGTTGCTTTAATCAGGGTTCAGTAAACTACAGCATATGAGCCAGAGCTAGGCTCCAGTTTGTTTTTCTATAGCATGTGAACAAAGAATATTTTTAATATATTGTTTTTAATGTTTAATGAAAAGAAGGAAAAATATGCAACAGAGGCCATAAGTGGCCTGCAAAGCCTAAAATATTTGCCAGCTAACCCATGATGGAAAATTTTGCTGATCCATGCTCCAAACTACCAATACTAATTTGGAATAACCAGCAGGTTTACCTTTTCAGAGATTTTCTGTCCTTTTTACATTATCAGGTTCTGCCTTCGATCATCTCTTTCTGCCTGAAGAAGTCCCTTCAGCATATTCTTAGCACAGGTCTGTTGGCAATACATTTTCTCATTTCTGGTAGATATTTTTGCTTCATAAAAATCCTAGCTTGTCAGTTACTTTCTTTCAGCTCTTGTCATCATTTCTTCTTTAAAGTCAGCTATATGTCTTATTATTGCTCTTTTGAGGGTAGTGGATTTATTTTCCTTCTGGCTGCTTTCACAATTTTTCTCTTTGTCTTTGGTCTTCTGATATTGTAATATGCTGTAGCTAGTATTTTCTTTTCTTTCTTTTTATTTATTCTGTTTGATATTCTGTTTGTAGCATTTCTTGAATCATCAATTTGATTTCTTGAAATAGTTTTGGAAAAATCTCAGCCAGATTTTCTATAAATATTGCTCCTAGCCTATTCTCTTTTTTTCTGGGACTCCAATTATTTATATGTTAGAGTATTTCACCAAGTTTCATATTCTTCTTATGATCTTTTAAATTTTCTATTCATCTTTTAAACTTCAGTATTTTCTAAAGATCAATCCTATAATTCTTTTTCTCCTATATCTAATCTGCTGCTAGGCTTATTTATTAAACTTTTAAGTTTTTATTTATTTTTTTTCATTCCTAGGATTTCCATATACACACATGTATGTAGGTATGTGTAGTCCAGTTCTCTGATAAAATTGTCTGTTTTTCAGATATAGAATTTTCCTTTTGGATCAAATGTGTAGCTTTTTTGTTTTCTGCAATACTTTTCTCTTTTTTTCTTGAATATTTTAAGCCTGCTTATTTTATAGTTCACGACCATTAACTCTATTGTGGATATCCTGTTAGTTTGTTTACAAAGACTAGCTTCTCTTGGTTTTTAAATCATGCTATCTTATCTTTCATTTTCCTGACTATTTTTGATTGAATACTAGCCATGTATAGAGATACTTTGAGGTGAAGGTGTTATTTTCCACCAGAAAATATTTACATTTAATTCACATAAAAGGGAACTAGCAATTCTAAACAACTTCACTTTTATCAGAGACGAAGGTGATTTTAATCTGAGATTAAATTTTTGTGAGGCCAGTCTATTTCTGGCTGAAAAGTGGTCTCATCTCTCTGGGTTTCCTTTTCACAGATTTTGGGCTCAAAAAATATATATAAGTTTTCTGAAGGCTCCTAAACATTTTTAGTTTTATATTTGGTACAATTTTCTAGTTGTTTTCAGTGGGAAGGTCTTAATTATTATTATTATTATTTATTATTAATCATCTATTCTGTCATTTTAGAAACAGAACTCCTATAAAGGCATTTTTAAAAATATGATCATCTAGGGAAACCTGGTTGGCTCAGTCAGTTAAGCGTCTGCCTTCAGCTCAGGTCATGACCCCAGGGTCCCGGGATCAAGCCCCGCATCAGGCTCCCTGCTCAGCAGGGTGTCTGCTTCTCCCTCCCTCTGCTGCTCCCCCTGCTCATGCTCTCTCCCTCTCTTGCTCCATCTCAACTAAATAAAAATAATAAAAATCTTCCAAAAATAAAATAAATAAAATAAAGAAATAAAAATAAAATATGATCATCTAATATTCCCAAAATGAATATCATAGAAAATGACTATCATAAAGAATAAAAAAAATTAGAATGCATATATAGTCTGGATTTTTTTTTAAGATTTTATTTATTTATTTGACAGAGAGAGAGAGAACACAAGCAGGAGGAGTGACAGGCAGAGGGAGAAGCAGGCTTCCCATTGAGCAGGGAGCCCAACACGGGACTTGATCCCAGGGCCCTAGGATGATGACCTGAGTCGAAGGCAGTCATTTAACCAACTGAGCCACCCAGGCGCCCCTAGTCTGGATTTTTAAAAGAGGGTACAAGCATATGGATACTTATCAGCCTATACTTTTGTCTCTTTGGTTATTATTCATATATATATATTACTGTACTTGCAAGATAAAGCATATGAACCAGTAAACCAGCCCCCTCTCCTGAAAAGTTATTCTATGAAAGGGATATTATTTTGATTTAACAATTTTAGGGAAGAAGGCTCAATTATGAGCTGATGCCAACTTCTTATAACATTAGAATTAATAAATAAGAGGAAAAAGAAAAGAAAAAAAGACTATTTTTGAATTTGGGACCCTAGCAAGAACTGATGTAAAGAGCTGTATAGCCCAGGTCATGAGATGTTTTGAGATTTAACTCAGCTCCGACACTTCACTGAAACAAGGCATTAAAGATGGCAATCCAGTAGTGGTCAAGATTTATCTAAGAGAGTTATTGTTCTCATAGCCAATAACATCCTCCTTAAGGAGGACATTTAGGAGATCAGAGGACCTCTACTGGTACTGTTACTTCCCTTTTTATACACTGCCTTCCCAGGAAATAAGCCACCTGAAAAAACTGCTTGTTATGAATATATGTAGTGTGCTAATTTGTGAGAGCAGTTCTTTATATTACTGAAGTAGAACTTCCTATGAGCTATGCATTAGTCCTGGCATTTACACCATGGTAAAGTAATACAGGGAGGTCAAGGGTTGTGAGTTCTGACTAAAGCAAATATCCCTAGTGGAACCCAGAGATACACAGGAAATCAGGATATTTACATGATATCAGATATGGAGACTGAGATTAGATCATAAGGGGAAAAATGCATGTAGAAGGATCTTTTAAATGTCTCTCACACCTTTTCCGTACCTGTTGGGTGTGATTCCCCAGATCTCATTTGTTTCATTTGTTCTATACCAGGTCATCCTTTTCTTCTTTCTCCGATCAATTCTCAGTCATCTGGAATAAGAATAAAAGCATAAATAGATGAAGAAACATTCACCAGATTCACTCAACTTCCCACATGTGATTCTAGCAAGAAGTTTAAACACTCGTGTCTATTATGTTGATTTATTGATTTACAATATAGTTAAACAGATGACGCAGCATACCAATTATATCATCATGAAAGAGGAAACGACCTGTAGACTTGGTGTTTTAACACTAAGATAAAGCATGGTCAACAGCACCGTAGCTGGGTCTATAAAAGTGCAAAAAAACCAGACCACACCATGGTCAATACAAACAGAATAATACCATATTAAGGATAGTATTAGTTGTTAACTGCTATCACTAATGCTAATAGCAACAATTGGGATGAGCATTTTGCTAAAGTTCTAGACAAAGGATGAAGGTAGTGTGTTGTGTGGTTCAAGTATCTTCCATTTAGTAAGAAAGTACCATATTTAGCATGACAAACCATTCACACAAAAAATGTGTATGTTATAGAGTGGTAAGTGTTAATTAATAAAAACTACTCAAACTGAGTATATAACCATTGAAAGACACTGAGTAGAAGGGTGGGAATAAAAATGGAATGGCTTCTTAAAACTGTTGAGTCAAGTTTTAGAAAACTATGATAGAGGACTTGGTACAATGGAGAGCAAAACTGATCAAGACAAAATAAGCAATGGCTCAGTTTGAAGAGATATCAATAATGTTAAAGAATGACCAAAATTGTTTAGACAAAGAAAGGGAATGGAAATGTGTGATTGCTAATTTGTATGAGTTTGGTGGCAGGGGTGAGATTTGGATGACCAGCTGTGATTACTGTTATATAATATGAATATATGCATATATGCAGATAATGTGATATGTCTGTCAGAATTCTAAGACACTTAATTCAATTTGGCAGATCATTTAAAATAGATATATAGATAGATATAGATATAGATATATGTAGTAATCTTACTTGAATTTATAAGAAAGCCCTATTTTTATTAAAGCAATGCATCTGGTAGGCTGGTAGTCCCAGATTTCAAATCTATAGAAATTCTAGTGAAAATTGTTACACAGCGATATGGAGAGGATTCCTTACATTCGTAACTAATGGTGGCATAGCAGTCCATGTGGACTGTACCTTTTTTTTTTCCTTACCTCCATGGTGAAATAAATTTACATAAAGATTTATAATAAATGGCATGGTTTTGTTTTTGTTTCTGTTTCATTACTTAATAATACATTTCAGTGAGTTCCTCTGCCTATCTCATCGCGAGTCTTTTATATGTCCCATGAAATGTTCATGCCATTCCAATAACGGCAAAGCAGCTGTTGGAGGCACTTGATATTGCTCAAACAATGCTCCAGCGCGCTCTGTAATTTCATAAAAGTCAGTCAAGGGAGGGTGGAGCTCTTAGACGTGCATAATGGGAACTTCTCCTGTAAAGAAAAATGGGCACCATTGCTTTGCCATTTGCATATAGATTCCCCCCTACTGCTACCTGAGAAAATTAAGAGCTTCCACCCTATCAGTTTCTTAAACATGTTCTTGAGAATGTCCACATTTATGTCAGCACTTTTTCGACATCCTAATGATGCTTTTGCGAGGACTATGGCATCTATATGGCTTGTTACCAGCTTAATGAAAAGTTGCTTTAGGTGTCAAAATAAATCTGAGAATGTTCTACACTTTAGCTGACTGTAATATATCATCATGGCCTGCTTAAGTAGTATAAACTGCAACATGATAAAGCAGCTAACAAAAACCTATGAGAACCAGTAGCTGGGATAATGGGCATTCAGTGTAAGGATAATATAGCAGCAATAAAAATTTCAATAACCAAAGGTTATATACCATACTTTTTAATGGAGTTCTTGGGTAACTGAGCTTTCTTCAACAGTAGACACCTGGGTAGGGTGATTCATTACATTCCTCTGACTTTCTTCCCACTTGGAATAGTATTAGTGAACAACTTCCTCCGGTCTTGAGATTCTTTTTTTGTTTAAATTGTACTTTTTGGAAATTAGATTGAGTCTTAGCTGTACTTACAGGTAAAGATGCAAATTGGTTTATCCTAAAAACAGTAGACTCAATGATTTTGTGATTTTTTTAAGTGAAAATACTATTTCCTGTAAACTGAAAGACAGAGCTCTAAGACTGACAGGTGGACGCATCCCATGTCCACCCACATTTATTTGTTTGATGATTACTTGGTGACTTCTTTCTCTTAGACTGGGGTCTCACCATTTCTGAAACTCGCACTTGACATCATGGTACATGCTCTTTGTTAGGACTCTCCTTCATCATCACAACCTGTTGAAGTCCTACCCGTTTGTTTTTCCCCATCCACTGCCTGTATTAAATGTCTTCGTTTCTGTGAAAAGTTCTCTGATAGCTTCAGCCAGAGTTTTTCCCTTCTCCACATGAATAACTGTGGAAGGAATATTATAGTGATGCTAGTCCTACTGTCACTAATTGGGTCGGAGTCTTCTCTCTGCTGTAGAGATCTTTTTAATCAGCACAATACTTACAGTTGATTTGCTAATGGAAAGTTAAAGTACGGGATGAATTTTTTTTAAGGATATAGTCTTTACATTCTTTATTCTAACTTAAAACTGAGATACATAAAATAATTATTCAATCTTTTGGTATTTCCCAAGCCTTTAATTTGAATATAAATCTGGTTTTTGTAATCTAGTTATTTGTCTTGTATGAACTGTTCCCTAAAAAAATCATCTATGATTTTCATATTGAGGCTCTTTAAGGATTCATTTATTTAGTTTAGAGAGAGAAAGAGAGCACCGAGGGGAAGGGGCAGAGGGAGAGGGAGAGAATCCCTAGCGGATCCTCCACAGTCAGTGTGGAGCTGGATGCGGGGCTCAAACCCACAGCCCTGAGATCATAACCTGAGCCAAAACCAAGAGTCAGACGCTCAACTGACTGGGCCACCCAGGCTCCCCCATATGGAGGCTCTTTAAAATGGAGCAACATCTTTTTTTTTGTTTTTAAGATTTTATTTATTTATTTGACAGGGAGAGACACAGCGAGAGAGGGAACACAAGCAGGGGGAGTGGGAGAGGGAGAAGCAGGCTTCCCTCCAAGCAGGGAGCCCAATACGGGACTCGATCCCAGGACCCTGGGATCATGACCTGACCCGAAGGCAGACACTTAACGACTGAGCCACCCAGGCGCCCCTAAAATGGAGCAACATCTTATATACACTTGTGTAAAATTCTGAAGGAAAAGTATGTATAGACTCTTACATTTTTTTCCTCAAATATTTATCATTGTCCTGCCTTGACTGAATTTGAAAGCAGCACCTATGTGGTGGCTCTTTTTGTGACTAACAAATTGACTTAATGATCCTTTCTAAGGCTTTGTATTAATGTTCTTTGCTGCATAACAAATTACCCCAAACTTAGCAGTTTAATACAACACACATTTATTACCTCACAGGTTTTGAAGGTCAGGACTCCTGGTATAACTTAGTTGGCTCCTCTGCTCAGAGGCTCACAAAGCTGCCTCAAGTCGTCAGCCAGACTATATTCTCATCTGAGGCCAACTAGGGAAGAATCCTCACTGAAGCTTCTTCAGGTTGTTAGCTAAATTTTTTCCTTGTGGCTTTGTGACTGAAGGCCCTGGCTTCTTACTAGCTGTTTGCTGGAGGAGCCTCCAAGTTATAGAGACTGCCTACAGCTCCCTGCCACATGGCTCTGTCCATAGGTTGTTTACAACATACCTCTTTGCTTCTTTAAGGCCAGCATAAGAATCTCTATCTCTAGCCTGCTAAGATGTAGTTTTGTATAATGTAATATAATCAAAGGAGAAACATGCCATCACCTTTGCCATATAACATAACATAATCAAAGGAGTGGCATCTCCTCATCTTTGTCATATTCTGTTAGTTAGAAGCAAGTCACACGTTCTACATTCACTTAAGGTGAGGGATTATATAAGAGTATGACTCATTGGGAGTCACCTTAGGGTTTGTCCATCACAAGCATTAAAACTAAATTACTTCTCTTAGAAATAATAACACTCTTTTTGTATTCATCTTTAGTCAGCTTATCTAATACATAATTAAATTATATAATTAGAATACCACATTAAATGACATAAGCTGATTTGGGAATAAACACAGCTGAGTCTTGGGAAGTACACAACTCAATTGATATAAGAGGAAGTTTTCAGTCTTTGTAGGACTCCATCAGTGTGTTTTACAGAAAGAATGGACATTGTCTATAAAGCCAGTGAATCCATGTAAATGGAGTAGTTCAGAGAATTTCAGTGAACTGGTTTGTAACCCACTTGAGGTTATGGCTCATGATTTTATGTGCACACACGTGAACACACACACACACACTGTACACCCTGTGCTTTGTATATAGCAAGTTCTCAATAAATAGGAACGAGGTAAAGGAAGCTGGTCATGCATTGCAATACAAGTGCCATACAAACGATTTAGAGGAGGTAATTGCAAATGCAAAATGATGAAAATTTTCTATTCTACAAATAAATCATAGCATATTGGAGCTAATAGAAGTATTATGTGATATCTATGCTAGTTCTCTCTTTTTATAAATCTGGAAACTTAGACCAAAAGAGATAACCAATGAATTGCTATTGCATGCCTATTTTATTTATAAATTCACCATAATAAGGGGAGAGAGAGATATAAGCAAAGTGCTGGGAGATCATGATGAAACACATGCATGGTCAGGTTGAAAGCAGAGGTCTGCGGGAGTTTAAATGTACTGGAGATGGACCAAAAGAATTGGGATAGAGAAAGGGAGAAACATAAAGGAAAGCTTAGTCCTGTTGGAAGACACGGAATTTGCTAAGGCATGAAGACATGAAACTCTCATAGTTTATCAGAGAACATAAAGTGAACAATCTCAGTTCTAGAGAAAAGAATATTTTGAAGGAAATTGATATGTAAGGTCCAAGTGAAATTTTGAAGGGACTTAGACTCCATGCTAAATGGTAAAAATGATATTTTCTAATATATAGTCAGGATTCATAAGAAGTTTGTAGGTAAAAATAAGATCATGGGTGTTAAGAATACATTTACTGATATAGTATATGAAATGAATTGCAGAAGTATTATATGGCTGAAATATACTCCAAGCCTGGATATAGCCCTCATCTCGGATGACCAAAGTAGAAGCGTATGGGAAATCCAACTGGAATAAAACTCAGTGCCCAGAGTTCTTAAAGGAACATAACTGTGAATCCTCACAGAATAAAGACAATAATAGAAATGGGCAAAAAAAAAAAAAAAAAAACA
The DNA here is from genome assembly GCF_054177405.1 of Leptonychotes weddellii. Lineage (NCBI taxonomy): Eukaryota > Metazoa > Chordata > Mammalia > Carnivora > Phocidae > Leptonychotes > Leptonychotes weddellii. The sequence continues at coordinate 30,696,167 of NC_138381.1, read as the reverse complement.
CAAACACAAACACCTTCATTGACATTGTGGGCATGATTTGGACATCAGTCAGTGATGGTGACAGGTGATGAGAGTAGTATAATGGGAGATGGGCTTTCAAGAAAAGGTGTCAGGGAGAGGAGCCACTGGGTGAGTAACATCCAGGGAACAGTCATGTGGACCCAAGAGAATTTCTAGCTCACTTCTGGCTCTAGAAGAATGCCTGTAGGAGAATGAAAAGTTGCCACTTAAAGCTCAGAAAAAATGGTGTTCTCAAAAGAAAAGTTAATATTGTAGTGCAGTTGAAAAGTAGAAGCAATCCTAAGAATAGTTGAGAGATATAGGACATTTTCTGGGTAATGAAAGAGGAGATCCTGAGTGTGTAGCACAGGGTTAAAAGTTGGGGCAGACAGATAAGATTAAAAAAATAACTATCAATTTCCAAGCTCATAACAGAATCAAAGTCCTCTCACTATATACAAACACCGTATCAAATAGTTATATGGTCTGTAGCTAAAGGTAAATGTCCATTGTCTCCTCACCACAAGACATACAGCTTGTTTAAACTTCAGCTGGATGACATCATTAAACCAGCATTAGTTCATCATTATCATATGTCTGAAAATGTGTTTTCTTGTTGTGGAATAAGCAAAGATACTAAGATATTTCATGTGGAAGTTCTACATACATGCTGCTCACTCAAACCGTCTCTTCTTCATAAGCCCACCGTATCTATATGTAAATCCACACAATACCTGCTCAACAAAGATGGTATGAATTTCTTTCATGAGATATTGAAGCCATCCGATGACAGGGAGAACTCAATCCTACTGCCTTCTCCTCCACTTTAACTCTTTCCCCCTCCCAATTCAATGTACCCTTTCTGTACTTCCATTAAGCCTTCCTGTTCACCTTCACCTTTATCTGATGACCCCCCTTTAGTACTATGTTTCATCAATAACGCCCTGTTACTTGTTTCATTTTTCTTCCAAGTTGACTTCTCTCTGTCAAAGAACACACCAGATCAGTTCTCTCCCGTTCTAAAAAATTCCATCTTTAAACATATGACTTCTTTTGGCTCCTCTTTACCTATTTTAATATTCAGTCATTCTTCCTAAAAGAGCTGTCCACACTTTATCATCATAAATTTACTTTGGTTTTCATCTGAAGTTGTTTCTCTCAGTGAGGTGTTCAGAAACATTGTATTTGGAAAAATCTAAGCCTTCTCTCGAGAGTTCTCCATAATGCTTCATCATAAGGAAATGTTTTAATGATTTTCATCTACTTTCTGTAAATTGTTTTCTGTCCCATTGATAATCCCTTTGATTATAAATTTACATCACACAAATCTCCTTCTATCATCTCCAGAACATAGCAAGGCTGTGACCAAAGCTGTCTCAGGAAGCATTTTAAACTTAGAATGGATTAATATTGAATTTTAAAACTTTCATATGCTTTCCATATCTCACTGGTTGACCCCTTTATTCTCTAATAGACCTAAACATAAGGCAACTCACATTTGTTTTATACAATTAGACAATTATTTGCCCATATCATGCCTTGACACCAGTGCATGGGAAGCTCCCACAAGAACAAAAGAGAACATTCTGTTAGACTTCTGAGGAAGTGAGAATGAGATTCTCAAACTATAGTCAAGGTCTTGCCATCTTCCAGTGCACCTCAGTAAATCACATTATAATAGTCTCTTCATTCATTTACTTGAATTAATTCTTCATAACCTTTGTTTTTTTGTTTACTGCTAGATCTCCAGTCTTCTAGACTAGCACCTAGAATATGTTAGGCACCTGATAAATATCTGTTGAATAATGGAATAAACAACAGATTTCTTGTCCTACACTCTATTTTCCCTCTTAGCTTAATGGAGAGCCTTCAAAACTAAAATAATAACTCTCACTCATTCTGTTATACAGGTATTCCCACTTTTGAAAGCTCACATTTTGCTACTTCACTTTTATGAAAGACCTACATTAGAGCCTTTTCTTGCTAACTGAAAGAAATCTGAAAAGGATTTTCACTTTTACCAAAAAAAGGCAAAAAGCAAAAATAGCATTCAGCCTTTGTTTTGCAGGGAGCAGTTATTAGAGGCGGTGTACACCTCAAGGAGCAATAGTGGCCCCACCAAGCTCCTTCCCCAAGAATTACGCTCAGCATCTCAACATCAACTGCCAGAGCTTTGAACTGTGTCTGTGAGCATCTGTGCTTTATCTCGATTGATTTTGTGCATCTGTTAGCAAGATGTGACCTAAGGTATCAGAAAAGCCTAAGAGAGGTTATTTTGGGGGCCTGGGAACCTCAACAACTTTTCCTATAAATTACTATTAATTGCTTCTTCATTTGATGCTATTTTGGCTTATGAAAGTTTTCATAGGAATGCTCTACATCCGGATAGCAGGGGAAACCTGCAGTTTCATTTTCAGATTCTCCTTTTAATCAGGTTGGTTTGACACTTATTCTCTTTATGTTTCTGATTGCTTTGTCATTTTCCAGGAGGGTACTTTCACAGAAACAGGGTCAACTTTCAGCCTCGCTGAAGCTACTTCTCAGGTTATGATACCCCTCGATCCTCACAACCATTGACTATCTTCTCTTTCATTGAAGAAAGTTAGGTATGGAGGTGCTAAAAGCTGTATAAATAATTAATGGCTTGGAGACACTTGGATGCATAATTCAATTGTATTAGACAAATAGATCAGATACGTTAGAGCCACAGCACTGGCAATAGATGGGAGACTTCTTCAGCACTACTAAAATACAGGGCCCAGAGAGATACTGGTGTTACAAGTAGGATGAATTACTGCGACCAGCCGCGATATAATAACGGTATGAATTATTGAATTGGCATCTTCCTGAGACAGCTTTGGTCGCAGCCTTGCTATGTTCTGGAGATGATCGAAGGAGATTTGTGTGATGTAAATTTATAATCAAAGGGTGTTCAGGATGAAAGATGACCTCCAAGGTTATGAACCTGAGCAGGAGACTGCATCATCACATGAAAAAGGCACTGTAAAATATGAAGCATTCTTCAGTTAGTAGTTGAAAGCCAAAGAAGCTCTACTCCCTTGCAAATTTAACTCTAGGAAAGTTTCAGATAGGCAGAGATAGAATGTAGGATACCAAGATAATCATGTTTTCAGCAGCTGAGGTGAAAAAAGTAGATCTGGGCAAAATCAGCTTAAACATGTTTCCTGAAATTATGCCTGAGAAAGGCTTAGCAACTAATTAAAACATTTGGGCTCTGAATAGCACAGAGACCTATGGTTGTGCGTGCACACACACACACACACAGACACACACACACTCCACTTCCCTGGCAATTGGGTAATTGGGGTCCCATATATAGTTAGAATATTTTGTTAATGTCCAGGTTGTTTCATTATAGCTAGATCAGAGGGACGCCTTTATTTTGGAAAGTGATCTGAAAAATACGCTTCTGACCTGCTGACTGGCAGAATCTTTTTTCTTCTTCTGAGCTCAGCTAGCTGTGTAAGAGAAACCCAGACACACTGGGAGCACTTGCCTTTGCCACCACTGCTTGACATGCTGAGTGATGGAGATGGATCTGGGAGACAGAAGCTCCTTCCTGAAAACAAAGTAGCCTTTAAAAAGGGCTGTTAAACTGCTGTCTCGTGTTTGATTATTCTGTCCTCAGTAAAGTCCTTTATTTTTTACTACTAAATGGTCATTTTTATGGATGACATTATTTTAGTCCAATGACTGTTTCAAGAAACAATAGGTCAAAAGCAGCAAAGTATAGACCAGAGCCAGGACTGTGGAGAAAATTACCCCAAATAATAGACCTTAGTCAGTTCAATCCACGAGAGCATCCTCCAGGATATTGTGTCAGATATTCAGGGAAAATTTAGGGAAAATCTCTTATAGACATGGTTTTAATTTAATGCAATGAAATAGTAATGCATAGATTTATACCATGCAATAAGATATTTTTATGTCTATACATAATTTCAAATTACATATGAAAAATACAGTAACTCAAATTAATGCATTTCTAACATATGATCAATTGCATTGCATTTCCTGGCTGTTAAAATTGTGTTTTATAGCATCAATAACAAATGTAATAAAATGTATTTCCTTATTAGGTCCCTCATCTTTTTTTTTTTTTTAAGAAAGGCAATAACCTAAAATTGTTATCTCCAAAGTTACTTTTTTTTAAAAAAATGACTTAATTGTTCTTATATTGTGTAGTAAAGAGAACAGACGGTATTGACAAAATTAATTCCCAAAAAACCCCACACAATTTTGCTCTTTTATTTGCTTCCAAGACAACAAAGATACATCAAAGACAACTGAAAAATAGTCTTGGGGAAGGGAATTACTATTACTTATAGAGTGTCAGAATCAATAAAATAGTACCTCTTGGTTTATTGACCTGAAGATATTTAAATCACTGCTCTTTTATTTTTAAATAATTAATTATTTTCAGAATTTTACTTACTTAAATAGAAATTGTTTAAAACTTATACTCAAAAGAATGAGTATTTAGCTTGTCCGTATTGTGCCATCTCCAGTGTAGGTAAGGCGTTCCTTTCTGTAACTGTCAAGGAGGCTACCAGCTGTCCTTTCTTTCTCCCCCTTAGCTATTCTCCAGGCTAGTAACAAAGTATACTTTCTTACTTAGGAAGAGGGGAGATAATTCAATAAAATAACTCACAGAAGAGGCTACAGATTTCTCTCTCCTAACCAGTTGGGGAATTGATTTTGATTTAGATTGAGAGTCACACTAATTTTTTAATTTTGTTTTTGAGACACCGAATGCTTATTCTCTGCAACCCATAACTTGCTTTGTCATGTCATCTACTGGAATACACGATTGTGACGATCATGAAGTAGGTAAGCATCCACAAAAGCTTCTTTGTGCAAAAAAATGCAAAACAAAAACATATATGGCAAGAGGCACGGGATTAAGTATTGTATACTACAGTTCCCTAAACTTTAATTTTATAAATTTTTTAAAAGAAAATAAACCTGCCATTAAAGTCTGCCAAGATTGACTTGAAATGACCTTTCCTGGCCTGTACATGTATGGGGTTTTAGGGATGGCTGTCATCATAAGTATCAGTGTCCTGCACCCACCACAGGCAATGTCTTAATACCAAATGCTGAAATCCCTGCCTTGTGGGGTATCAAATCCAATTAGTGGGGAAAAAAGTCTTACACATGAAAAGACAAATAACAATGCATGGTACTAGATGCTAAAAGTCATAATGAAGACCCAGGATAGGCTTCATAATATAAAATTTGTTTTAAACTCTATTCACTGAAAAGCAATTTTCCTTTTCACTCTTATTTTTTGTTCCCAAATGTAGATTCATGTTTGGAGTATTTCCTTTTATTGGTGCATCGTTTTGAATTGCAGAGTTGTGTAAGGACACGTTTTCTCCATGCACTTATTAAAGGTGGCTAACGTGCTCACCTCCTAGGAGCAAACATTTTCTAGATTCACTGGTTTCTGAGAAACCCATGGATGAGCCTGGCAATTGACATCTTTAAATTACTGATGACCTGTAGTATTAATCCTTTCACCTTGCTAAGGCATGCCTGGTCGGCCATGGTAATCAGGCTTTTTTTGCTCATCATAATCCCATTAACAAATTGAAAGATAGAACAAGAAATTTTTTACCAATCCCTCTGACAGGAAGCAGTGCAAAGGGGTTATAATTATGGATTATGTCTTTTATTATACATTGGAGCAAGCACACATTAGCCTAATTAAAAACACAGTGTGAATATTCAACTGCATCGAGCTGCAAATGTTTAAGGGCTGTCTGTAACAGCTGAAAATATATTTTGGTCTCATAGCAAACCTCGTCAAGTTGTATGGAAAACTGAGTTCAAGAACGGAGGATTGCACATTTTTGTGTTGGCAGATTTCCTGAGACCTCACCATGTAAAACACTTGCTAATCTGGGTCTCAGAGAGAAAAAACACACCTGAATGAACCATAGGATTAGAAAGTGAGGCTATGCTGAGGTTTACTAATGTAAAGTTAGATATTCAGCTTCACTAAATATCACAATCTGGTTTGGACTACTATTAGAAGAACCCATGAGTGAGCAGAAATCTGTCCTGGACCTGATTCAGCATCTTAAGAAGCTACCTTGTTGTCAACTTCAGAAATGTTGGCTTGGAATCATAGAATTGTAGATCTAGATTAGCATGTATAGGCAATACAGCCCAATTCTTTGAAATCAGGAGATCCGGTAGGTGAAATGACCTATGTAAGGCATAGAGCAGACAAGGGGCAGAGCTGGACCAGGCTAGCTACCAACATTTGGTCAAGCTGCTCATTGCATAACTGCAAGGAAGTGCCAATCATGAAAACTATGATGGACAATCTTCAGAGCCCCATGCAGTAGCCTTAGATGTTTCCATGGTCTGTTGTCCATTTCATAACTGAATGCCTTCTTTACCTCCCTACTTTAAGTATTGAATTTTTTTTTCAACTTCTCATCAGGATACTCTTCTATCCCTGGCCTAAATTATTTTTATTATGACTAAAACTATATTTTTCCTTGTCTTATGGACGGGGCTTACCATCAGATACAAAACTTTTTAAAAATACGTTACTGTGTTACTGACCTCTACTGATAAAAATTCTTTCCTATTTCAGATAAGCAGTGAGCCCTGATCCAGAAAATGCACCATTATGACTTAATTTCAGTGCATGGATATAAATATGTCCATCACATATGGACACTCACATCTGGACCAAAACTAAACATAAGATCACTGAGCAATGGTCAGTAGAAATATATCCCCCTTCGAGCATGATACATGACAAGGAGAGCTCCAAGAGTATGATACATGCTGTCATCTGCTTATATTGGCAACAGGGTAACTGGGCCTAGGTCATGGCATTAAAACAGAGTTGGATTTTCCCTAAATATGCTTCCTAAACATATATCAAACTTCACTCCTGCTCTACATCTCTATTCTGAGCTACCATCATCTTTCATCTGGATAACTTCAGCAGCATCTGCATTGATCACCTGTTTCCATAGGTGCCTACTTTTAATCCATTCTCCACAAAGCTGTCATAAAATATTCCTAAAACACAAATCTCATTAGATCTTCTTCCCATTAAACTACTTCAGATGCTTCTGAATCGCGCCAAAATGGATACCAAGCCCTTTACCATTGCTCTCAAAGTCAGGCCAGTTCTCCTGACCTCCTCCTTGTCTGCTTTGCTCCAACTCCTTGGCTGTCTTTCAGTTCCACTTATGCACTAGGTTACTTCCTGTCTCAGCAACTTTGAATCAATAATTTTTTCTTCCTGGAAAGCTTTTCCCGTTGCTTCTGGAATAATCCACACTTATCTTTATCTTGCGAGCTTCAGCTTAAATGTCATTTCATCAAGGAATTCCTGTTTCCATCTCACAGCTGTGCTCCACCCTCAAGGCAAGGCATCATGTCATCTGCTTTCTGGGAGTTCTCATGATCATAATTTATACAGTTTTCTGCCTGATTATTAATTGAATATGCATCTCTCCCGCTAGATTAAAAGTTCCATGAGGTCCCAGATCCGGTCTTTTCTTTTTTTTTCTATCACCCTGTTGCCAGCATAGAGCATAGTGCCTCTGCATAGCACAGAGCATAATAATGAGTAGTGTGGAATGAGTGAATGAATGGGCACTGGGTAGCATTTCATGTCAGGCACACACATTGGGTAGAAAGTTAATTAAATCACATTTCTGGGACTGTAGGGTGCTTGCACATCCTGTTCCATCTGCTTGGAATTACCTTCTTTCCACTTCACATTAGCTTCTGTTTAGTCTTCAGAGTTATCACTTCATAATGATTCACACCCCCAGGCTAGTTCCCTCTGTTGAACTCAGGTGGTTTCTTTCCATTTCCATTTAGAGCATTTTTTAAATAATTAATTTACATTTAATTGTGCAAAAGTTGTATCATTCTCTTGCCTGCACTTAAGCTTACCAATATGCTCAGTTCTCAGGACAGTGCCTACTACATCGTAGGCTCTAAGAAAATGTTTGTGAAATGGACAAAAAGATGCATGTTCAGGAATTTTCTTCATGATATTGAGATGTCCACTATGAGAAGAGCTGTTACTCCTATAAGAGTGGTCATGTGTGTGCATGAGTGTTCAAGTGTTAACACTAGCTAAAGAGGTCCAGATCTCAGGCAGATAGTTCACTCTTTTACTGAATAAAGATTCTTTGATGTATATATTTAAAAGCAAACCTATATTTCTTATGTTGACTTGAGGTCTGTTTATTGGCCCAGGCTCCTCAGGGGTCTGTGGGGAGGGTTATTTCCTTTTGTTCAGTCAGAACCCTCACATTCAGTTATTCACTAACTTACCCCACTTGTCACTCAGATCCAGGGGAGGATAGAGTTCACAGGCAAGTATATCCCACAAACATTCTGATAGCCTCTGTAAGGCCAATAGACAGAAAGGAAGCTGCCACCAGGTCATATTAATGACTTCATTTACACATGGCCTAAACAAAAAAAAACTGAGAAAAGCCATCTGGCTTAGATGCCGAGAAAATGCCTCAGGAGATCGTAATAAACCCTCCCTCAGTATTCTCTTCTCCAGGCTAAATGACCCAGTTCTTCCAGGATTTCTTAATAGAGTTTATTCTAGGGTACTACATTTCCTGGCCACACTGTTCTGAATTGTAGGAATAAGTAGTTCCTTCTAAACCATGTAATTTTTACCTCTCATCAAAAAGGAAGGTACCTAAACACACAAAATCATGAACTATCAGAGCTTTAATGATATGTAGAGAACATGTAAGTGCTCCTTCCCTTTAATAATGAGGAAACCGAGGCCTAGAAGGGCTGTCTAACTTAGATGAGGTCTCCCCAATAGGTATAATGATTACCTCCCAGATACTCATGCATATGAATATAACATCTCATAAATCTATGCTCCTATGAAGAAAAGGAGAGATGTTTTTGAAATCCACCAGGATCTCTAGTTTCCTGACTGTCGTTGACTTGGCAATGGTATTTTAAATGGTATCTGTATCATTCCTTAATGACCAATTGGCTAAACAGTTATTTAAACTGGTGGTGTCAAAATCTGTCTGTGATTCTATTAGATAGTAATCACACTTACTTATCTTTCCTTACATATGCATGCTGATAAACCCTGGCTGTTGGTAAAAAATACATGTTGCAAAATGCAGAGATATAGTTTTTAAATGAAAAGGCTTATGATTTTCAGTTTTGGATATTTTAACACTCAATAAGCAACCCTTTATGGTATAAGTATATATTAACTACTGCTGTCATTGCTTTGACTCAACTATTATTTTATGACCTTTTTACCATTCTAAATGATGTTTCAATATGGGGTTTATGTTTTTAATATGGCTTTTCATGTGGCACTGAAGCTAGTCCTTCAGGAGAATGGGAATGTTTGTGGAGATTCTTGTTGAGAGAATTTCTGAGGTTAGCTACCCAGGCATGGATACAGATAACCAGATTCACAACTGGTGATCTAGGGTTCCTCTCACAATCCCCAGTTCTTCCTTTTTGATGTTCCATCATAAACAAGATAGATGTTTCACTGATAATATTAAGCAGGTACAACAATTGCATAAGCCACTTAACTGATGATTGCTGCCACAGTGCTAAGTTTTAATAGCATTATCATATTTAAATGCATGATGTGAGATCAGCTGAGGTAAATAGTATTATTGTCCCCATTAGAAATGATATAAATTATCATCTTATAATACCATGTAATAATTACATACTTATAAAAATAAAGCATCCTAACACTAGGAATTTTTAATTCTCTTTAATAATTATTATTTCAAAAGGAAATCACAGAATATCTAGGATACACCAAAACATGTAGAATTTCATACAAACTGAAACCACACTAAGATACCACTATGCACCTATTAAAATAGCAGAAGTTAAAAAAACTGCGTGTACAAAATGATGGTGACTATGTGGAGGAACTGGAACTCTTATACACTACTGAGAGGAGTTTAAACAATTCAGTTCCTTTGGAAATGACTTTGGCAGTTTCTTAAAAAGTTAAACATAGGAGGGCAGAGCAAGATGGCGGAGGAGTAGGAGACCTGGATTTCGTCTCCTCACAGGAATTCAGCTGGATAGGGATCAAACCATTCTGAACACCTACAAACTCAACAGGAGATTGAAGAAAAGAAGAGCAACAACTCTCTCATCAGAAAAGCGACCACTTTCTGGAAGGTGGGACGTGCGGAGAAGTGAATCCGAGGCGATATTCGGGAGGATAGACGGCGGGGGAGGGGCCTCCGTCGGCTGCTTCTGGCAAGTGATAGAGCCGCGGAGCACAAAATCGGAACTTTTAAAAGTCTGCTCCGCTGAGGGACGTCACTCTGGTGGCTAAGCGGGGGGTGGAACCCTCCGGGACAGTGTGGTCTCAGGACCCTCGGGGTCACAGAAAGACCGGGGGTGCCTGAGTGTGGCAGAGCTCCCAGGTAACGGAGTA
>NC_138381.1:30613965-30685190 GCF_054177405.1 Leptonychotes weddellii | reverse complement strand
AAAAAAAAAAAAAAGTTAAACATACACCTGTCAGAGGAGCCAGCCATTTCACTCCTAGGTATTTTTCAAGGAAGAATGAAAGCTTAGGTCTACAAAAATGGATACACGGGTGCTCGTAGATCTTTTGTTTGTGATAGCCCCATACTAGAAACAACATAAATGTCCCCCAACAGATAAATGGATAAACAAACTGTAATCTATCAGTACATTGGAGTATTATTCAGCAACAATAAGGAATGAACAACTGACACACGCAACAACATGGATGAAGGTCAAAATAATTGCACTGAATGAGATACTGGACACACAAAGTACATCGTGTGTGATTCGATTTATAGAAAATTTTAGGAACTACAAACTAAATACACTACAGTGGCAGAAAGTGTATCAGTGGTTTTCTGGGAATGGAGGGGAGGGCATGGGGTGGGGCAGAAAGGATGTGATACAATGGGTTATAGAGGCCTAAAGAAACTTTTGGGAGTGATGGAGATGTCTATTATTTTCATTGTGGCAGTTGTTCACAGAATATCCACTTATATTTAAATATCTATTTCCTGTCAGTTGTGCCTCAATAAAGCTGTTAAAATAAATGAAATAATTTTATAAAACTGCAATTCTTATTAAACAAAAAATATTTGAATTAATCAGCTCAACAGGTTAGAAAGTGAGGCAGTAATTTAGTGCTATCAATGTAAACAAAAGAAAGAAAGAAGTATGAGAGCTGAAATGAGAGAATTATAAATTTTTGAAAATTGAAGTAGATAAATAAACCAGAAAGCGATTCTTTGTATTAAGGAAAAATACTTCCAATGTGCATAACAAAGAAAATGTTAAAAAGTAGCAAAACATACATTTAAGAATTAATAAAAAGGAAGAAGGCTTCGCTTTAATAAATTAGTCATAAGAGAGAAATTTGTCAAACACTGTAAAAATAATATTGGAAATATAAATCACTAGAATAATATTCTAGGAAAATTAAAAATAACAAAATTGACTCCAAAAATGATTTTTAAATTGAAAAAACAAAATTCAACCATGGGGGAAACAAATATAATAAAGAGTAATTTTTTTTAAAAAATGGGGCTAGTTTGTTTTATTGGTGATTTTTTTCAAAACTTTACATGCATTTCCTGTGAAATTTTTACTTTTTATGAATATATGACAAAACCATTATCATTTAAAAACTGTAAGATTGGCCAGGAGTAAATAACACATCAGTGGAAACAAATATTGAAGGACCTCCTATAGACAGAGACAAAGAAAATAAATCAGTTGCAAAAGGAGAGAGTTATATGGACAAAATATAATTAAAAGATTAAATAAGTATTTCCACTCTTTGAGGAAACTATATACTATTATTTCATATTCACTGAATTAATAAATAATAAAAAGATTGACCAAGTTTTGTGCTGTGTGTGAAAATACAGGGAGGAACATCACCTACAGTCTTACTTTCTTCTACTCTTTATGGAACAGTGAATTGGTACAACATTGCTAGAGGAAAATTTGGCAAAATAAGTGTATTAAAATCTATGGATATCTTTGATTCTTAAATTTCATTATTAGGAATTAATCTTAAAAATATTGTTAAGAAGGGGTAGATATAAGTGTACACATTTGTTCACAGCATCATAGTGTATATTTGCAAAAGTTTAGCAAAAGACTAAATATCTTCTAATGGGCACTGGTTATAAATTACAGGAATCCACAAACGTTGGTATTCTATGTAGCCATTAAATCATGATACAGATATGTATTTTATTGGTATGGAAAGATGTCTTTCAATATTAGTGAGTGAGGGTGCCTGGGTGGCTCAGTTGGTTAAACATCTGCCTTCGGCTCAGGTCATGATTTTGGGGTCCTGGGATCAAGCACGTGTCAGGCTCCCTGCTCAGCAGGGAGTCTGCTTCTCCCTCCCTCTCTGCCCCACCCCTGCCCACGTGTGCTCTCTCTCTATCTCAAATAAATAAAAATCTTTAAATAAAAAAAATATTTTAGTGAGTGAGAAAGGGTATATTCATATTTTTAAATGTTATTTGATATATGTATACACAGACACTCATACACATACTGATTTTTTTAAATTTCTAATATGTTTTAGAGCAGTAGCAGGATGGTTGTAAAATATTTTCAAAAAAGTTAACAGCATTATAATAGGTGATAAGATTCAGGTAATACTTCTTATTTTCTTTTTTTATACTTTTTAGTCTTTTAAAAAAATAATGGCTTAAAATACTCCATATTATCATGGGAAAACTATTTTATTTGGGGAACCATTAAATGAAATATTTGAGTAACCTCTTACTCTGAATAAACTGGAGTAGTCATCTCTGAGTTCTGCCCACAGGGGTAAATGATTCTGATTTGATTTTGTGCACCTTGTTAACCCATCCATGGAATTAGCAAGTGGGCACTGAGGAAAGGGAGCTGCTGGGTGGGGAGGCAGCATGCAGGGCAGGGGTTTGGTGGAGATTGCTACTTGCTGAAAGGTGCTGATGCTACCCTGCAGAATTCTCCAAATGCATTTGTGAGAAAATGAGAAAAAAACTCAGTTGTTGTTTTTTTTAAATTTCTCTCCAAACCATGAATTTAGCTAGGTTTGTGAGTATACAGTGTTTATAGAAATTAAAGTTTCCAAGCCACTATTGGTTGTAACTTATTTCTCCTTCCTTTGAAATCCAGTGAACCTAAGAGTATGGGAAGTGGTAGAAACATGTAAAAAGTCAGAGTGACATGTGGAAAAGAGTCTACTTGGAGGTCCATTAGGAAAGCCTTTGAAAGCTACTAGCAGATTCTGATCCCATAGTTAAAAGGGTGCCTTTCTATTAACCAACAATACCACATTCTAAACCCAAACCCTAAGTTGGAATCAGAGAGTCATTGAACATGATTATGAATATGAATATGATTATGTGCTTCTGTTATAGAAACAGCCATGCAAGTGAGCACAGGTAGAGGATTTTTCTTTGTTATCCTAGAGATACGGAAACATGACCGACTTACCTAAAACAATTAGAAAATAATGCAAAATAGTGTGGTGAGTGTTCAGTGGTACGATTTAGTTAAGACATGAATTCAAAGAGTTAATGACATTAAGCACAAAAGACTTCATCCAAAACTTGGATCCTCTAGAAGGCCTGTAGCCTCATATTTCCAAGAGAATAGCACCAACGTTCACCCAGAGAATGGACTGATTGGGAATCCAGGGTTTCATTGCTGACTCTTATGTCCCAGAGTTCACCGGTAACAACCAAAAACTCCATGTGTCTCAACATCACCACTGCTGTTATTTGGGTTCGGTTCTCTATGAACTTCTGCTTGAACTATTGACACCATTGCCTAACTGGTATGCCTGCCTCTTATTTTGTCCTGTCTAAATCAGTGGACTCAGTGTGACCTTTCTAAAATGTATCTCTGACCCAACCAATCTCCTCCCTAAAATATTTCAATGACTCCCCATTTCCAACAGCATGAAATCTAAACCCCTTAGGATGACACACAAATTTCTTTGTAATCGGTCCTCTGCTTGTCTCTCCAGGCTCATCTCTGCTGGTCCCCTGACACTTCATCTCTTCATCCTGAATGATTTGTTATTCCTGGCATGTACCAAGGCCTTGTCACCTTGAGGCACTTCACACATCAACTCACTCCCACCCCACTCCCATCAGCAATCCCCATACTACCTTTATTACCTGGCTAACTTCAATTCATCCTTTAGGATTCAGCCCAGATGCCACCTCTCCCCAGAAGATGTTTTGTCTGACCTCATGTGTCAGAAATTGATAGCCTTCCATCTCTCCTGTAACATCCCATGTGTATTTCTATTTTAGGATTTGTCTGTGTAACAGTTTACCTGTTGCCCCACACGCACCGTCAACTCCCTGAGGTTAGGAATTACATCTTATTCATCACTGTATCCAGTATTTGGTGAGTACCCAAACTATCTGTTGTGTTCCAAACTGAATGAATGAATGACTGAATGAGTAGTGAAGAGATTACTGTATGAACAAAATCATTGAAATGTGTATGCCGTCATGAATATGAAATGACTATGAAAGGGAATAGTAAGTGATAAGAAGAAAAATACCAGACTGTGAGACCAAACTTTTTCAAAATTGTGTTTTATGTAGTGTTCAATCCACACAAATTAATAGTCATATATTGTTTATATGAATACATAGATGCATTTGTATGTACATATACAAACATATATATGCGTGTGTATATACACATACATTTCCCATCTTCTTTTTTTTTTTTTTAAAGATTTTATTTATTTATCTGAGACAGAGAGAATGAGAGAGACAGAGAGCACATGAGAGGGGGGAGGGTCAGAGGGAGAAGCAGGCTCCCTGCCGAGCAGGGAGCCCGATGCGGGACTTGATCCCGAGACTCCAGGATCATGACCTGAGCCGAAGGCAGTCGCTTAACCAACTGAGCCACCCAGGCGCCCCATTTCCCATCTTCTTAATGGACACTAGACTGGGTTCCCATCAGTATGCTCACTCAATATACCAAGCAAACCTGAGGCTTATAAAGCAGTCCATATTGTTCATTACATGTTCTCCTATGTTTAAGTCATTGCATGATTCTTGAGTTTAGAATCTGTTATTATTCTACATAGTGCCAAGCACTGTGCTAAACCCTCAGTAGTTGCATTTATTTCAGGAAATGGGCCTGATCTCATGGGTAAAGGAGTGATTCGTTTTCGAGAAGCAGAAGTGTGGCTACCAGGTATGCAGAGCAGGTCCAAAGCACAGAACCTGGTATTTCATGAATTTAGGAAAGTTTTTCAAAAGAAGCTTAAAGCACAGGAGTTGACGTTTTATTAATAATTCCTTTCTTGAGAGACTCATGTGGCTTGGGCTGTTTTCAGCTCTTTCAAGTCCTCCCTTCGGCTGATGTAGCGAGAAGCGGCAAATTCAAAGTAAAGCTAAAAGAAGCCTGGAAGCTCAGCCTCTGGGCAGTCATTTTCAGTATTTAGGAGTGCCTGTAAATGGCTAGTGAGCTGGCGATAGCACCATTGATTCCATTTTTAACAGTTGACTTCCTCACAATCAATGGGATTGACCAAACCAACTGTCAAGTCAGCAGCAACCAGGCGATGGCCACACCGTGGTCCATTAATGTGGCCTGTGGCTCCAGGTGGGTGTATACCTCTAATAAAGCCTGAGCCAGGGAACACATCCCCTGGCACCAGCATGCCCAATCCCTTTTCTCAGTGCCAGCGGACCCCCATTACCATAGAAACTTGATGGGGAAACACCCAGAAGTAAATTATGCAGCTCTTTAGCACCCTCTGGTGTCCAGTCTTCCAAAAACCCAAAATTCTCCTGGGTTTTTAAAAATCTGACAATGATCATTCCTCCCCAAAACTATGTACTTCCTTGTGATGTTCAGCAATCCAGAGTGAGAAATTCTTTTATCACCTGATATTACCACTCTTGTTGGCTAAAGAATATTCCTAATGGGAAAAATGTCCCCTCCAACTATCATCTAATTAAGGGGAACCAGGATCCCTTAGGCAGGGCATTTTTGGAATAGGTAATACGAAAACTGCCTGCTTTAAAATCTGGAATTTATTTTGGGTTATACAAAGTAAAATTTTCTGGAAAATAATAATGTCTTTATGTAGAAGTCATTAACAATTTGTTGCAGATAAGGAGATACTAACCAAAATAACATTGATTTTCCTCTTAGGACTTCTTCTCCCATCCTTATCCATGGGCAAATGCCATAAAGGAGAAATATTTTGGGGTGGGCATCAGATCTGGGCCCTAAGTTTGACTCCTCTTTCAGGTTGAAATGTGACTTGGGAAATCACAATCTCTCTGCAGCTTTCTCAAATATAAAATAAGAATATAAGTGCAGGACAGTTTTCTCATCTTGAGGAGGAAATATGGAAATCTAAGATCCTATAAAGCTGTCAGGGCTCGGGTGTCTGTACTACCTGGAGATGGCTGATGGATGCCTAGATTTCATTATCTACTCGTGCGTAAGTTTGAATCTTTTCATAATAAAAGAGTTAAACGACTTGCAGTTGGAATCAATTTTCCATGTTCTCCTGAATATCAAGTTAATGAGACTCTGTGCCAATCCTGAAAACATAGGAAGAATGGTTGATTCTCATTTGAGACCCTCTCGTGATTATGTATTTTAAAATAAGCATTGGTGGTTCAATAAAATCTCCCCTTTTTTAGAGTGGCCTTAAGCAATGTATGAGAAGAAGTGAATTAGAAAGGATTTCTGCAGGAAAGTGCCAAGTGTTCTTCATGTGTTTTTATCATAACCGTGCTCACTTATTAAGATCCTACTAGGTACCAAGAGTTTTAGATACCTCATTTTATTTAATCCTCCTAATGTTCTTGGAAGGTAGATTTTATTATTCTCATTTTGTAGAAAAGGAAACTAAGCCTCAGAGATGCAAAGCAATTTGTCCCAGTTACCACGCAACCTGTAGAGCTAAGATTCAGACCGAGGTTTTTTTGTTGTTGTTTTGTTTTGTTTTGTTTTTTTCTGAAGCCAAGCCAGGTTTATTTTTTGTTTGGGGGGTTTTATGTTGTTGTTGTTGTTGTTGTTTTTTACCCATAGAAGTAGTCTCTTTTCATTTAGAGAGAGAAGTGGGGAAGGGAAAGAATTCCTGAGCTCATTTTCTGGCAGAGCTCTTCAAAGTGTCTTTTCCTAACAATGGATGGTTGTAAGAAGTCCCAGAGGCAGGCAATCCAATGGTCCTGCTTTGTCTCCTTGGCAGTGAGAGGCCTGCAGGCTGACGAGGGGTCGTCCCTATTCAGCAAGGCATCGTCTACAGAGGAGCAACTCCACTCATTCACCTTTCCTCAGGTTTCAATGGAGCATCTACTGTATGCCAGGTACTTCCAGGGCGGTAAATGAAACTAGAGTTGTTTCTTTAAAAGTCTTCACACGGGCGCCTGGGTGGCTCAGATGGTTGAGCGTCTGCCTTCGGCTCAGGTCATGATCTCAGGGTCCTGGGATCGAGTCCCGCATCGGGCTCCCTGCTCCTTGGGAGCCTGCTTCTCCCTCTGCTTCTCTCTCTCTCTCTCTGTCTCTCATGAATAAATAAATAAAATCTTTAAAAGTCTTCACACGTCAGAAGAAATAGCGCAGGTGCCTCTAAGGAAACAAGGGAGGCCTTGCTAATCCCCACCCCCACTCCCTAGAAGGATTCACCACATTATGGCATCCAGGGGAGGTCAGCAGAGCCCCAGGAATTTGTGCTCACATCCATCTGCCCTTCCTCCACTACAGCCAAGTTAGCTCTTTGGTCCCAGACTGCCAACAAGTGAGCTCCGCTTAGGGTACGAAAAGAGCTGGAGAATTAGGGAAACCCTGTGACCAAAGTGTATATAATTACTGTTCAGTCATAGTGAGGCCTTACTGAGAAGGTTAAGCACCAGCTTGGGTTTCAGATCGTCTCTCTGTTCTACCTCCTGTACCAGCACACTTCACTCTAACTCACCTGAGGGGCCTGAATAGCAGGACTGATGGTCTCAGACCCAAGAGGGCTTACTCTACATATCATCTCTGTGGGTTTGCTTGAGGAAGAGAAAATTAAATAGATACCTGTTACCTAAGATTTCGTTTTCCTTTAGTGTACATTGCCCTTTCTGCCTGTTGAAAAGATTTGTCCCAACATCCCAGACAACAGGAAGTCAAAGGCATTCTCCACATTGTCCTGGAGCCAGGGCTCCTAATGTGCCTTACTGGTTCTTTGGAAAAGAAGCCACTTTGTTGTCAGGACTGCTGATAACCACAGGCGGAGGTAGACCCTGGAAAGACAGAGCCACTTTCCCTGGGCGATAGGTTAGAAATTCTTGGCACTGTGGGTCCTTAGCATTTCCGGAGCTGGAAATTCTCTCATGACTTACAGACCTAGAATTCGGAGACGAGAACAGAAAGAAAGAAAGAAAGACAACGGAAAAAAGAGAAATGGACGCTCTGGCAGGAAAAACACAACTAGGAAGTTGCGAATGGAAGGCACGAATGCAGATGCACAGACATTCTTCCTGTGAAGCTCCGGAGTCCCTGAGAATTCAGGCTTTTCGAAAAGCAAACAGTGTTATCAGATTTAAAAATTTTTTTCCTTTCCATTTTTTCTTAGCTTATACTGTCCCTCCTTCTCCCTTCTAGTTCTTTATTTCAGGATCACTGGATTCTACTGTGTTTGAGGGGGGAAAAAAGGAACTATAAACCTAAATTATAGCCAATCAGATTGTACTCACAGCTCAACTACTAGACAAATTGCAGCTCATGAAATTTGCTATGGGTCAGGAGACTGAGTAATTTTATTTTAATCAGTCTTATTTGAAGCTGGAATACCGTTGCTGCAAATCCTCTGAACAGGATTTCAGAGGGGATATAGACTGGTCTTTTTTCCTCTCATCCCCTTTTTTTTCTTTCTTCTTAGTAAACTGTTTCAGGTCTCTGGGAGATAATGAGAAATAAAAGTTGAAGATAGTCAAATTTTATTCCAGTTCTGAATGAAAGCGTGTCTGGAACTTACATCGGCTCCAGCCTTTCTTATAATGCAGGATTAAGCTGTCCAAATCCTGTCCCCAGCATTCATGTACATGGAGATGTCCCAGGCGGACCTCAGGTCCAGCCCCAAGAACCACAAATGCTGTGCTGATCTGTGCGCCTCGCTGGCAGTTTGGATTTCTGGGACATTATTCCATGTCACAGGAGGCCTTGCAGGCTGCTGTAAAGTCGGATGGGCCGATATCACTACAGCACAGCTGCCTCCTCAGCAAGGGGGAGCAAATAAGACCCTTTCAGAGTCACCGGAGTATGGGATAGAGACAGCATTAGCACTTCTCAGCAATCCCTGGGATTTGTAATGCCATCTTTGCTGCAGCTTAGATCATGGAGTCAGACCTCCAGAGAGGGGCAGGCAAATAGTGCCCATGTTAAGTCAAGAGGCAGGGTAAGGATATCACCCACTCTTCTCTGAGTCTTTGCAGCCCAGTTTGTGGAAGCATCCATACAATGGCGAAACCTGTGAACGGATGGGCTGCTTTCCAAGGAAGAGAATTTAGCGAGTCTTACCTGCTGCCAGACATCATTTAGCCCTACGTGAAGTCCTACGAAGGCTAGTTTTGAAGACCCGGTACCTTTAAATGTCCGTGCACACCCCATATGCATAAAGATACTTCTGTGTGAGTCACTAAAGATCTGGTGCAATCTATGCCATTCCTCTTCTTGGTAATGTTCTCCTTTATCATCTCCATTTCACATTGCTTCACTTTCCATTTTAGGTCAAAGGAATTGATAACATTGGCCAAGTAATCCATGATAACATGATAACTCTGGCAAACTAACAAACACCCAAAATACCAGGAAGCTTATCTATGTACTCATGTATTAACCTAATAAATGATTATGAGCCTTCTTTTCTGAACAAACACAAAGGACAGAAAAATGAGAAGACATTGTAAATGACCTCAAGTAGCTGAGGTCCTCAGATGGCCCATTGTCTGAGTAGCTGAGTAGGAGTAGCTGTGCCCTTCTGCTGAGATAGAAAGTGGCAAGAGATCCAGCTGGAGAGAGTCCATTCTACCATGAGATGAGAAGACAGTGTAATTCAGTAAGGTCAATCCTTCGACAATACTATCAGCTAACACTTATTTAATACTTATTCTGTTCCAGAAAATGTGTTCAGTGCTTTACACAGGTTACACATTTAGTTCTCAGAGCAATATTGTGAGGTTGTTACTAATTTGCCATTCCCTTCTTACCCAAAAGAAACTGAGTCACAGCTGTCAGAGAGACTAGTAAGTGTAAAGCAGAGTGCTGGCCCCCAAAGTAACTTGGGTAGGACTCAGCAAAGCACATACTACGCAGTTAGCAGAACTGAGAGTCAGGGTTACTCCTGCCTGGTCCTGAAAACAAGTAGAATTCTTGTTTTTAAAATGACAGCACCCCGGGGCGCCTGGGTGGCTCAGTCTTTAAGTGTCTGCCTTCGGCTCAGGTCATGATCCCAGGGTCCTGGGATCGAGCCCCACATCGGGCTCCCTGCTCGGCGGGAAGCCTGCCTCTCTCTCCCATTCCCCCTGCTTGTGTTCCTGCTCTCGCTATCTCTCTCTGTCAAATAAATAAATAAAATCTTTAAAAAGTAAATAAAATAAAATAAAATAACAGAGCCCCAATAAAGCTACTTTTGTAGGCAGTGAGACTTAAGCTGAGTCAAGACTTGTGCTGGATAGAGTACCTTACTTAATCCACTGACTCCTTCCTGTGATCAAGACGAACGCAGAAGCTGAGAGAACACTAAGTCAGTGTTGTTCATGGCCTGGGTCTCCAGCTACTTGCAACAGGGAACCTGAGGTGTTTGTTCAAATACAGAGGCCTCAGCCTCTACTGAATTAGAATTACTGATGAGTAGTTCAGTTTATAATAAATCCTCCAGAAGTTTCTTATGAACACTAAGATTTGAGAACCATTAACCTCAACTTTCAGAGAGGACTCAAAAGACATTGGCAGTGGGGATGGGATGTCTGCGAAGGCTGGAGACAAGGAGGATCTGGCCCCGGGGGTGACCAGGTTGGCTGGGAGGGATAATCCACTGGGGGATACGATTGCCAAACCTGTTCTTTGAAGTAATTCAAATTTAAGTATTATTTATTATTTTTGTCTTTTGGGGGTTCAGGTTTTTTTAAATACTTTAAAAGCAAATAATTTTTTAACAACAACAAAAAAATGATCCTGGCTTAGACATATAGCCTTGAGTTCCATTTCTAAGGAGCATAAGAACATGATGACCTTTCTTGACATGAATCTAAGAAAATAAACTTTTCCTTACTAAATTTAAAGGAGCTCTCAATGTGAATTTGTCTAAGTCCTCAAAGGTAAAGTCCAAATATTTACTCCTTAGTGAGTGAATTAGAATAGCCATCTCTATTTTAAACTCACCTATTTTTAAGCTTAATTGGAACTCCCCTGAAACTAATAATGGTATATCTGATAAACTCGTAATTTTCACTTCATGCTTTTGCTCTTTTATCTAAAGCCTGTTTTAATAAAGAGAAGAGATAAACAAGGGAAAAAAATCAGCTTATCCAAGAACCATTTCTCTTTATTCATTCACTTTTTACCAGGAAAGACATATAGGTTGTGCTAAGAAGGTTGTTTAAAAAAAAAAAGAAGTTTTCAATGAGTTTTTAAGAAATTGATTTTATCACAAAGCAAGTAATTATCACCAGCATTTAACAGTAGCTTAAATGATTTCTCTGCTTCATTGTAAACTCCTGAAGGATACATTTGTTTATGGTAGTCTGAGGCAGACATTGCAAAATGTATAATCCTCAATTTGTATTTCTCCCAGCATCCCCCAAACACTGCCTTTCCTCTAAAACTTTACTCACTGCTCTGACGTGTTTTGTTGACTGAAAATATTCTCTACAAAAACTTCATGGAGTTAGTGTTGAATTTCTACAGTGAATGCATTTTTCATGATTAAAAGTCACAGCATGCTTGTCTGGGGAACACAGTTCTAGGAAAGCAGTCATTCTTAGTTATGAGTTCCTAAGTCACAGTTTTAAACTTTGATTCACTTCAAAATACATAGATTTAGCAACAAAATTATGGCACTATGAATTTTGGATAAAGTATTTACCTTGCAAGTGTATTTTTATGCAAGTTTTGTACATAAGTAAGGCATTCGAGGCTCACCTGTATCAGCCAGAGTGTCAGTAGGAAACAGATGGCATACTCAATTTATGGTAATTCTAGGAGGTCTAACAAAAAGGTGTGGGCTGGTATAGAGGAAGCACAAGTAATGCAGGAACCAAGGATGAGCACTAGAGGCGCTGTTACCACTGGCAGGCCTGGGGGACAAGGAGAAGATGAAATTTCCAGGATTCAGAGGACAATGTTCTACTAAACAGGCCACCTTGAGAAAGGCAGTGGTCATCTGTTGAGGGACACAGATATCCCAAGAAGACTTGACAAGGAAGGAAGGAGCCAGGTAATGAATACTCATGCCCCCCTCTCCCTTCTCCTTCCTTCCCAGCTTCTCCTGAGGCTTTTATCAGTTAAAGTCAAATGGAAGCCAGAGGGCATGGGAGCTCTTTAATGTGGTCCACTACAGATAAGCCTTGAAGGACTGAAATGGAGAAGGTAGAGAGAGCCTCCAGAGGCAAATAGAAGATATTTGGCATAACCTATAACACTGTGGTCCTATGGTAAGTGTCTGACCCATTGGTTTCAGTATCTGCTCTGACATTTAACATGTGAGTTACCTTAGGCAAGTTACTTGGGCTCAGTAAGCCTTAATTTCCTCCTCTGTACTATGGAGACTCTAATTACTGCCTTTCAGGGATTAAATGAGAGAATATATGCATATCACCAAGCCCAGTGCCTGGAACCAAGAAAGAACTCAGGGAGGATGAGTTCCTTACTCTCCTGTCTTTTTCCAGGTGCCAACTGGTTTTCTACAGCTATTCTTTTTTTTTTTTAAAGATTTTATTTATTTATCTGACAGAGAGACAGCACTGAGAAAGGGAACACAAGCAGGGGGAGTGGGAGAGGGAGAAGCAGGCTTCCCGCGGAGCAGGGAGCCCAGTGTGGGCTCAATCCCAGGACCCTGGGATCATGACCTGAGCTGAAGGCAGACGCTTAACGACCGAGCCACCCAGGTGCCCTTCTGTAGCTATTCTTACATTCTTCCTGGTTCCTCCTTTGACAGAAATCAGGTGTACACAGAAGGAATGTCTTAGTAAGACATTAATGAAAGAAACTGAAGAAGACACAAATAAATGGAAAGATATTATGTGCTCATGGATTGTAAGACTCAATATTGTTAAAATGTCCATACTGCCCAAAGCAATCTACAGATTCAGTGCAATCCCTATCAAAATCCCACTGACATTTTTCACAGAAATAGAACAAATAATCCTAAAATTTATATGGAATCACAAAAGACCCTGAATAGCCAAAGCAATCTTGAGAAAGAACAAAGCTGGAGGCATCATGCTCCCTGATTTCAAACTATATTATAAAGCTATAGTAATTAAAACAATATAGTACTGGCATAAAAACAGACACCCCAATCAGTGGAACAGAATGGTGAATGTAGTAATAAACCCACACAATATATGGTCAATTAATTTACAACAAAGGAGCCAAGAATATATAAGGGGGGGGAAGCAGTCTCTTCAACAAATGGCATTGGGAAAACTGGACAGCCACATGCAAAAGAATGAAACTCAACCATTATCTAACACCATACATAAAAATTAACTCAACACACATTAAAGACATAAAACTCCTGGAAGAAAATATAGGCAGTAAGTTCCTTGACAGGTCTTAGCAGCAATTTTTTTAATCTGACACCAAGAGCAAAAGCAACAAAAGCAAAATAAACAGGTGGAACTACATCAAAAGGCTTCTGAACAGCAAAGAAAACCATCAACAAAATGAAAAGGCAACCTACTGAGTAAGAGAAAATATTTGCAAGTCAAATATCTGATAGGGGACTAATGTCCAAAATATATAAAGAACTCATTCAACTCAATAGTAAAAAAAAAAAAAAAAATCTGATTTTTTAAAATGAGCAGAAGATCTGAATAGACATTTTTTTTCAAAGAAGACATACAGATTACTAACAAATAGATGAAAAGATGCTCGGTAGTATTAATCTTCAAGGAAATCAAAATGACAATGAGATATCACCTCATACCTGTTAGAATGGCTTTTATTAAAAGGCGAGAAATAACAAGTGTTGATAAGGATGTAGAGAAAAAGGAACTCTTGTGCACTGTTGGTGGGATTGTAAATTTATGCAGCTACTATGGAAAACAATATGGAGGTTCTTCAAAAAATTAAAAATAGAACTACCATATGATCCAACAATTCCACTTCTGCGTATTTAGCCAAAGAAAATGGAAAAACTAATTTGAACAGTTATATGCACTCCCATATTCACTATGGCATTATTTACAATGGCTAAGATATGGAAACAATCTTAAGTGTCCATCAATGAATGAATAAGTAAAAAAAATGTGAGATATATATGTGTGTGTGTGTATGTGTACATATATGCGTCTATACGTGTGTGTGTACATATATGTGTCTATATGTGTATGTATATATATATACACATACACAAAGGAATATTATTCAGCTGTAAAAAAAAATAAAATTTTGCCATTTGCAACAACATGGATGGATCTCAGTGGCATTATGTTAAGTAAAATAAGTCAGACAGAGAAAGACAACCACCATATGACTTCTTTTATACGCAGAATCTAAAAAACAAACAAACAAAAACAAGCTCATAGTTACAGAGAGCAGATTGATGTTTGCCAGAAGTGGGGGTAAGGTGTATAAAATATGAGTGAAGAGGATCAAAGTTTTAAAAAAAAAAGAATCAAACCCACGACTAATCGGTGCTAAACTAAGTAAGTAGACCAGCAGTGGGACAGTGTTTTCTGATGATGCATTTCATGAAATGCATCGAATCAAACACAAGTTGGTAAAACTTGATTTTTGTTAAATACGTATTTTCTATAGTAATTGATAAGGGATGTTTCTCATAAATTTCTAATTAGTGGTCAACTGATTACCATAGATTATTGAAATGGAAGTCCCTTTGTTTCGGTGATGGATTCTCATGGAGAGAGACAAATCTGTCTCAGCAGTGATGCATCTCCATTCATTTGGATCTCTCTAAACCTTGGCTGTTTTAATACCTTGGCTGTATTTACAAAGTGAGGCTAAGTCACCCTCTTAAGAAGTTATTCAGTTTAGGCAATTTTTAACTGATAAAATGATAAGGCATGGAAGGAATAGTTTGAGAGGCAAAACTGGCAAAAAGGTAAATTCCCTATAGCCTCAACCTTCTTAATATGTACCAATAACTCTTTCTCATTTGTACCCTAAAAATTGCTGTTGCTTATAGGGAGAACTAATTTATTCACTTCCATCCATTCTTAATAGCTATAATTCACATTTCTTAAACACTTTAACATTTATCCAATTTTAAAAAATATATTATCTTTGGCAATCTTCAGAACAGCAAAAGTAAGCAGATATATATTTGTTCCTCTTTATAGATAGGAAGCTAGAGCTCACAGAGGTTACAGAACTACTCAGTAACAAAACCAGGTCTTGGGCAACAAGCATAAAGTGTGGAACATCATTTTAACATTCACCCAAATTTTGATTAGAAAATTGTTATGAGCCAAACGCTGTGCTGGGCACAGAGGTTAAAAAATACAATGAGTAAGCCATCATCATCTCTTCACAAGTAACATGTTCCCAGACCTTTGCTAAGCACTGGATAATAGCTAAGAGCAGAAATACTTTCAGCCTAAACAATGATCAAATTCTATGTGAATCTGGATTCTTGTTTACTTACTTCATACATATACATATATATATATATATATATATATATATATATATATATACTTCATACACACACACACACACGCATACATAGAGAGAGAGAGAGAGACTAACTGGTCTCCAGGTTGAGGTAACACAACCAAATCCCACTCTATAACCAACCACAAAGAGAGAAATTAGAAATCCCAGAACAAACAATCACAACTACTTATAAATTTAATTCACTCGCACATAACTATTTTTCTTCTTCCATCTCCTTCTTTTACCCTTCCCTTCTTCAATATTTCCTTCTAAAAATATTTATACAGCAGTGCCAATTCTTTGATAGGTTGGAAAATCAAACTTATGTTGAAAAACAAAATTTCCATCTATGAGAAATTTTCGGTTTAGAGGCAAAACATGCAATCCAATCAACAACAGTCATAAAATATAATTGTCTAAGATATTTAAGTACAGGATTCTGTGGTAGCATAAACAGGGTGAGTTAGTGCAGGAGGTGATCCTCAAGAGTATTTGAAAATTGAGCAGGAGTATTCCAGGGGGAGAAGAGAGCTCCTGCAGATAAAGCAGGAAAGACAAAGAGCTCTCTGAGTAGTTAGGAATGACGGATGCCTGTTAATGAGTGGGAGGAAGATGGAGGGTAGAAAGGTAAACATGAGCGAAATACTGAATAGCCTCACTTGTTGTTCTGGGAAAACAAGAATAACAAAATGTAAAGTTTCAGGGCCTTCTACAACACTAATATTAGCTTAACATTAGGTTTACTAACGAAGATGCTGAATTGTGAGGTGCTCAGAGAAAACATACGTGCTTCAGTAGGACTATATCTTTGAAGGACGGTTTGGGTTTATTTTAGATGTACAAAGGAGTTATATTCAAAACTGGAACATCTGCTGTGGCAAGGGTACCTCCATCAGAACAGATATGTGACCAATCATACTAGTTGCTTGCAGTAAATACATGCTGAAAATCAATACTGGTTGTATAGGAAGGAAAAATGCCACCAAGGACTTCGGATCACTTTCTAAATCCTCCTGCAGAATAATTCTGAGTGTTGTGAGGAAACAGGGGGGAAAGAGAAAAAATCAAACCCTTACTATTGCTATTCATGTCTTCATCAGTCTTCCAACTGACTGATCACCTGGCCTTCACTACAAAAGATTCTTTCCTGAAGCACCAATTTTCAAATGTGGCTCCATTAGTTAATGAATCCCTGTGAAAGTCCTCACTCACTAGTCCAACACAAAAAGTCTCCCTTAACCATGTTCAATTAGATCATTCGAACCTCCCTCCCCCAACCCAGTACTTTCATTAGATAAGCAATCAGGTCAGATCAAACATGGCCCCAACATCTTTAGTATTCCCTTGAGAAAATGTGGCTTAGCAGAAAGAATGTGAGCTTTGGTTTAGCAGAGTTCAGTGTGAATCTTATTTCTAACTCTGTGACCTTGGGCTAGTTTATTAACTTTGCTGAATCTACTTTTTCATTTGGAAAATGAATTGAATACTAGCTACTTTGCAGAGCTATTGTGAGCATTGGAGATTGTTTTATAAAATGTCAAGCAATGTGCCTCACACATAATAGCTTCTCAGTAAATGGTGGCTGTTATTATAATTGCTTTCTCTAGGTTCCTCTTTGGCAGCTCCCAAGCATTTCTGTGCTCCCCGAGGTGCTGTCCCAGTTCCTGTTCTATGTTCAGTTGATGTCAATTCATTCCTTCTAAATTGTTGCCTGGTAGGGAATCAAAGGCCCTGGCTTTGACTCTGCCATCAGGACACTTAATTACCTTGCACAGGTCACCTACATTTTCTGGGCTTTGGCTTGCATAGCTCTACAATACGGGATTTGATTACATGATTTCTAGTGCTGCTACCAGCCCTGTGATTTTGGATTCCATTTCCACCAGGAAAGCACTCCTTGCTGATGCCTTGTGAGTTTTTTGAGAAATATAATAACTTACTATATTTAATTGTATCCTGAAGGTCCCCTGGATGTCTAATCCTAATTAATCGATTACTTTGATGACAATTATGGTAATCAGTGAATCAAACAATTGGCTTTCCCTGAGGTCATTTTGATAATAGAAAGTAATGGAAATGGCCATATATACATGACTTTAGTGTTTGATTTTGATCTTTCCATATTGGTCCAAAAATACTTTCAAAGCCATGATGAGGATATGTAGATGGAACCAAGGAAATAAAGGGAAGAGATTTGGTGTGTTGTCTTCATGAAATTTCAAGGCCCTTTACTTTTGGTCTCAATTTTTCATAGACAGAAAGGAAAAGGTCCAGACTGCTGCCAAAAACATGAGTTATAGCAATTGGCTACCCAGTTGGGATCTAGTAATGAGACCATTTTGGCAAGAACCCCACAAGTGTAGCGATTTAACTATTGGCAGCAGGAATAAGATATGCATGATATAGAAACAATTAAGTCTGTCAACTGGATTGGGAAGAAGAAGAAAAAAAAGATAGCTATCTCCAGTGTCAAGATAGTTGACAATGAAGAAATAAGCTACATAATCTGAAATGAAGACGAGGATCTGAACAGAACCACTCCTAATATCTATCACTTTTCCTCATTTGTCAGATAGGACACCCCTAGATCCCAGACTCTAGGCCATTTTCAACTGCCCAGGGCATATACAGCCTGGATCAGTTCATTCCATAGAATTCAATAAGACAGTCACTTCCAGTCAACATTGTCTTTTGTGCCCAAACTCACCAAAAACTATGTACTTTTCTATCTACTTTAAATATGCTAAGTGCTTGTGCACCTGGGTGGCTCAGTTGGTTAAGTGTCTGCCTTTGGCTCAGGTCATGATCTCAGGGTCCAGGGATAGAGTCCCACATTGGGCTCCCTGCTCAGCAGGGAGTCTGCTTCTCCCTCTCCCTCTGCCCTTCCCCCTGCTTACTCTCTCTCTCTCTCGCAAATAAATAAATAGAAAATCTTTTCTAAAAAAATATGCTAAGTGCTTGTAGCAAGTTTGCTCTTAATCTTTAATTTAAAATCTAAAGCCAATTTATATTTCATGTATTAGATATATAGGACTTTTTGCAAAGGTTTATTTCTATTATCTTCTTTGTCATCATTTTTTTTTTTTAAGATTTTTTATTTATTTGTTAGAGAGACACAGCGAGAGAGGGAACACAAGCAGGGGGAGTGGGAGAGGGAGAGGCAGGCTTCCCACCAAGCAGGGAGCCTGATTGGGGCTCGATCCCAGGATTCTGGGACCATGACTTGAGCTGAAGGCAGATGCTTAACGACTGAGCCACCCAGGCATCCCTGTCTTGAGAATCCAAATAAATGAGTGACACGTAATTCAATAAATGAATATTTTTAAAATGTTTAAATATCTTTAAATATTCATGATTTTAAAATACCAATAATTCAAAGTATTAAATATTTTTAAATATTGAAGTATAGAAATTCAAATAAATATCTTTGAATGAATGAATGAGTTACAGAATGAGCTACATTTTTGTTGTACAGTGGGGAATGAAACCAGCCGAAGTCTCTTCTTTCATGGATATTTTGGTCTAGTAGGAAAACCAGAAAATAAAGAAGCCCATAAAATAAGTGATTATAAAAGAGTTGTTATGAAACAAACAAATGGGATCCTGAAGAGTAACTAACTCCTTGGCAGCATTGAGCAATGTTTTAGATGGGCTGCCCGGGAAGGCCTCCCTGATAAGGTGATGTTTAAACTGAGATCTTAAGTCATGTAGCAGCCTGAGGAAGAAAGCATTCTGAGTCCTTTGAGTGGGGTCTTGTGCCAAGAGTGAGGAATACCAGAAGGTGCAGTCTAAATCCCTGATCTCAGAAATTTCACCATATAAATGGGGACGTGGGGTACGTACAAAACAGTAAATACCAGGCCTAGGAAGGTTACCGACTGCCCCATCAAAACAAATGTGAGAGGTGAGCAGAGAGACTGGCCAGCACTGGAACAGCAGAGGAGGGACTATGACTTGAGGGAAAGTCCAAATTTCAG
Organism: Leptonychotes weddellii; assembly: GCF_054177405.1. NCBI lineage: Eukaryota > Metazoa > Chordata > Mammalia > Carnivora > Phocidae > Leptonychotes > Leptonychotes weddellii. The sequence goes on along the minus strand of NC_138381.1, from coordinate 30,665,829 downwards.
TAAGAGGGAATCAACACTCAGAAGATGATTTTTTTGAGAGAGAGAGAGAGAGAGGGAGGGAAGGAGGGAGAGAGAAGGGTGGGGGCGGGGGAAGGGCGGGGTGGGGTACAGAGGGAGAGAGAGAATCCCAGGCAGGCTCCATGCCCCGTGCAGAGCCTGATGTGGGGCTCAATCTCACAACCCTGAGATCATGCATGACCTGAGCTGAAATCAAGAGTCGGATGCTTAACTGACTGAGCCACCCAAGCACCTCTCAGAAGATGATTTTTAATTAAAGTTCTGATTATGATTTAGAACAGGATGTGTGTATTGTCTCCACCTATAACATTCCTCCTGTGTTCCAACTTTAGAACCAGGAAAGCAGTGTTATTTGTTTAGTTATTTGTTTGCTTGTTTGTTTTATTGCTTTACTTATAAATTCAATTTCCTGTGGAGTGAACTATTCACAGTGGACAGTCAGGAAATGTTCTTCTTTGCTTACCTGAAGAGCTTAAAGCAAAGATGCAGAGTCCAACCACCCTTGTCCACTGCAGTTCATAAATGAGCTGCAGTTAGGGGCCAAGTACTAAAGAGGTAAGTTCAACCCAGGCCAGGATTCCAAGGGGTCCCAGAGCTATCTCATAGAGACTTGCCTTGGAATGGCTAGGTGAGCAAATAACCAAAGATGAGTTGATGGGTCAGTGCAATTTAACCACTTCACTTTATTGAAACTCTCCATATATGAAGAATAATATTCAAGAAACCTCAATTAGTATGGTCCCAGGATGAGAGACCTCAAGGAATCTGGCCTTAGAGTACAGAAACCAAATATAGTTTGGATGAAAAAATCTATCACCAGCAGTCTTGGAAGAGATATCCTAGCTATGCTAACACTTCTTTAAAACTTGAGACCAAAACCAAACGGGGCATTATTTTCCTGTGCTGACTTACAACTCTACACAAATTTCTTTGAATATTTGGGGAAGGGATGGTGAAGCCTATACTTCAAAGTCCCTAGGCTCACAGGTTGGTCAGATACTATCTCATGATTGAAAGTGGATCCTAAAGCAATTGTTCGGCTGTGAAACATTTCTGGATTTAGAATTTTTTCAAGAGAAGTTAGAATGTTGTCACATTGGAGCTGCTCCTAATTCTGCACAGTGGCCCATATGATTTAGGACCACAGAAGGTGGTTGATGGGTGGTCAAGGTTCACTTCATTATGTCAGCACTGAATTGCTAAACTGTCCCTTAATACCCACACATCTCATCAAGCTGCCTGTAAGCTCCTTTGTTTCTCATCTTTGTTTCTCATGAATCTGTTTTTGCTTTTATTTTGGATACTGTGTCTGGTTATAATGAGAGAAGGCAGATCCCTTTTATTAGTTATAAAGCCAATTCTTTGCATTTTAATGAGCACCTCTTGATTACAGTACCTAGAACTTGTTGAACAACAGCAAACATTGCTTTATAATTTTTACACATTTGTGCATTAATTTGATGAGCATCAGGATGATTCTACCAATGTCTCCCCCACCCCATAGCACCAGACTAATTTTGCCATCCATTGTTTATCTCAAAGTATTTCAGTCTCTATAAATTTCTTATTTAGATATAAATATCTCATTGAGATCTAAGATTCTAAGTTACTGTTAGCTAGTCACCTTTTTTCAGGTTATTAGTTAATAAGATCTTCTCATACAGTACAGTGTAGCCCAGGATCAGAACTGAAGGGCTGGAACATTCAATCTGGAGAAAAATGAAGTCACTGGGTTGGTCTGCAGCCCTAAGAAAGCATATCTGGTCTGAGTATGGTACTGAATAAAGGTACTGAATAAAGGAAAACAGTTGCGAACTTAGAGTTTATTTTTTGGGGTAGGGAGGACTGGAGTTTAGATGGGATAAAAGGGAATGGTAAGAGAAAAAGGAGGTGGGAGAAGACAAATACTAATCACAAAATCTGCATAAAGTTGACCACTCCATCAGTCCATGAGCCCAACTTCTCACCTCTACTTTCCAACAGAAATGAATCTGAAGCTCTTTCCTCTTTTGCCAAAAATCATTAACCCTTTCTTCCCTTGTCCTCAGTTTGTGTGTATGCTCTTCTCTATTCCAATGTCCAGAAAGCACTCACGTATGTGAAAGATATTTCAAAATAAATGTGAGATCATTCAAAACATAAAATCTCTAAGAAGATAATACGATTCTAGGTGATAATCTTGCCTCAGAATATGCAACAGTCTATGTGGATGAGAATAAAATATGCAAACGTATGCAATCTCATTCATGTACACACATAGACCTAACAAGCATTTACACCTGCAAATGAGCATTTGAGAAGAGTTGAAAGAAGTGTGGCTTTTGCCATCCTACATACTCTCCTACCCCAATTTTGAAGTAATAGGTCAATCTTGCAATGCCATGCCAAGAGAGAAGCCACAAGCAAATTTTCTTTTGTGCTGCTGAACTTTTCCAGAAATGGGCAGTTTGCTTAACCACCTGAGAAAGAACCATGAGCCAGATGCAGACACATGCCAGCAAGAACCCAGGAACACCATTGCAGGCTGCTGGAATTCACAGACTACAAATCTGCAAAGGAGAGCAGCGTTAGTCCATCCAGCTGCGCGGACAAGAAGGTTAACGAAATTCCCTTTATACAATGATTTTGCTGAGGTGAGATGATTACCTCACTGGGCCCTGCTTGTGAAATTGCAGCGGTCAGGAAAATGTGGAGTGGCTATAAGCTAATCAGCTGGATAGCTGGGAGAACCAGTTTCAGAAAGCTGTCAGTTGAGAGATGTTTTCAACATATCAGCGGTATGATGCCCAGATAGCAGATTGCATAACAACTAGTGCAGCAAATAGATTGATTTTCTGCCCCCCAAAAGAAAATGTTTGACACAAGGAGGTGACCCAGTGCTTGAACAGACTTTCTGCATGAGGATCTTACCACATTTGAGTGCCAAACAAAAGGCAGAATCCAAAATGCTAGGTAGTCTCATTTTTAACTGGAAATCAAAGATTAAGCCCAAAATATAAGAATGTATTTTTCAACAAATACTCTTTTAAAGAAACCAATCATCTAATATCTTTAGGAATAAATATAAAATATAACACCTAAAATAAAACACCTGTTACATGTCTTGGCAATATATGTGTATCTTGAGAATCTATTTTTTTCTTTTTCTCCTAATTTTCTAATATCACCTTATTTTGCTTTTTCAGATGAGAACTTAATAACATCAAACCTCAAATAATGACATCTTTAATTCCTTTCAAAGCTATTTTTTATTGCATAGTTTTTTATACAAGTTATGGTGCAGCACAGTTGATAGAATTCTAAGAAATTAATTAATCAAATTAATTAAACTGCCAGATGCTTAAATATAAAATACTGTAAATTAGATATTGTTTTTGACAACCACCAAAATAGAATGTAATGATCAAATGAAAAATGTTAGTTATTTTTCTTCCCTGCCTTGTTTTCCTGTTTTTGAATTTTTAGTGTATAGCTTTGGATTTAGTTGGGCCAGAAATAAATTATTGGATTCAATTATGGAAAAAGTCATTTTCAGCCAAGAAGCCTATATGGTGGTAAAATGCCAGTTGTATGTCTTGTGGTTGAGTTGATGAAAACTGACTCAGCAATGTTCTTCAAAGACACTTAGAATCATGTGTTTTAGAGCTGTAAGTAATTTCAAGACTTTTTCTAGTTCAGTGTGCTACTTTTCACGAGTTAAAATAATATTTCTGTTTTATTGCACCTCAGGTTCAGAAAGGTTAGATAAGCTCCTGGAGGTTATAAAACTATTCTAGAGAGACCTAGAATCCAGGCTTCTGCTTCATAATACAGTATCTTTTTGGTATTCCAATATAACAAATGGGTATCATGTATGTTACCACCCTCTTTATCCATGTGCATGGTAGTCACTGTTAATCAGTGATGACCTGCTTTCCTGCTGAGCATGGAAGCAGCCCCAGAAAACATCCCATCTCATCAAAAGAGTTGAGCAATCCGCTCTGGAGAAGGGATGAAACCTGTGTTGAACCAGGCTCCTTTAAAGGGCATTCTTGAGAGGCTCCGAGTCAAGCCTTGTGACAGGAAATGTCTTCTAACTAAGTCAAAAAAGCCAATCAAGCTCATAAATTGTAACAAATGTGCCACAGTAAATGTATGATAGTAATAATCAGGGAACCTGTTTATATGGGTAACGGTGGGAAGGGGGTATATAGGAACTCTCTGTACTTTCTGGTCAATATTTCTGCAAACTTAAAACTGCTCTAAAAAACAAAGTCTATTTTTTTTTTTAATCTGTAGATTGGCTGACCTATTCCTGTTGTTGATCCATATGGAATCATCACATACATGGTACATTTGCACATGGCCATTTCTAGGCACCATAAATGCAACTGTGATGGACAAGTCAACCATAACTCACATTATCTGATGAGTATATTTTGAGGATGTGTTTGGAACAGGAAACCTAAATACACATCTTTCAAATTAAACTGCCTTTGATGTGTATCCATGGTGCAAGTATTTTTTTCTTGATGATGGAGTAATTACCAAGGCATAATAGTTGTTGTCAAAATACTTTTTTTTCCTTGTAGTTTCCCTAAAATTAGCAGGCTTAAGCTGTGGATTATGGAAGACAGTATACTTCAAGTGTGTGTACTATGATTCAAGGCTAAATAGGTCCCATAGGAAAAGTTTAAGAAAATGATGTTGTTTAGCTTGGCAAAGAGGAGACTAAAGGGTGCTCTGAGAATTATGTTTGAAATATGATGATCTATTAAATGGAGGACAGGAACCAGCTGTTCTTCATCTCCAGCAAGGAAAAAATAGGGAATTGACTCAGTGGAAGTTTGGGTTTTGGTATAGTAGTTCTTCCCTAATTAACCCCACTCCTTCTCTGAACATTATTTTACCCTTCTTTCATCAGAGACTTGGTTTTTAGCATATAGCATAAAATTCTACATACATTAATAGTCTTACTTTGTAATCTTCCCAAGATGTTTTAGTTTTATCTATCAGAAAGCATGTTATCTGCCATAAGCTAAACCTAGGATATAGTATTTCTTCCCAACTCTTCAGTAAGCCACCCAATGGCATGAACCATTTCCCTAAGAAACAGGTTAATAAATGCTTATGGTCTATTGGGATACTGAAACTTTCTGAATATGAAAACAAACCTAAACTTACTCAAACCCTCCATATTGAGAGCAAAGAACTATCATGAATATCTCTTCTGTATTAATCACACCACCATGCCCATAACATATATGCCCCACAGAAGGCTCTTACTGATTTCCTGAGTCTTAACATATTACATTTATCAGCCATGTACCATATTCTACCTCAAGGCAAGTATTTCCTCAGGACAGAAGAGACTCCTTGGACATTAGGTCACACATCTTTGTGTACCACTAACTGTATCCAAATCACATCATTGAGAAATATACAGCAAACCTGTTATACATAAAATATAGATACAAAAAAGCCCTGATGGTTCCTCTTCAAGAGCTTACCCTTCAGAGGGGAAAGAAGAAACTCAGGTACACATATCTCAGTTTGAGGCAGAGGCTAAGTAGACAATGGGGGTTTTATGAAAATATAATCCACCTTTGGAAACAAAGTGGGAATCACTGATTACATCATTAGGACCAGAGTGAGACCTCTAAAAATAACGGACTCAAAGTGCCTCTCCCAAAAGCAAGTCAGGAGACAGGGACTTTGGTAATCCATGAACTCAGGAATTACATCCTATGGCAGAAGCCCATCTCAACACAACTGGCAAGAAAAGAAAAGTGAGCATGATTATAAGAGCTTAAGAAGTTAGGACAAGCTTATCCTTCTATGTATTTCTTATTTTTGTTTCCCAAGTCTGTCTTCCTGTAACCAATAAAACTTACAATGTGAAAATAATTTGTGTGCTTGAATTTAGAAGCCACAAGAAAGCAGAACCAAAGGAAAATGTGTCCATAGTCAACATCAGACCTAGAGGAAAGAAAACCATGGGAGACAGGGGGATAAATGTAGAAACATAGAAAGAAGAAAAGATGCCTAAGTGCCATGCCTTTTGTGAATAGAGGGTGTCAGAGAGAGTCTGAGATGCATGACTCTGTGCTGAGAAGTGGAAAGCCCCGGGTGGAGCTGACAGAGAGATACAAGAAAATACAGGTAGCTCTAAGATTGGGGGAGGAGTTATAATTTAAGTGTAAACAAAATACTATACAACAATAAGAAGTGAAGGAATCTTGGAAGACACCTTGTAAGAAGTGGCTTTTGACCAAAGGTAGAGAAAGAAATTTGGCAAATAGATGTAGGGAGTGGACAATTTTAGGAAAATTCTAGAGTGTTTTACCCATTCCACAAGTGCCAGTTAAGGCTTTGTGTAGGAGGAAATCAGGCTCAAATATTAGCTTTTTAAAATTTCAGCCTTGTAACTGCTCTCTAGCCCTAACTGAAAATCTCTGAATAAATTAAGAGTAAAGAACGGATGTAAATGGTAGTGGATCATTTGTACAGGAGACAAATTGAAGAATATGACACCTGTGTTACTGCTTGAGAATAGTCTAGACCTAAAGCTGGCAAGGATGGTGGATAGATGAATTTTCTGAGATCCCAGAATTGGGAATTTATCTGTCCTAAAATGAGGCCTTATCCATCGTCATCCTGTCATGGCACAAGCAGAGATGTCCCATATGGATAGGCCCACCATGAAACAACCAGAAGGAACAGGTGGCAGATGTTGTCAGACAACTTAATCACTTTTAAAACATACCAATTTTTTTCCATGGCACTGAACTGACTAACTTATTTGAAAACTAGTTGATTTCTTCACTACTTTGCTGTTTCTCTTTATCATTTCAGAGCAGTATAGGAGGATATTTAACTAACTGTTAAATATATGTAATTGACCACTGAGTACTTTTTTTATCTGATTCTTATCCAGACAGTTTATATACACATACACACTCACATACACACATGAGTTCTGCATTCCAAGTCACAGTGAGGAACTAAACTAACTTTTATGTGATTTCTGATCTTTAAACCATCTTCTCCCCAAAAATGGAGAAATTGTGGACAACATATTTATCATTCTCTTGACATGAGCATAGATTTTTAGAAACTCTAAATCTTGTTCTAAGTGTCCACCTTGGTTAAAGCAGTTGATTTAGTCTTCATATGGGAAACAAAGGCAGAAGGGAACATAGATAAAATTAAATGTCCTTATAACCTGCAGCCCATTGACAAGTACTTGAGGCAGGCAGAATATAAAGTTCCTCCAGGAAGCTCCCAACTGTCTTAATGTTAATGCCTTGCTAGAGGGAGAAACAACCTTGGTTTGACCATAGCAAGGCCTCTGGTATCCTGTGAGTCTTCTTTAGCATATAAAAATCCTTTTGGAACTTCCCTTAGCTTTACTTCGCCCAACCCCAAAGTATAGAATCAGTTGCTCCTCACAGTCCTGGGGCAGCAGCTCTTTCTGTCCTCAGGTCCTGTCCCTGTGCTTTAATAAAACCACCGTTTTGCACCAAAGACATCTCAAGAATTCTTTCTTGGCCATTGGCTCCGGACCCCACCAACACACCAGCCTCACCAAAACATTCAAAAACTGTATCATTCTTAGTCTACATTTTCCCTAAAAGAATGAAGATACATTAATTAAATGCAGTTTATTTTATCTATATAGGTTGACTTTTTTAAAAAGACATATTTATTTATTTTGAGAGAGAGAGAGAGAGAAAATGGGGGAGGGGCAGAGGGAGAACGTCTCAAGCAGACTCCCACTCGGAACCCAATGTAGGGCTCGATCTCATGACCCTGAGATCACCACCTGAGTGGAAACCAAAAGTCAGATGCTCAACTGGATGCTCAACTGACTGCGCCACCCAGGTGCCCCTATATAATAGGTTGACATTTGACAGATTAACCTTCTTTCTTGTCCTCAACCTCAGTCAAGGTCTTTTTTCTTTTTTTTTTTTTTTTTTTTGGTGTGTGACTGATTTTAGGATGTGAGGGAATAGCTGAGTTTAAGTGCATTCCAGGCTCCCCTTCCAGCTCCCCCAGTGTCCTTGAACAGGATCTTGTTAGCACCTGAAAAGTTTGGCACACACTAAGGCAATTAGCTTCCTTTCACACCTAAATTTACCTCCACCCCATGCAAACTTGCAGCTGTTCTCTTGCATTTGTTACCCAAATGATCTCCCTAGTAAACAGTGAATCATGAGGCTGAGGCAACATAACCTTATTGGCCTCCTAGGGACCTGGTCCTATCCCCTTAAAATATTCTCTTCACTACTTTTACTTGGGAGTCATTTTCCACATTTAGCATTGAAAACTTCGAGCATTTTCAATAATGCTTTTCAGTGGAATAATAGTGGAAAACAAATGAACTCCTTTAAATTGATTACTTCTAAGTGTTAGATTTCCCATTGATTTTTAACTAGTGATTAGCAAGTATTTATTTCATCAAATACTTATTTATTTAATAGTCAATGTATTAAATACTGTGTACACAATAGTATATTTTTTATTATGGGGAATAAAAAGTAATTGAGACCTTATTTTTTGCCTGTTAGATACATAGGTACATACAAACTATGCCTATACACAATATAAATAGAACAATAGCTTTTATTGTGATGCTTGACAAGTTTTATGGAGTTCTCAAGTGGATCCTAAAAGTTCTAAATTAGATATTATTTTTAAGGAATGAATCATCAACTTTGGTCAAAGAAGAAACTGAAGTAGAAAGGTCTGGGCCAAATCTTGAATATGAGGGTATTTGCTCATTCTTTTGAGGTTCAAATTCAGCATCCTTTGGTCAGGTGTCTATGTACCATGAGTGAAATGTAGAGAAGTAGGGCATTCTAAGCAGAAGGTTGGTTTCAGTGGATTCATTGAGGTGGAAATCTAGACTGGTATAATTTTAAGAGAACTAGACATGATAGCAAGCATCAACTAATACTCAGTATGTGGAAGGCTTTCCTGCTGGTGAATGGTCAGGGGTGAGAAAGTATAGGAGTCAGAGCATTTTTAAGGTATAATAATGTACAAGGAAAACCAAAATTAGAAACCTTGGCTATCCAAGAAAGGCATGAGGGCCCCTGAATGTCTGAGGAGGGAGTCACAGGATATAGGCCGTCCATGGGATCTGAACAAGAAGAGGAAGTTACAGAACCAGTGACTGAATGCTACTCTTTCTGAGAAATCACTACCTAAACTGTTAAAAGTTTTTTGTTTTTTTTAAAGATTTTATTTATTTATTTGACACAAAGAGAGAGCTAGAGAGAGCACAAACAGGGGGAGCAGCAGGCAGGCAAAGGGAGAGGGAGAAGCAGGCTCTCTGCTGAGCAAGGAGCCCGATGCGGGGCTCCATCCCAGGACCCTGGGATCATGACCTGAGCCGAAGGCAGCTGCCCAACCAACTGAGCCACCCAGGCGCCCCCCCTGTTAAAAGTTTTTGATTCTATCCCTGAAGGTCTTGAAGACTGTTGACCTAGTGTTGTGTGTCAGAGTCTAAATGGATCCCTCTTGTGTAATTTTCTGTATTAAGTGAGCAGAATTAATCATAGCCAATTAAAAAAGATTATAGGTACCAGTGTTGAGGGTATCTAGAGTTATTAAATTTATAAAATATAAGAGTTATAAGGATATGGCGGTGTGTAGATACTGAATCTAAAAGGCAGCATTCGAAGAGGGTGGCTGATAATACAAACTCTACAAACGGTTGAAGATAAGCTGACTTCAAACTTAAGAAGGATCCAGAAGTTGTGAACACTGTGTCCAAAACTGTGAGTGTCATTAATTTTTAGTATCTTAAAGAAATTTATAATTACATGTGTAATAATGTCCTTAACATAAAATAAGGCATTCCCATATCTTTTTAACATTTGTTTCATAGGAATCATTCTATATTCCCATAAATTTAAAGTAACTAATTTGCTATAGAGGTTTATAAACAATGCATTTTAAAAATGCATTTTATATATTCTCAGAAAAGGGTTATTATTACCTTGTGTCATTCTTTTTCTCCTTTCTTTATCCTTGTTCCCTCTCTTTCTTCCTCTCCCGTCCTTTTTTTCTTCTTTCCTTCTTCCTTTCCTCCTTCCTTTCTTCTTTCCTTTCTTTCTTTTTTATTTCTTTCTTATTTTTCTCATGTATGAAGTATAAATAACTCATGTTTTCATTTCCTTGTTTTAAGGAAACACCTATCTGAAAAATAGGTTAATATGCATGGTAGGAATTTAAAATTTCTTTAAGACTCATAATAAAACCACAGCTCCTTTGCAATGCTGAAAATTATATCAGCATTTCTGTGTCATCCTCAGAATCTCTTCCTACATTTATAGCTGTCCAGAGTATCTTCTGGAAGACTATAAAGACAAAGAGAATAAAACTCTTCTGCAGAATCTAGCCTTAAGTCTGATCTTTGTGTCATATCTTTTTACGTTTGAGATACCATTAGGTTAAAGCTTAAACAAAAAAAAAAACCTGATCATCCTCACAGTTCTGAGTTTTGGTCCCTTTATCAAGCTTATTGGGGAATTTCTTCATCATAATCAACATCCTCACTTTTCTCATCTGCAAAGACGCTGTGTAAAAAATTACCACACATTTGGGAGCTTAAAATAACACACACTTATTATCTCAGTCTTTGTGTCTCAGAAGTCTGGCCATGGCTTAGCTGGGTCTTTTGCTTTCATTTCACAAAGTTGCAATCAAGGTATCTTTTGGCCAGATTGCATTATCATCTGGCAGCTCAACTGGGGAAAAATCCACTTCCAAGCTCACTCTGTTGTTGGCAGAATTCATTGCCTTGTGGTTATATAGGACTGAGAGCCCCAGCTTCTGGCTAGCTGTCACCTGGAAGCCATTCTCTATTCCCCAGCTCCTGCCATGTGGCCTTCTCCATAGACAGTTCACAACATGGCAGTGTGCTTCTTTAGGCTAGTAGGAGAGCATGAGCAAGTCCACTAGCAAGGCAGAGTATATATAACATAATTTAGTCATGGGAGTGATATCCCATCACCTTTGCATATTCAGCTAGTTAGAAGAAAGTCAACATGCTGCATCCACACTCAAGGAGAAAAGATTATACAAGAGCATGCACACCAGGAGGTGGGGGTCATGGGGCCCCTTAAAGTCTGTCCACAAAGTGGGTATGGTTTAACATTCAGAGAGTCTTCAATCTTGGAAAACAAGCAATCAGCATGGCTTCATCCATCACAGCCCAGCTGATCAGCCCATCCATTTCACAAAGATCCCCAGAGGTAAGAAATATAGTGCTATAAAATAAAGATGATATTGGAGGGCAACCTGTTAGGTGACTGGTGAGTGATGAAGTTGCTGTTCATCTCGCCATTATTTGTGGTATGAGCTTCTGATTTCTAATCCTAGCCATGATTCAGGGTCTATTAATGATGACAGGCCTAATTCCTCTTTAACTTCTTCCCCAACTTTCAAAATGTAGATGATGATATACATCAATCTTAGAAGGGCAGTATGAGCTTTAGCATGTAAAGAATTCAGCCCAATTTTGTATAGAAATACTTTTGAGTAAGAATTCAGCAGAAAGCAGCATAAATCTTTAAGGAGCTGGCACAAAACAGTGTTGGGGAGGAAATAGAGTTCTAATTTAATATAGAGAAATGAAGGCTAAGGGGTGATTTAATTGCAATCTACAAATATAGGAGAAATCTTTATAAGAAAAAAACTATTTTACATATTCAAAGAAGTCCAAATTAGATTAAATTAAGGAAAAAGGGGATTTTGTTTAGCCAACACATTTTTTTTTTTAAGGCTTTGAAGAGATTCTACAGTCTTCTTCTATAGGTGGGCTTTAAAGCTAAACTTGGCATGTGTTTCAGGATGAATTGGAAATGTCCTTGATGTTTTTTTGTCTTTTCTTGGATCCTATTTATTAATATGCATTACGAAAAGTGTAAACTTCCTTCTAAAATAATTAAGCAATTTTTAGTTCTTTATTCAGAAAAACATGAGGTAAACTGTTCTGAATTTTGATAATATGAGCCAGTTAGTTCGAAGAGTGGCGTCATACTACCCAGGGGAAATAGCTGAACATAGAAAGGTATAAAGGTACCCTTTGGTGCCCAAATTTGGTCTGAATTTTTTTGTTTGCATCAGTGGAACACTTGAATCTATGACTATGCTTCTATATAAAATAGATAACTGTAATGAAAAGGCTTAAATTGAGCTAAAAACAGTTTAGAAACCACAAATAGAAAGGAAGAGAGGGAGAAAACAAGCAAACGGGTTATTACACCAGACTGGTTAGTAAGTGATAAGACTGCTAAATGTCAAATAATGCTTAACATCATGGACTCTAAGGAAGGCAACCATGTCCAATCTTACAGTATATGCATGATTCACTTCAATACTCTTGACAAAATTTCACCAATTTTTTTGGAATCATTTCATTGGCTAGAATCTCAACTTTTCTTCAGTTAATTTGTTTCAATGTTGCATGCTGAGAAAGTTCTTTCTTATGTTGATCCTTATTTTTCATAGCATTATTGTTTGTTCTCTGGAGCAGTACATAGGTACTTTATTTTTTTCTTTAACATATATACCCCTTGCATATGTGAAGATGGCCATCAGGATATTTCCTTAATATTCTCTCTTTTTTTTCTGATCACCTAGAGTTCTTTAACTGCTTAATTTATTAAGCAGCCTTAAGTTCTTTCAGGAGCTTCCCCCAGCCCCAACATCTCTATTCTAGAGAAGAGATGAGATCATAATGGCCAAATCCTTAGCTAGATATGGATGGAGTGTTGACTTGCCTATGAATTTAACTTCAAAACCAGTTGCTTAATCAGTTCATCACAAAGACACAGACTGGCTCATAAAACAACAGATGAGTGAGCACACAATAAAATCAAAGCTGCAAACGGCCATTAAACACTAAAGATATATTGTAGAGTAGAACTTGCTTAGGTAAGAACTTCCTGCCCAGTGCCATGCCATGATGATTAATGCGTGCATATGTGAACTTTATGAAAAAGATAATGAATTGATTGTGTTCTTTTTTTTTTATTTTTTTTTTAAAGATTTTATTTATTTATTTGAGACAGAGAATGAGAGGGAGGAGGGTCAGAGGGAGAAGCAGACTCCCTGCTGAGCAGGGAGCCCGATGCGGGACTGGATCCCGGGACTCCAGGATCATGACCTGAGCCGAAGGCAGTCGCTTAACCAACTGAGCCACCCAGGCGCCCGAATTGATTGTGTTCTTAAATGATGCCATTTTAGACCTGTTTGGCTTCCTCTCCTCCCTCGGGAATCAACTGACCACACTCTGTTAGTTTAAACAAATGAACATTTAATGTTGGCCATTCTGCCAACCAAGTTGGGGGAAAATGAAATCATTTATCAAGGGAAAAAGAAAGAAAAATAATGAAATGGCTTCTGGGAAAAAGGTGAGGACCAGTAGTTATCAAGGAGGGGAGTGTGCCACAGATACCGATTAAAGATATAATAGGGCTTTAGGCTGGCTTTCATACTGTGGTTTCTGCCTATTTTGGTATCAGGGAGCCAATTTTAATCATATCCTGAGTCTTGTTCCTTAAAGACAGCCTTCTTTGGCAACTCTAATTTTAATACTAGCTCCTGTGAACACATCATCTTTTTCTTGGTGGTTATCCAGTGGATTATGAATGATAGCAAAATAATTAGGGAATCTATAAGTGGAAAATGCAATTTGAGGGCCAATTTGGAATAATAGACCAAAGGCTACCTTGGTCATATATCTAACATTTAACATCAATCCACCAATTGACTAATATTTATTGTACTTAGTACTATTCTAATAACTGAGGGAAGTACAAGGAAAATAGAAGTCATGACCTCCATCCTCAGGAGCTTTTATAAAGCTTTAAGAAGAGAAAACATGTGCCTGATATATATATTAAATTATATATTATTTTATTAATATTTATGTATTTAATATTAACATGTTATATATGTATAATACATTTAATATACACATAAATATATACATATATACACAAAATGACCTGAGTGTTATGATAATGAGAGCTATAGATTAAGAGAAAGGAGGGAACCATCATTGTTGGATAAAGTATACTGAAAAGTGGTCTTAAGAGGCTGAGAAGGAAACCAGTCCTGTTTTTTCTGTATGATTTTATTATTTATGTTATTGTTTATTAAAGCCATCATGAATTACACATATATAGCATATTCATGTATTTATAAATATACAATACATACATAATTGATAAAGAGTAACAAATCTTTTCAGCATAAGGATATACTGTCAGATAGAGGTTTCCATTCTAGCACAGTCATTGTATTCACACTCTGAGGATGACAAAGAGGACCAGATGAATGGATGGGGAAGGGAATATTGAATGATGAGTGCAACTTGAAGGACTTTTTTGGTGGCAGATGATGATGTATCACCTTCAGCTAGAAAAAAATGGTAGGTATAGAAATTCCCTTGCAAAGTTTTCTGAGGTTTATTATGTACTGAACTCTCATGTGCCAGTCACACAGTTCCTGGGAATAAGCAGCTTGAATGCCAACTCTAAAGCCAGATTTAGGGCCTCTAACTATTGGACTTGTCCATAGTCTTGCCTTTATGAGCAGTTGGCTATGGGAGGGAGGGAATAAGGTCTGGACTAAGCTGGGAGAAGGTGTTTTGCTACTTACCATGTATAGAAAGAGCAGAGGAAGGTTTCAGTATGGTTCAGAGGGAGACTTTTGTACTGTGCTAGTGGGAAAGCATTAACATTAACTAAATTAGTAAAGCCAAGAGAAGCTAGAACTTGGAAAGGATAAGACAACAAGAGAAAACCAGCAAAACTGTGTCAAGTACAAGACCAAGACCGAGGATATCCAAACACATAAAATACATCTGACTAGCTGATGCTGTACTCTCTGTCAAAGCTCCTCTGACTGTTCTCCTGTATTTCCTTTATGAGCAACCTGCTAGTTCTTACAAAGGTGTGGAGCATTTTTAGAGGAACTAAAGAAAGCCAAAGGAATTTTAAAGGATCTGTACCTGTTTCTCTGTAAGAAAAAAAAATGTATTAACATCTGCTTATTTATCTTTTAACATACTAATCACACTCATGTAAATTGAGTGTAAAGACAATACAAGAGAAAATAATATATTATGTATTATATATTATTATATATTTATAATAAGAAAATATTGGAAACATCTTTATATTCAACAAAAAAGGAAAATATCTAAGAAAATGATGGTATAGGCCTATAATGCAAATCTCAAGATTAACATATTTAAAGTCCATGTTACAATATAAAAAATATTATTGAGCGGGCGCCTGGGTGGCTCAGTTGGTTAAGCAACTGCCTTCAGCTCAGGTCATGATCCTGGAGTCCCAGGATCGAGTCCCACATCAGACTCCCTGCTCAGCAGGGGGTCTGCTTTTCCCTCTCCCGCTTCCCTCCTCTTGTGCTCTCTCTCACTCTCTCTCTCTCTCAAATAAATAAATAAAATATTAAAAAATATATATATTATTGAGCTAGTACCAGATTTTTTAAAAATATACACTTGTTTTCTTCCTTAGACTATTTCTTAAATGAATAGATTAACACTTAATACATCATGGTTGTTATAGATGAATATTTTCCTCCCATATAAAATTTGAAATTTCTTGTTGGCAAGGATAATGTCTTACTCATCTCTCTATCCTTCTTATAGGGCCAACTCTATGTCTAATACACTGCACTAAATTGAAGAGTTGAGAATTCAGGAAATGAAAAGTCTTATGTTACAATAGTAGGAATCTTATTTTTACTTCTAGATTTTATTATATTTTTTTATCATATTCTGTTAAAAGCTATCTGGTTATATTTCTTTGCTGGTATCTTTACTTGTGTTCACAGCAGAAGTCAGAGGGGGAAGTTTTCTCCAGAGATATAAATGATTCTTTACTGGTTTTTGGATATGCAAGTCACTCAAGGACTGATCAATTTTTGTTGCCTGGGAAGACCCATTTGGCTATTATTTATACAGCTGTGCTTCTGAGATGGAGTGTGAGAGAAGGAGAGGTGGGTGATAACCAAAAGTACTGGAAAGGTTTACTAATGGGCAGGAGGAGAACTGAAGAAAGGCAAAGCTTTTATTTCTAATCTGAGGTGAACGCGTGCGAGCAACACTTACAGATCTGGTGATCCTTCTAGGCTTTCCCAGAACCAATTTGTCAAGCTTATCTCCAGGCCTATTGCCTGATCCAGCTCTGTCCTATCTCCCCGATCCCAGATGGCTGCTCCATAGCCACTGTCGTCTCCCAGTGGTCACTTCCCTCCTTTTGAGGTCTGCCTTGGCTGTCAATGCAAGACTGTTTTTACTTCCTCAATTTCTACTTCTTTGTTTTTCAAATGACTTGAAAGAAATCCAGAGTTCTATCATTTATTTTTACATCCCAATATGCCTCGGATATATATTACCAATACTTATTCCTCTGTTCTCCAAGGGAAGAAAATGGTTGTTCACATGCAGAAGGTATGGAGGAAACTCCCACCACAGTGTACTGTCATATCAGATAATCATTTAATCACTGACTAAATCTAAGACACTGAGATCAGAAGATTCAAGAACTCTGGGAGACTTTAAAAACCTTTCCAAATTAAGCATTTATTGTTACTTCAATGCTTTCTTGCTACTTAATTTTCCTGAGTCTCATTTTAGGAGAAATTTGCTCCTTTAGCCTTGCACACTTCATCTCAATCAATACACTATTCTCCCTAGAGGTCCCAAATTATTCTTTTCAAATGTCTTTTTTATCTACCCTTGGAAACAACACAAGCAAATGGAGTCTGACTTCCAGCTGTCAAATCAAGAGTTGAGGCAAACCCTGTGAGCACGAATCACTCCATCTTGCCTTGCTCAATCTGGGTAATGTGGCACAGTCCCAAAACCTCCCCTACCACCAAGAGAGAGAAAGGAGTAAAAGACAGATTGAATAATTTTCAAAACTTGGAAAATTTGTTGCTTTCTTTTAATTATACATTATTTGGTTACACATAAACTAGTTCCTAAATAGTGAATCCTTGCTTATGTTCCTTGGACTTCTTTGGTAAGTCCGGGTTAAGATTTGGAAATAGGATATTTTAAGTGAGCTACCTTATTTTTGTTAAGAATTGAACTCGAACTTCCCTATAATTCCCTCGCTGGGAATCCATACCCTGGAAAATGTGGTAACAAGGTTTCTCTGATTCTTTAATGGACTAAAACATCCTGGTTGAGACAGGCTAATAAATGTAAGCTATTGATCACATTGTTGAGTATGATAAAGAAAGGTCTGTTTTCAAGGCAGCATTATTTGAAAATCGTAGGGATCATTATAAATGTGTTACTTATATGTTGACTTATATGTTGCCTCTGTTCAAAACAAGATTGTTTCCTTTGGGGCCTAATTTCAAGGCAGTTTAATGAATTTTTCACACACACCACACACACATGCACACACACAGGTGTTACTACTTTATAGTTGAACCTAATAGATCATGTCTCCCTGTTTTGTTTGAGGGTCCAATTTCTTCCCTTTCTGTGTAGCTTCCAGAGGATCCTAATACCGTGCAAAATGCAAAACAAACAAAACCCCTTCATTTTTGCCCTGATGATAATTGTAGAATGGCAGTAATGATGTTGTTGGAAGTTTTAAAAATGAAAATACCTAACCAGGTTCAGAGACATTATCCAGATACGTTTCATGTGCTTTCCATAGTACATTCACATTTTTTTTTTAACAAGACGATAAAACAAGGACAGCAACTCTTTATTTTCCATCCTCCACTGTCCCAAATCCTCAGACTCTATCAAAGTGCACCTTGAGCTCCACCTCCCACATTGTGTTCCCCACTGGGGCCAATCCTCCAGCTAACTCCATTTCCCCTTTGTAAACGCTCGATGTGCTGACCTATTTAAAAATATAACTCAGGTGCCTGGCGAACCATGATGCCTGCCAGCTCTTCAGATAAAGAGGATCCACTTATTAATCTGCTCTGTCTCCATCTGCCCGCTCAATTGGGATTGACTGCTTGCTGTCCAGACTGATACCAGGGAAATCTGATTGAGGACAAGAATCTCTTTGTACGTTTACCCCACTGATACAGCATGACAGGTCTGTTGCGGCCAGGGAGTGAAGCTGATGTGACATGATGTCAGATGGCCTACCATTGTATGTCAGAAATTAAAAAGAAAATTCTTTCAAACTGGAATTCCTTATGTGATTTTTATTTCCTTGGGCTTTGAGCAGATTGAGTATTGAATTGCTTGACTGGAGCCCATGGATAATTTAATACCTGCAACATTAGTTCCTGGGTGAATTTCAGCCACATTTGACTTGTTCAGTATGGCGTCTCAGTTCCAACCATTTCATGGAACTCTTGTAAATATTGATTGATGAAATCCCAAAGAAATACGTTTTCTAGCTCTGATTCTGAATGCTCCAGAAGGAAAGATTTGATCTGTTTTGTCCTTCCTACTCCTTATCTAGTGGTGTGAGAAGTAAATAAAAATTTGGGACCTTCTTTTATCCTTCTCAAGTTAGAACAGTCAATTCTTACAACTTGGGAAAAAAAAAAAAGCTGATGTGATTTGATCCACCAAAGTAGGACCGAATAAAAATAACAAATAAGCAAGTAAGCAAGAATAGCACACAAATAAACTCAAACTGTATCAGTGGAACCAAATTTTATTGATTATTTTTTGGGAAGCTTTTGGAGTCCCCCAGTTTGAGGTATTGGCTACATAAAATTAACTATCCAGAAGAATGTAAGCATAGTGTATGTATATATGGTTCTTAAGCACTAAATGGTTAGCATGTCATGCACATAGTATTCAGATTTTAGTATGTGGTTCTCCCTTTGTTGAAAAGATCAGGTAGAACTAGCCTTAGATCACATCTAGAATCAAAACTGAATGGCTTATAAAATTCCTAAAAATCATTTATTAATAAAAAATCAAAAGAGAAAAGAGACACACAGGTAAGAGTTAAAGACCTTATAGGAATTCACATTTGGTAACAAGGAACAAAATATTATCACTTTCTTAATATTCAGCTTTTACTCTTTAGTCAAGGCTAATCATTTGTCAATTTGTGTAAGCTCCAGTGCTTAAAAATTCACATGTGAATGAAATATGTGGCTGATCCTTATTCTTTATTATAAATTAAGCAGTATGAAATGTAAATACTATTGGAGAAAATAAAATCTCATTCGTTCAATGTAAATAACACTGAATAAATTAATAAATTGACTGGCTTCTCTTTGATATTCATGTGATGAGAGTGTATGTGTGTATTTATGTGTGTATGTGAACACGTAAGGTATTTGAAGCACTGGAGAGAAAAAGAACTTGGTTAAACAGATAAAAGAGAGTAGCTTGCTACAACAAAAGTTTTTTTTTAAGATTTTTTTTTAAGGATTTTTATTTATTTATTTGACAGAGAGAGACAGCGAGAGAGGGAACACAAGCAGGGGGAGTGAGAGAGGGAGAAGCAGGCTTCCCACTGAGCAGGGAGCCCGACAGGAGGCTCAATCCCAGGACCCTGGGATCACGACCTGAGCCGAAGGCAGATGCCTAATGACTGAGCCACCCAGGCACCTCTTTTTTTAAGATTTTATTTATTTATTTGAGAGAGAGCACAAGCAGGTGGAGGGGCAGAGGGAGAGAGAGAGAGAGAAGCAGACTCCTTGCTGAGCAGGGAGCCTGATGTGGGGCTCGATCCCAGGACCCTGAGATCATGACCTGAGCTGAAGGCAGATGCTCAACGAACTAAGCCACCCAGATACCCCCCAAATTTTTTTTAAAAAATCAAGAAATTCTCTTAACAGTAAGAAGTCTATTGTAGATTATTTCCTTAAGTTAACATAGTGAAATTTCTTTGCCATAATTATTTTAGACAAAAATATAAGAGGAAAAACAAGTCCACAATAAGATTAGTGAGAGAAAATAATTCTGTTTTTCTGTTTTGTTTTGTTTTGTTTTTTAAGGTATAATTGACATAACATTATATTAGTTTCAGGTGTACAATGTAATAATTTGATATTTGTATATATATTCGATCATTTGCAAAATGATCACCACTAAGTCCATTTAACATCCGTCACCATACATAGTTACAAAATTTTTTTCTTATGTTGAGAACTTTTAAGATCCACTCTTATAGCTACTTTCAAATATACAGTACAGTATTATTAACTATAGTCACCATATTCGGCATTATAGCCCCATGACTTATTCATATTATAACTGGATATTTGTAATTTTTGACCCTCTTCACCCACTTTCCCCCACCCCCACCCTGGGTAACCAGCAATCTGTATTCTACATCCATAAGCTCGTTTTTTTTTTTGTTTTGTTTCATTTTCTTTCTTTTTTTTTTTTTTTTAGTTTCCACGAAGGAGATTATACAGTATTTGTCTTTTTCTGTCTGATTTACTTCATGCTTAGCCTAATACCCTTGAGGTCCACCCATGTTCTTGTAAACGGCAAGATATTTTTATGGCCGAATAATATTCCATTCTGTATATGTACCACAATTTCTTTATCCATTCATTTGTCAATGAAAACTTAAGGTGTTTCTATATCTTGGTTATTGTAAATAATGCTGCAATGAACATGGAGGTACAGATATCTTTTTGAATTAGTGTTTTCATTGTCTTCAAATAAATATCCCAGAAGCAGGATTGCTGGATCGTATGGTTGTTCTATTTTTAATTTTTTTAAGGAAACTCCATACTGTTTTCATAGTGGCCGCTCCAATTTACATTCCCACCAACAGTACACAAAGGTTTCTTTTATTCTGTATCCTTGCCAACGCTTGTATTTTTGTCTTTTTGATAATAACCATTATAACAGGTATGAGGTGATACCTCATGTGGTTTTGACTTGCATTTCCCTGTTTTAATCCCACCTTATTGATTGAAAATTTACTTGGATATTGAGTTTTCCTTATCTCCATGGATCCATTTCCATTTTTCTCTAATCTAGAGTAGAAAAGAGAGTCCATTCAAATGCATATTCTTTTTACTAAGCAAGAGTTGGGTCATGCATTCTTGGACCTTTTCTGGATGAATTAAGCCGAACAGAGAAAACGTGGAATAAAATTATCCTTTAGAGTGATACCTAAAGTCATGTACCCAAAGTCCATTCCAAGTATGCAGCTTTTCATTTATTTTCCTCTGGGACTTCAGTCAACAGAGAATCCCCAGTGAAAACAATTGATATCCCCAGCTGAGAAAAAACAAATCACACAAAAACAAGGACAGAAAGAAGTCACATCACCGGAATCATGGAATTCTACAAATACTTCAGGAAAGTAAAGAGATATATGACCAAGAAAGAGCATTCAGAATGTTCTAGAACAAAAGTATTCATATTACAAACCATGAAAATGCACAAAAATGTGTAGGACACAAAAAAATCTACTTGTATTTTGTAGGATGGAGTTAAAATATTATATGATGTTGGAGCGCCTGGGTGGCTCAGTTGGTTGAGTGTCCCAACTCTTGATTTCAGCTCAGGTCATGATCCTAGGGTCTTGAGATCTGAGATGGAACCCCAAGTCAGGCTCTGCGCTCAGCGGGGAGTCTGCTTGAGATTCTCTCTCTCCATCTCCCTCTGTCCCTCCCCACCACACTCTCTCTCTCTAAAAACTAAATAAATAAATCTTAAAAAGATATATGATGATATTAATTATAGCATCCAAAAGTAAAAAACTTCATCTGTTTCATCCTGTATGCCACACAAAATTATGCACCTTGATACTCAAAGAATCAAAGACTGGCGCAGAGGACTTGACATGGCAACTTTCTTTTTGAAGGCAGGAATGTACCAACTTAAGCCAGGTAAATGAAACATAACTTTAGAAATAGATCTGGAGAAAAGTTTATTTCCCAGACTCCCAAGAAATGGAGCCACTGAAAACAAGCAAATGTTACTTCCTAGAGAAGGAGTGGGAGAGAGAAAAATGAGAAAATAAATGTTGTTCATTATTAATTTGCCATTTGCTTCAAGGAAAATGTTTGCAGGCAAAGTTGCTTGTATCTTAAACTGAATATTTTTCTCATCCACACTGTAATAGTCTTTTTTTTTCAAATTATGTTTTCTTCTAATCAAAAAGCTTTCTTGAAGCCAGTCAAGGTGGGAGGCCAGAAAGTTGATAAGGAGGTCATTATAACAACTCATGGAAGATATAAAACAATCCATTTCAAAGAGTGGGGACTATTTCCTATCAACATTTGCAATATGAGTGATTATTTAGCAATTCCTCTTCTCCTTTTCTTCTATTCTTATCCCCCACATGCTCTGTAGTAGAAAACTTTGACCTTGCTAAGAGAAATAATAACGTAACATATCTGCACCATCCGTGTGATTAATACCGCCCTCTGAAAGGAGCACCTCAACTGGCAAAATACAACTAAAATGCATGAGCACACTGAGGAACTCTTTGCCTTGTTCACCTTCTTTCTAAATAATTCATCAGTTTAATGATAATGACATTCAAATATCATAATTACAGCTGACTCTTTAAAAAACATCAATTCCAGGGCCAAAAATGGAGTAACCAGCCCCCACTTCTTTTCTCACCATTAGCTGTTAATGCCAAAATATGATCTTTATTCATTTCACTGACATAATATAAAACCAATGTAGATTTCCCATTTTTCATAAAATTTTCATCTGCACTATTAGTTTCACTGATAGCAGACTGCAAAATGTTGTTAAGCTACAAGATGGAAGACACTGAGAAAACCTCAGCATGTTAAGAAGCCATAAAATTTTATTCAGTTCATTTACTGCTACAGTCCAGTAACCCTATAGTAAGAGTGTGCTATTTTTATTGTGTATTTATTTAAAGGTTGAATATTTTGTTCCCCGGACCAGACATCTGAGTTCATCTGGACTCCTAATACACTGTGTTGTATTCTATTTGGGGGTTTATCATCTCCTTGAAAGTGTTTTTGTATTTTTGTTGTTGGGGAAGAGATGATGACAGAATATTGCAAACAAAAGCTTAGCTATGGATAAAGGGTCATTTGTGCTTGGAATTCAACCATCGATGTAAGGGTCTCATGTGATGCTGAGGAGGATTTGCTTTGCCCTCCTCTTCTTCCATCTTATATCTCTTCCAAAGCAAATCTCAGGGCAGAGTACAGTGAAGCACAATGTAATAGACTTTGTGTTGGTTGGTCTGGCAGTTGGCCAGAGGTGCTTAACTGCTCACACAATCCTGCAGAAGTCAGCCACATTTTGCATTTATTGTTTTGCTAGTATGTCTCAGCAGTTTGACGTAAATAGATAAGATCTTTTTCAGGCAGCATGATGCAAAACCAGTTTTAGGTCTACTCATGAAACCATAGCTATCTAAAGCTAGCTTGTCTGTTTTCATACCGAGTTATATCATATCATATTTCATATCATATCATATTGTATGAAAGTTGCAGCACGAAGACACAAGAGGCTATGCATATCAGTTTTGCCAATATATGGAATGTATCTCAATACCCTGGACTTCTCTAACCACAGAGCGACGGCAGTTACACCAGTGGTAACTCCACTGTGGAAAAAAAAAAAATCATCAAGTAAGGCACAAAGGAGAGCAAAAGGGGCCATTGTTCCTACTGGTCTCTCACTTAGGACCAAAGTGTTCGTTGCACCAGGCTTTGCAAACTCCCAGGAAACCCACTGCTGTACATCTTGACTTAGGCCCCATGAGTAACTGTTTCCTACTCAGTCCCAATGAAAGACCACATTGAAACTCCAGGTGCAGTAAACTAGCAACAAAAACTACAATAACAGACCAGACAAATGATCTACAGCATCCATAATATATTCTCGCTGTGTCTGTGACTTGTTAGGAACCTAGAAGACAAGCCTGTCCTTACTTGGTCCCCTCATCTGTAATATGGGTTGATAAGAGAACCTACGCCAGTTGCAGTGTTTTCTCTTGAAAGTGCAAAATATGGGGTTGATAAAAGCAAAGTGTGCTTTTTTTTTTTTTTAAAGATTTTACTTATTTATTTGACAGAGAGAGACATAGCAAGAGAGGGAACACAAGCAGGGGGAGGGGGAGAGGGAGAAGCAGGCTTCCCCGTGGAGCAGGGAGCCCGATGTGGGGCTCGATCCCAGGACCCTGGAATCACGACCTGAGCTGAAGGCAGACGCTTAACGACTGAGCCACCCAGGCGCCCAGCAAAGTGTGCATTTTTTTTTTTTAAAGATTTTATTTATTTATTTGACAGAGAGAGACAGCAAGAGAGGGAACACAAGCAGGGGGAGGGGGAGAGGGAGAAGCAGGCTTCCCGTGGAGCAGGGAGCCCAATGCGGGACTCGATCCCAGGACCCTGGGATCACGACCTGAGCCGAAGGCAGACGCCCAACGACTGAGCCACCCAGGCGCCCCGCAAAGTGTGCATTTTTAAAGGCACATGAGAGAGAGATTTAAATCACCTGAGATAGTCTGTATTTATTCATTCCAAAGAGGTACAAAGGCTCTGTCTGGGTAGCATTAAAGAGTAAAGGTTCAAAAGGAATATGTGAGAGTCCCCAGGAGACTGGAAACATAAGAATACATTAAAATGAGATGGAGAAGGTGTCCCAAAATAGCCAAATAATGACTGTTCCTAGTTACTATCTTGTTAGCACTGATTGTGGAATATTTGAGGGCCTGGGAGAATCAATGTATATGGTAAACAATCACCTCCTAAACTGAAATGTCAGAGATACGATACAGAATAATGAATATAAAATCTAGACAAAACTAATGGCCAAACAAGATAAACAAATTAAAGCAGATAAGCCACGAAGGGTGAGTGACTAACGATTCAGTTAGGCATAATCCCTGTGAAAATCTGTCCATTTGAACAGCCTTTGCTACATGGTATCAACACAGGCTGACAGCTGAGCCCCGCATGCCTCCCTTTAGCTTCTGAGATATGAAATCTGGGCTATGGATGTGAGATGCTGGAGCCAGGTATGCAGGCAGTGGTGGGAAAAGCCATTTCCAGATTTTACGATTTCATGATCATCCATCTATCATTCTCGGAGACGAAAGGTTATGTTTTTCGAAAACTTACTGTGCACCTGGTGCAGAGGTCTTAGGCTCAAACTCCTTTCCAAACAGGTTTTTTTTTTTTCTTTTTCTTTACTCTTTTTTTGTTTGTTGTTTTGTTTTGGTTTGCTTTACATTTTTTTTTAAAAAGGATGCCAAAAGTCTTATACATATCTCTCCATTCTCTGTAACTTGGTGCACCTTGCCATTTTTCTATTTTGAATTGATCTATGAACCTCTTTCTGCAGCTAAATGAGTCAGCAGAGATGGGCTGTTGATGGATCTCATTGGACGTAGTGTCAACATTATTCTGAAGTAAAAGGAGCCAGCATGCTTTTTTGGGTATAGCCCATCACAGAAAAAGCTGGGCTTCCAGACTTCAGTCATCTAGCAACTGCTTATGTCTCAAAAGAGCATTATTAGACAAAACTGAGATGTAGACACAGTCTGGTCTCTACAGTGTCTTCCCACCTCCCCATCCTTTCCCCTGCAGGTGTCTTGGTGCCTTGTGTCCTTAACTTGTAACTTCCACTCTCCTCCTCCTCCCCACCCCATGCCTTCCGCCACTGTCATCACCACTCCACTTGACCTTTCTGTCTTTGTTCTGCTCTCTTCAAAATTGACTGGTTGAGGGTCTCATTTCATAAGAAATTTCTTTTAAATAAATGTTGTCATAGTCATAGAAAAGATCTCATATTAATTGAAAACGTGTGGATAATAATGTGAGAGCATTGCTCTTCTTAAGGATATTTCCTTTAAGCAAGATTCTCTCCCTTATACAGAAATACATATAAGCAAATTACAATATATATTTATATACGTATATATCTTAGAATTAGATATAAACAAATTCATATCTAATGGTGGAAATTTCAGACACAATGGTATGCAAGTGGCAGAAATGTACCGAGATCAGAGATGCTTATCTGCACACCACGTGGGGAAGTATCTATTCTGCATACAAATAGGGCTTGCCCAACTTGATGTTCTATGAACTTTTATTCTCACTTTTTTTTTAAATAAAGGGGCCTAGGGGTTACAAAGGAGTAAGACTTTTACTTAGTAGCCTTGGCAGCAGGAAGCTTTAAATTATAACATTTAGACAGCAAATTAAAAATATCACTTACCATATTCTAGGTTGGCATTGTTCTAGCAATTTCATAATCTGATGCGATTTTGAAATCTTTCATATTTGGTTATGAAATTGTCCCTAATAGCTAGAGAGAGAACTATTTTCTATCTTGTTATTTATGTGCATCTGCTGGGTGTTATATATATAGGATGGGGATCATCTAGTTAGAAAAGGGGGTGCAAAATTTGTCCCTCACTCTACCTGATGTGATCAATGACACCACCTTGGCCCTAGGAGGCATTCAGGTCAGCCTCAACTCATCAGCCATTGCTGTGTATAATAGAATTGGCATACAATTCCTCCTTACAGGTCAAAGTGGAATCTGTGCAATCGCTGATAAAGTCTGTTGTACCTACATTAACACCTTGGGCCAAGTACTAAGGTCAATACAGAAACCTAAGGAGAAAGCCACCCTGCTTCCTAAGGTAGACTCTAATGGTTTGATCTTTGTTTGACTGGTTGGGAGCAAGAACTTGGAGATACGGTTGAGGGTCAAATATTGCAGATTGACACCATCCTCCTGCTTGGGAACCTGTTGGATTCCTTAAGGAAATGCTTTATGACATGAACAGGTTCGGCCCCAGCCTCTGTCAGATCATTCGAAGTGGTTGATGGAGTGGCCTTCCGATGGAAACATTTTTCAGAAACCAAATTGGCATAAGAATAAGGGGAAATTTATTCTCTCCCTGGGTCTCACATATTTCTGCATGTATAATGAGCAAGCACACTGATTACCTCTGTTCTGGATTATCTTTTTGAGGATGTCTATATAGTGAACTGTTTTGGAAGACAGAGCTGGTATCTCCCTCCAGAGCAAAGAATGAGTTTTCTTACTGCCTTGGACGACAGAGATAGTGCCTCCCTCTGAAGCAAAGGGCAGTCATCTTCCCGCCAAGTATAACAAAGATAATGTCTCCCTCTGGGGCTAAGGGCAGGCTTGCTTAATGTCCGTTATAAAAGACTTGGCTTCCCTAAGCTAAGGCTTTTCCTCCCATAATGTGACCCATTGCATGTGTAGAGACACTTGGCCCTCTTTGCATCACCCTATGGGAATTGAGACTTAAGGAACCATCACAAGAATTGTTGATATTTTCACTGCTGCTATTTCTGTGAGCAATAAAATCTTTTGTCTCTGACGCAGGAGTGACATGTCTTCTGCCCATATCCTTAAAGGTATGGCAGGCTACCTTGTTAGCTTTGCGAATCTGGTAAAATCACATCTCCTTTACAGTGCTTGACAGCCCCTGATGGGCTAGAACAGGACCGTCTTCTTCCTGCAAAGCTCAGTCATTTTGAGGATGGATGATTAGTATTTCTTATAAGCTGTGGCTTCTATACATGCAATCAAGGGATATTCAATCTGGATGTGATTGTACAGACCATCCCTCATTCTACAAATAAGAACAGTTGAGGCTCTGGTGTGTTTACCTAAAATATTTATTTAGTGGCAGAATTTGAGCAGGTGCTCACTTTTTCTTATCTCCCATTTGATACTCTTGCCAGTGTATTTCATTAAGTGTAATAAAACTGAAACTCTAAAGTCTACTTCAGTCTCAAACAGATATCTGATAATTTTTTAATGAAAAGTTTACACTTGAGTGTAAAAACGGTGAAAGAATATTGCCTATCCCATATCATGAGAAAGTAATGGGTTCACTTACATCTTAGGCTGGCATGGGCCTTGGGCTGGATCTAGCAGCGATTTTCAGATCTTGGATGAAAACACTTTTGACAAGGCACATTTTCCTCTTGGCTAGCTGCAGCAACATTTGCAAATGCTCTGAAGTATTTGTTGGGCCTTAAATATGTCATGCGCATGGACAACAGGAATTAGCACTTTCTGTATTCATCCAAAATATAGGATTAGTTTCAGCCATCCTTTATACTCTTGGGGAAATCTTCTTTGAAGTGACAATAATTTAACCTCATTTTTCATTTTCTTTTGAGCCCCTACACTCTTATCTCTGAAAGCCAATAGCTTATTTTGTTTTCTTCTCTTGGTTACTGTACTCTTCAAAATAGACTATCTTATGTATGCATGTGTAACAAGCAACCTCCAAATCTCAGAGTCTTAAAACAAATTTTATTTCTTGCCCATTTTACATTTCCACCACAAAGTATTCTGGAGGTTTTGTCCTGTTTTATCCTCATTCCGGGACCCATGCTGACTGAGCCTCCACCACCCTGAACATTGTAAATTGTCCTGGCATCAGCTCTTGAAAGTCCTGTGGCCACAGCTCACATTTTACCTGCCAAAGCGTGTTTCAAGTTCACACCCAACTCAAGGGGAAAGGGAAGCACATACTGTCCAGTTCCAGGGAGAAGCAGAACCCTGTGGCCAGGAGCCCGAATGACCACCACACTTATATGGACTTGGACCCCCCCATGATGTTTGCTTAGGGTTTTGACTGAATGCTCTCTCTCCTTCCAGCACTTCAACTCCTAGCTGGGCTATTCACATTACTTATGTTAATGACCTTTTTCCTTACTCCAAAATGTTCAGGTGTAATTGCAATGAGGAATTATTGCATGATGCTGTTATGTAAGAGAAGTTTGGATAAAGATTTTTAAAACAGTGAAGTCAGAGGTGAATGGAAAGTTAGAAGAGGACTGCAGAAAAGCACAGGGAAAGGGTGCTAGTAAAGGAGATATAGAGAAAAAAGGAATTAAAAAGAGAAAAGGGAATGAAAAGAAGGAAAAGGAGAGAAAGAGAAAAGGCTTTGAGAAGAGGAAATGTTGAAAGGAAAGAAAGCCAGTGGGAAATGAATACTGAGAGCAAAACTTGCACATTTCAACATGCTTAGAACTCCCTGGGAAAAAAAAAGGTATGAAAACCTATAAGACATTATTTAAATCTTATGATGTTGTGCCCCAGGGCTGAAACCAAGTCCTGGGCTCATCATCTCCAGTTCCCTGCTGACTTAAAGAGAAAAAAATATTTTTTAAAGTGGCAATAGAACAAAAGTTCTGAATCTCAAAGCAACTAATGAAAACACACACATAAACTCTTCAGATTTCTCCTCTTCCCTAGGGCTCATTTTTTCTTAGAAGGAAAAAAATGTAAGAACCCAGCTGAGATCTGAATTTTCTCCCCAACTCCACAGAAAAAGAGGTAGAACATTGCTGGCCCCAAACTTCAAATACCAGGAGACCAAAATGACACTTCAATAAGTGGAAGAATTCTTGAATATATTTTTTGGTTACAGGGTTTTCTTCTCTATTTATCCTCTGTATCCCTCTGATAGGTAGCTTTTTAGGTGTGTGTGTGTGTCTGTGTGTGTGTGTGTGTGTGTGTGTGAGAGAGAGAGAGACAGACAGACAGACAGAGACAGACACACAGACAGAAACAGAAATTGAGGGCATTAGTGGCATCTGGAGCCTGCTCAGACAAACCCACGCCAAATTAGCCAGAGTGGGAGTATTTACACTGTGGAAATCAGCAATGTCACAAACACAAATCAGAATGGTGGTTTGTTTTCCAGAGAGTTGGTTGCTGTATTACCAGCACACCCCTGAAAGAGATAAACTATTAGATAAAAAGAAAGGAAGGGGGAAAAAAAGAGGGTATCTGCAGAAAGAGAAAAGAGAGAGGGGAAATCTAAGGAGAAAGAAAAAGGAGTGGATTTAGATTTGGAAGGAGAATTTTAAAAGTTGAGCTGTCCTAAATTCTGGCCCATTAAAGCCTTCCTTTCTATAAGTAAAGGGTTTTTGTTTGTTTGTTCTGAAAGTTTTAGATTCTTCACTTTTGTTGTTGTTGTTAACCAGTAATAGGCAAGTGACCATGGAAAAAATAAAAACATGACTTCGTGAGAAGCAAATCCAGCCCTCTGCAGGTACAGTGAGTCTGGAAGGGTGAAAATCAGGCAGATCCTCTCTGCTCTGGATACACATTCCTGATCTGACTGAATTTTAGAAGCATTACTTTTTCCACCTGAAAGACAAGCTGTTGCCCACTCTATCTGCTTTCAGAAACACTGTAGTATAAGTTCAGTGATGCTCTTAAAGCCCCATGGAAGCTTCTATTCTTTAAGGATTTGATCTCTGTATTTAAAATGCAAAATCTGACTCATTAACACTTTAAACATTTACATCTAACTTTGAATTGAACCAGCTGATTTTTTTTTAGATAGGGAAAAAAGAGGATGGAAACATCTAAATGCCAAACTTGCTCATTTTCTTTTCTTTTCCCTAAGTCATTCAGATCCCGCCATTTATAGATATCAAGGGATAACAAAAGGAATGGAAATACATGTAAACCCATAGGAAGCTGTTGATTTCAGTACTCAAATTACATGAGTAAAAAAGAAAGAAATTGTAGGTTCTTGCTTTGTTTTGTTCTATTTTGTTTTTTCTTCAAATGCGCTGAGGAATTTTATCAAGGCAGGGATTAGGGATAGGGAGTGTGATAGCCCTCTCAAGGATGTGTGTGTTTTCCAAAATCTCTCCCGACTTGGGCTCACTGAGGTTCCAGTCTGCAGGTAGAGACCCCCCCAATGAGGAATTAGCAGAGGGAAGAAGCCTGAAAATTCCTACAGCTGGAGCCGGAAGACTTTCAGAGTTTCCAACCGCCAAGGTTCTCTCTCCACTTTGGAAAACAAGGAGTCATATGCTCCAGGACCCAGCTCCTGAATTGGGCTGTGTTCCCAGACTGAGAGGAAAGCACAAAGGAGGCTAGAACACTGTAGCTGACCATTTGGATTGGAACAAAAGGATCAGCACCCATGGCCATGGATTAAAAGGAGAGGATATCAAATTTCCAAACCAAAGAAAGCTCCTCCCTTCTGAAAGGAGGCTACACCAAATCCCATTTTAACCCTGGTATTTTGGGCTCTTGCAGGGTGAGAAGTCAGAGAAATTTGTGTATTACTACCAAAAAGTCTGGGGTAAGAGCCACAGCTTTTGGGTTGCAGTGATTTAGAATCATACGAAGGGACCTTGAAGGTCTTACTTCTTTGCTTCTAGGCTGGGCAGGTAAGCTTCAAACCAAAACAAGAAACAAAAAAAAGGATAGATTTTATATCTTCCTCTGCTAACCCATATCAATGTTTAATGACTTCCATATACTTTTTTACATTTCCTTTCTTGTTTTCTTTTTATTGCAATAGCATAGTACTCATGTTTTCTTTGTTATTGTTTGGAGAGGTACAGGGAATTCGCCATGCACATTATTTTGTTTTGTTTTGTTTTTTCAGTGAGTGTGTTTGGAGGAGGTGGTAACTCACACAAAGCCAGTATAATAGTGGACTATTATAATACTAAGCAATGGAACCTGAACCTTTGCTCCTGGCAAGCTTTTTGGATTGTTTTGATCGTCTCTTTCTTATTCTGAGGTTAGCTGCTGCCCTGTACATCTACACACACACACTCACTCTCACCCCATCCTGCCAGTCCTGTCTCCCTGTGTATCACCTCCTTCCATTTAGGCGCACGCACACAAACATGTTTTCCTCTCAGTCATCTACAAAGGCCTCCTTGGACCCCCATTCCATAATCCAAGCCCTTGTTCCTAGCTATTCTGTCTTCCTCTGAACCCTCCTGGAGTACATCCTCTCCTTAAACTAATTGGCCACCTATATTCTGCCTTGAGCTGCAATTTAATTCTGTCTCTACGTAGGTCTTATCGCCCTTTTTATTTCTGTTATGAGAACCTCAGTAACTGTACACCACAGCTCATTCATCTTTGGTGCCTAGCATAGTTCTATGTATATAGTGGGTCTGTAACAAACATTTGATGAAAGAATGAAGAAAAGAATCAATTCATCACTCAGATAATCAAGTCTTGAACTAAGTGGCAGAGGGTGACTATTTCAAAGATACAATTATTTTCTTTCACACAGTCTTTTGTGGAGAGAGTTTACAATCTCCGTGTGATTAGGGAAGTATTTGTCCCACTTGATTACTTATTTTGAGTGAATTTTACATCATTTCTTCAGGTCTTCTCAGATTAGAGCAAATTCAATTGGCACCTTGATTTCCACACTTATTAGGCTCTTCCTTAGTGCTGGATATTATGTATACAAAGAAAAGTGGGAAAGTCTTTGCCCTCAACAAACGCACGTTGTACTGTGGAGGATAGGAAATAAATTATCGCAGTCCTACAAAAAAGGCATGTAAAACACACTGTTGGGAACAGAAAAAGGGACACTCTTCAGGGTATGCCTTACAAAAGGCCAAGGGGGAAACTCTGAGAGAAAGGGTTAATCATTTATTTTACATTCTTTCCTTACATATAAATGACATAAATATATAATAAATATATTTTTTAATGAAAGAAGTCTTGACTGGTGGTTATACAATTTTAATTTTTCAAATATGTAGCCCAATGTGTAAAAAGTGAGAGCACCTTGGTTGGATTAGGAGAAAGGGACTTTTTAATTTTTTTAATTTTTTTTTTAAAGGTTTTATTTATTTATTTGAGACAGAGAGAATGAGAGAGAGAGAGCACATGAGAGAGGGGAGGGTCAGAGGGAGAAGCAGGCTCCCCGCCGAGCAGGGAGCCCGACGCGGGACTCGATCCAGGGACTCCAGGATCATGACCCGAGCCGAAGGCAGTCGCTTAACCAACTGAGCCACCCAGGCGCCCTAGGAGAAAGGGACTTATTCCCCTTTCCTTCCTCTTTTTAGCCTTGACCCTGCAAAGGGATCTAGAAGCACACTTTATTTTTTTATTTTTTTTTTTAGATTTTATTTATTTATTTGAGAGAGAGAGAATGAGAGAGAGCACATGAGAGGGGGGAGGGTTAGAGGGAGAAGCAGACTCCCTGCCGAGCAGGGAGCCCGATGCGGGACTCCAGGATCATGACCTGAACCGAAGGCAGTTGCTTAACCAACTGAGCCACCCAGGCGCCCTAGAAGCACACTTTAAAAACCATTAATCAAAGACTTAAGAGTGGACATCTGAAAATTCTATTACATCATGAAGACTGAGTGTTTGAAATTAGAGCATGTCCATGAAATATATCACTTGGAAAATAAAATCCTCCCCTCAGTTATTAGGAGACTAAAATAACGTTTAAAAATTAATAAAATATATGGAAAAAATCCCTTTGATCATTAGGAAACAGAGGGATGAATCTCATAATCCCAAGAGGTGACATAAAGTCAATAGTGAGTATATAATTACTTTGAATAAGATATTTGCAGATAAGAACACTAAAATGGGTCATCAAGGAACAGCTCCATAAGAACAGCCCTCCAAACATTGAATTTGATGCCAAGAATAACAATTAGTTCCTGAAACAGGGGTATGACAGAGTCATAGTCCATGACTCAATGAACCATGTAGCCAACTTCGACACATTTTCTATGTTTCTGATTGCTCAGAAATTGAGAAATTAATATTACCTTGGGCAGAAACATGGCCACAGTTTTTTACCCCAAGCTGATATTTTCCTTTTCTGCATGACATGAATTTTAAATGAAGTTGCCTTTTCCTATTAAATGGAGTCAATCAGAAGACAGGCATGTATAAGTCACACATTAGTTTCAGTTCTTGTCCTTCCAAATCCCCCTTTGGGTCCCTTTCAGAGTTTTAGATGAATAGTCCAAGTTGGATTGGGTGTGTACACAGTTCATGAGGTTCTAAAGGAATTAGAGTTGGCTGTGTCCTTTCTTCAAACTGAAATTAGTTTTATTCATCGGAAGGTGGTGTGTGTTTGAGATTTTGTTCCATTATCCTGTAATTAATAACTCAGGGAAAAAGGCATCAAGTTGTCAATCTGAAACTGAAAATTACTAGGAACAACTGCCTGTTTTATATTCTCCTGTTGTGTGGGGTTAGAAACAGTAATAACCTATATGGACTCTTGAACAAAAGAAACAGAGTAACTGAGAAGAGCCTTGTTCTCTGTAGTACAAAGTGCCCAAAGGCTCAGGGAAGTGAAAGAAATTGGACTTTTTTTCTGTTTTGTTTGTTTTTGTGTTTTTCCCTTTGGGCCATCTGCAAGTGAACCAGTCTAAATTGGTTTAATCCATCAGTAGGAATTTGCAATTCTATACTAAGTGCAATGAGAGATAGTAAAAGACTATAAAATACGAAGAGGTATTCTGTGAAATTGAGGCATACATGAGGCAGGATCCAACCGAACCTTTGATCCAGCTCTTAGGCATGTCCTCAAGGGCTGGATACCAGACCTGCCACCACTTCCAATACTCCTCCAACACTAACTATGGGAGATGAAAGCTATACCCCTGGTTAGTAATTATAATATGGATCTTTAGAATTATAGGGCTAAGTGATAAAGGTCCACAGGTCATCTATAATATGGAAAAAAAAAAAAAAGCCTTTTTCAGGTAACTAAGAAAAATCTGCTCAAATGTCATGTTCCTTTGCCTTGTGTAAAAAAAAATCAACTCATTGGTGTAGGAGAGGAAAAATATTTTCTCTACTTTTCTAGATTCTTTTGACTATTTAATTAATTAAATTGACATAAGACACATTAACAGGAGAAAAACAAATTTGATTACAAATATACAGGAGCCCAATAAAAAATACAAGACCTGAAGATAAGCTAGTTCTGTTGAGGCTGAGCTAAGGAATGGAATAGTGGCTTGGGGCTTCAAAGAGGAAGACTGCAATCCAATACAGGGCAAGTCACAGAGCAACAAGAAGAAGAGCAGATGTTTGATAGTTAGATGTTTGCCCTGTCAGACAGATGGGTCACTCAGAGATAAAGTTTATCTCTGATGATGGCTTTTCTTCTGGGAAAGACCCCCAGTGTAGATTCTTCTAGGTAGTTAAGGGAGGGCAGAAGTCTCTCCTGAGCCCGCAGAGTCTCGATTGCCTTCAGCTAAAGGTAGCCCACATGCCAAGTGGCACATTTTGAGGAGACCTATTCTGAATCCCTTCAGGGGGGATACAGCCTTGAACTGGTTATTAACTTTTCATTTAAAAGGGCCACCTTATCCCAGTGAGTATGTGAACTCCACTAGAGGCAAGACAATATCTTCACTTTGGATTTCCCACTGTCCTAGGCACAGTATGGTTTTTTTTGTTTTTTGTTTTTTGTTTTTTATAAAAAGAAAGTTAATGTCTTGGAATGCCTGTGAGAGTTCTACAGAGAAAAACCGAAAGTGTGAAATAGGGTCTGGAAATCACAATAACACATCCAACCAAGCCCACACCTATTGTGTGCTTTTATTATCAACGATTGCTTTAGACTCTGTGGGCCACTTTTATCTGAAAAAGAAGTGGTAAAAGCAGTGTTTTTATATCCCATCCAATACATGTTTACTTGAAAAATTCTTTTAAAAATTGGACTGAAATAAAAATGCATCTTTTGAAAGCTTAAGACTTTCGGTAATCAGTCCATTTCTATTTGGACTTTCAGACCAAAAACCTCTGAATAGCTACCTCAGTACAGTGTGTATTTGAGACATTGATTTTGTTAATTTCCTCCTTTAGAGAAGATTTAGTTAGTTTATTGTTGTTGTCTTTTTATTTTATTATTCTATGATTGGCTAAACCATCAGAGAAAATCTGTGAGTGCATGAGAAAACTGGAGATGTATTCATTTTAATCAAAGTCTAAATAACGTATAAGTCTAGGAAAATAATACATACACACACACACTTAATATTTTACATAGACTTATACATACATGCAGGATGCCATGTGTAGTATCTTTGAATAGTGAAAAGAGCAACCAACCTTTGGAAGTTCTATTGTCTCATTGCAGTGCTTGTACTCACTAGTCTTGTGACCTTGGACATCTATCTCTGGGATCCTCACCTGTATGATAGGACAACTAGGAGACCAGTTGGCTAGTTAACCATACCCACACCAGTATTCACTGTAAGTGTATGTATATCTGTATGAATGATCCTGGTTTCTGAAATCACACTTACAGAGAACAGATTTTGACTGAATATACTATTGCTACCTGACTTTACTGCAAAATCCTAGGCCTGCTACTTATTTTCATATCACTTCCTTCAAAACTACAAAAATAACCTTTTTCCCCTTTGACTCATGGCATGACTGCTGGCGACAACCCATTGCTGAAGTGCTTGAGTAAATAGAGAATAAGATTTCTTAAACAAGTGAATTATTTAAATCTGCATATGCAATGAGACTTGTTAGGCAAAATTTCTGCTCAGTAAGACCCCCAGGCTCTTAAGAAGATATTTGATATGTAATTTCCTAAACTGCTTACTGTAGTTTTTGCATCTTATTGTTTATTTTGCACGAAATTGTATTGTCAGTACGAAGGTTCCCAGAGAGAGTTTTGATTGAAATATGCTTGGATGAGCATTAGGCTTTATTTTTGTGTGTGTGCATGTAATAATATTAAATCTTTAAGTTATTGCAAGTTGGATATTTGCCAAGATTTGAATCAAAATGGTTCCTTTTCTTTTTTTGTGTTTTCATTATGTTTGGTTCCTATAAATAATGCACATTTTCTCCTTAGTTAAGCAAAAAAGATGTGAAAGTAAATGAAATGTATTTAATTAGTAAGCACAAGCATTTCTAATATATACCTGCTGTATATCTGAGGTAAGAAAGGGTTCCCTAATTTCCTTTGTCCTTATAGCTTCAGCCTCATTTGTCTTTGGGTTTACCTTTTGAATCAATGGCTCCTGGCCTCAAAGTCAACTTATTTTGGGCCAAAGGAGAACTTATATGGACCCTGCATATTCAAGTCAATAGGTAAGCAGGTACCAAGCACAGGAAAGGGGTCCAGAATTGTCTTTGTCACTATAGTGAAGCCAAAAGACATATTACCCTGCTCTTCCTGTTACAGTGAGTAGAAAAGGTTTTCACACCTGAGACCAGTTTTCAAATACAACTGGCCGATAACAGTTGTAAAACCAATCATACATAAGGTGAGAGATCAACTAGAGAACTTCCCACACACACACACACACTCACACTCACAAACACGCAGAATGTGCTTCTAAAACGTAAAAATTCATCCACAGAAAAATGAAATATTCTAAATATACTTTTTCTGCTCAACTTTTTTTTTCTCCTTGCCTATCCTTTGATTTCCCTCCTTTCTCTCTCTATATCTCCATCTCTGTTTCTCTGTGCTTTTCTCTCGGTCTCTTCTTTTTCTTCACTTAGGAACTTTTTCAAAAGCCACAGTTTCTTAAGATTCCAACCAGTCTGGTGCCTTTTTCTACCCAGTTTCTTCATAAGAACTGAATTTTAGATGATGTCCTGTGTTTTCATTATGTTTGGTTCCTATAAATAATGCACATTTTCTCCTTAGTTAAGCAAAAAAGATGTGAAAGTAAATGAAATGTATTTAATTAGTAAACCTACAAAAAGCTAATATGATAAAATACAGTCCCTGGTGAGATTATGCTACACATAGTCTTAAACTGTCCTAAAAACGTGGAGCCCATTTTTGGAAGTATGCAGGGAAAGTACAAGGAAGAAGGTGGACAAAAGGATCTGCTGTCTTGCAAAGAGTTTAATTTTCAAGTCAAGCTCAATTCCAGTATTTTCAGCTTCTCTGTTCTGTGGTAATCTCTCTATATGCCTCCCTTTGGTTTGGTAATCCATAGCTCATAATAAAAATTGTAGGCACTTAACTAGTCTAAGATGTGTCATGTACCTTAGTCTTGACCCAGCCCACCCCTACAAGAGACTATACATTCATTCTCTGGGAAAAAGCAAGATAGAGTGACCTGTTGGGGTCATGACTACACATTTAGGAGCCTACTAAAAACTCATAAATATTTTCTGAGTGATTGAGTTGTTAGTTCACTAATGTCCTAATTATGAAGGTTTTTTATAAGATGAGTAATGTAGAAGCAAATATCCTAAGCCAAAGACCCTTCATCTTCTGCTACAGAGTCCTGATAATTAATTTCTAAGGAAACGGGAAGCTCCCATCTCTCTGCTCTTTTTCTACAGTTTACAATACAATGGCTTCTTTGCTCCTCCACCAGCAGGAGATAAAAAGCAATAACCATCTTCATTTCAGCATGGACCTCCAGCCCCTCACGGTGGTATTTCCACTCTGGGAGTAGGTCAGTTTTCTAGATGACTTTCAGCAAGAAAAGATACTTAAACAAAAACCTGCTTCTGCTCTGTAGGGACTGGAGAATTTTAAAAATCATTTGAAGCAAAGTACACACTCAGTTTGTTGCTGGAATGAAAATACGAAGAAATGGAATGAATTGTTATGTAATTTGAACATTGTGCTGATTTGCTTTAGGTTTGGGTTATTCTTGATAAGGCTCTTCTCCATTACCCTGGTAACTGAACACCAGCTCTAGTAATAAAGGTGCAAAGTTGCTGTCATCCAACAACAAGCCAGCAGGAAATTAAGCATTTGGCAATAATGATGGACCTTGCAAAGTCCGAGCCTTCCATCTTGGGGGTCAGCCTGATTTTTCCTGGGCTTAGGAATCCATGGTACTTTTTTATTATGGTTTTTTTTTTTTTTCACTGTGAGTTTTAAGACTGCCTGAGTGAGCCGTTCCAATGTTCTCATCTCTCGATCCCTCATTATTTGAGTCAAAGATTTATTGTTCCTTGCTTTGGAGGGTGTTTCTTGCATGCAATTATGCTGGCTTAATTGTAGTTCATTCTTCCCCATATATTGTTGTGTGACCTGGTGCTCACTTTATTGGGGGCTGTCGCTGTCAGGCCTAATCCCTGGAAAGATGTAAGTACATCAGAATTCATTACAAAAAGAAAGAAAAACACAAGTGGGGGTGTAAGAAAGCTCACAAACGGGGAGGCAGCTTAGCCTGCTCCTAGTGCCTTTAGAGATGGAAAAACAAAAATCGGGGATAAAATGGTCCCCAGCGCAGCCCTAATCCAGGTCTGCAACCCAGTCGTCACCAGTGTCAAGTTCCATCATGGAAGAGACTGAAGTTAAGCTAGGACTAAGCTAGAAAAAAATGGTAATGCATGTGTCTTCCTGTGGTCTCTCATCCTTTTCTGTGCTTTTGTTTCTGGACTTTCCCTCACACCATCCACGTTTGCCCTCTGTCTCATTATACCCCACCCTCTGCCACCGCCATCTCCAGCATTGGGGTCTTTTATTCTAGCTCTTTCTCCGTGACCTCAAAATCAGATTTCAGGAAAGCATCAGAAACTCATTCACTCTTAGGTGATTACCTGAATCCACAATGTAGGGTGGACCCCCAGTGGAACTGCCAGGGAGGTCAGAGTTTCTTAAACTTGAACATGAATTCGAGTCACCTAGAGGGCTTGTTGAAACCATACTGGTGGGCTCACACCCCAGGGTTTCTCATTCAGCATTCATGAGATGGGGACTGAGGATTTGCATTTCTACCAAATTCTGTAGTCATGCTGACACCGCTGGTGTTGGGGCCACACTTTGAGAACTGCTGGACTAGTGATTAGCCTAATCCACACATGAAGCCCGTGCGAGCACAGTGACCTCACAGCAGGGCCTCAGTCAAGCCTGGTCTTTCCTGGCTCCCTAGCTTATAATAAAGTTGTAAGCTTGCCATGCGGGAGGATAGCTCTCTGATAACCTCATTCCACAACCTTGAAGTGACTTCTAATAGCTTGCTGCTCCTCCTAGAAATATGTGTGTTTCCAAAGGAAGTGACAGTGGTGGGTCCTGATATAGGAAAAGAATGAATGTCTTGGGGTACACTTTGGTGACAGAAGAAAATAAAAGATATTTCTGGGCAGAGAAGAACTGACAAGTGACCTTCCTGTCCTGAGCCTGAGTTGTCACAGAGCAATGCCTGGACTCTTCCACCTTACGGTCCCATCACAGAGGAGAATAGACACATACCTCTCTGCTTCAGGAAAAGGATTGGGGTCTATCTTGATATTGTGTTGTTTAAAATGTTACATGATTGTCTCTCATTTAGATAAATAGGTAACACTTTTTAAAAATATAAACTGATGCTTTGAATTTTTTACCCTTGCATAAAACTGGATTTCGTGGTCTATTTATTCTATTGGGCCTGTCTTATAGTCTTGAAGCTTAGATTTACTCCTTCTAATCTGCATGGACATGTTCTTCTTGCATTTGCGTGAGCAAATTGCAGCACTGACTCGTCAAGTCATTTGTGTGTCTCTGCTCTTACCTTCTCCCTTCCGAGTTTATGTTTGTGCTGTTTTTCCCATCATTTCAGGTATAGTTAACCTACATTGGTCCATTGGACTTGTCCATTATGTTGTTAAATTACTAGTGTTCTTGGACATGTAATCAAGATAAGGGGAAATTAAGGACATAGGGCATTGTGATCTGATTTTTAGAGGAGACTGAAGGCTTTGGTTTCTCCATCCTTCAAATTTATGTTTCTAAACTAATATCTGGAATTCCAGTGTGCCATTTATAGCTTCTATTGACAGGTAACAAGAAAGCCTGAGTGTTTGGCATGTAGAAGGTATTCAATACATGACTGAATAATGCATAAGTGAATGGGTTTATTTATCCCAAGGCTTCCATTCAAAAGAAATTGCTTGGCCTTCTTAGACTGCTGGCACCTAAAGGGGGTTTCACTCACATGTCAATGTGACGAAGGCTCTAGGAGCCAATTTTGATATGCAATGGTTCCTTGAGGGGTATCCAAGGTAGGAGGAGTGGGAAAAGACAGGGACTCAAAAGGCACACTTTCAGATCTCAGAATTCGCCCGCAGGCTACATCTCCTGTGGTCCCCAGCTGTCATGATCTTGCTCCGGTTCCTGCCTCCTCTAACTTGAACCTGAAACTATGCCAGTTAGCCTTCCAGCACCTGTATATGGTTCCTGAGTATATGATTGCCAAAACACTGATTAAGTGCTAAATAGAAATTATATATGTGAAATTTCATAGCATAGTGTCTGATCCATAAGGAGGCACTCAATACCCACTTGATTCATTTGAATCAAGTCACTGTTTTCCTGGGATTGTTGCAAATCCAGTTTTCCCTGGCTTTGTGTTTGTTAATACTCCTAGTTCCAATTTAATTTGTGATCTACTCTGGGGAAATTCCCAGGATTGAGCCTAAAGACGGGATTGGGGTAAAGCAGGAGGGAGTTAGAAGGTAGAGGCATAATGCGATGAAGACCAGCTAATTTAACCACCCAGAAGGCTACCAGACCTCACTGATGGACAAATGAAATGCAGATACAGATGCCATACTAGGCTCATAAACAGGATGTGGGCTGTGGGAACTCCTGCCTCAACTTCCAGAAGCTTCAGTGTAGAGATGACGCTTACCCTGTGTCATTCTCAGACACTAAAGAAAAGATCTTCTATGTACCTTCTCAGCTCATTCCTCTGTCTCCTTCCCACCCAATACATCATCATATGAGCTCAAGTCCCACTCAGACTCATTAACATTAAACATCAAGCAATTCTACTCTCCCGTTTTCTCCTGCTCTAAGTTGTCTGACTCCAGTGTTTCTATACCACAACCAACTTTATTCTTCTCTCAGATGGATCATGCTCCCTTTCTCCTCTTCAGTTTACCAATAACAGCTCAGGTATTCCCTCTCAGACAAAGTTTCATGATAGAACACTTCCACTTCCATTTTATTGTTTTCTCCTTCATCTGTTAAAACTCTTTCCCACTTAGCATGGTATATTTTCTCACTCTCCTTATTTTCATCCTCATTAACTTTTTTTTTTTTTAAAGATTTTATTTATTTATTTGACAGAGAAAGACACAGCGAGAGGGGGAGTAGGAGAGGGAGAAGCAGACTTCCCCGCAGAGCAGGGAGCCCGAAGCGGGGCTCGATCCCAGGGTCCCGGGATCACGACCTGAGCCGAAGGCAGACGCTTAACGACTGAGCCACCCAGGCGCCCCCTCATTAACTTTTTTATTCTCATCTTCATTCTTGCAATCATGATTCAAACAATAGGATAATCACTGTTTGAGATTTTAAAGTGTGGTTAGTGACATACCTGTTTTAAGGCAAGGACATCATATGATTTGAAGTGGCAATTAGGAATAATCAAGAACCACTGCCAATAACATATAAGCCCTTGAAAAGACTCCTAAGTCCCCTTCAAAATATCTGTAAAATCATTACCTATTTTTTCATTCTACTCTACTAAAAAGGCTTGCCTCTGTATTAGCTTAAAATATAGATAACAAACATTTATTATTATAAATTGTTTGCATTTTAGCATTGCAAAGGTATTATCTTTTATATTATATAATTTCATTTTACATTGTTTCATTTTGAACATACAGCCTAATGGGTTAACTAGGCATTGGAATACTCTCCCAGAAATCTCAATCACTATAATATTGTCCTGATGGAGAAATATAAAAGATTTTCAAACAACTGATTTATAAAGAAAATTTCAGAAAATAATCTATTAGTAGTTGCATTCTGCTGAGCAGATAGAGCTAATTTTCTTGATATCCCTTTTGCCCTGATTTGATTGCTAGAAGATTTTTTTTTAAAAAAAATAAGATTATATTTTATGGTATAGATATATTAATGAATTTGGACAAGTTGAGTATTAAAAAATATAATAAAAAGCAAATAAATTATTGAGCAAGAAATGTCTTTGACTTCTTAGTTGCCAAAGATAAACTTATAGTTAGAATTCCTCATGCACCTAGAAACAGGGAAGACAAATTCAGCATGAGCAATGGGTATTCAAATGTACTGAAGAAAACTAAAAACAGATTTTGAAATTTAATGGACAAGGTAGCTCAGAATAAATAATATGGTTCCTGTGTCTCAAAACAAAGTCCTCAGAATAGCTGCATAAATAACATTCACCAAACAGTTCCCTATCATCTTGAGGTTAAATGTTCCCACAAAACTTGTGGGAAAAGTAAAAACACTTTCAGGTGGAAGTTTTAAGGGCTAGTAAGCATAGTTCAACACATTCTCTTTTCCTCAGTTGAGGTGAATGGTAACATTTCTGCCTTGGTCCTGGAGAAGAGTCTCCAACTGACCTATGTTGAATCAATTTGATTCCAGGTTTCCTTGTTATTGTAGTGGAAACTAGCATATCTTGACTAAAAAAAATGCTCATTTAAAATATAGATTTTGGGGTGCCTGGGTGGCTCAGATGGTTAAACATCTGCCTTCGGCTCAGGTCATGATCTCAGGGTCCTGGGATCAAGTCCCACATCGGGCTCCCTGCTCGGCAGGGAGCCTGCTTCTCCCTCTGCCTTTCTCTCTCGCTCTGTCTCTCACAAATAAATAAATAAAATCTTAAAAAATAAAATAAAAAAAAATAAATAAAATAAAATATAGATTTGGGGGGTGAATAAATTAAGATACAGATTTGGGGACCCTATAGCAAACCTCTTGAATCAGAATCTGGAGCTGGTAAAGCCTAGAATTCTCAATTTTTTAGCAAAATCCTCAAATGTTAACCTTCCTAAATTTTTAGAACTATTGGTGTATGGAGCGGTTAGTTTAAAAAAAAAAATCCATATGAAATGTATGTCAAGTTCCAATGGTGAACTTACATGCTAGACTCAGGATTTTGGCTTTCATCTTGAGGACAGTAGAAAGACTGCATATAATTGAGTGTTCATGAGGTACTGCAGGAGAGAGTTTAAGTGCAAAAATAAAACAAAACAAAAACCATAATTTGAAGCTATTGCCAGAATTCAGGGTAGAATGTCACTAGGGCAGATGTTCTAACTTGTTCCTTGATTATGAGGCTTTGAACACAGAAGAGTAGCCTGTCATGTACATATACATGTTAGAAATCTGTCATGTGGGGAGGATAGCTTACCTGGAATTAGACTGAAAAGTTAAGGTATAAATTGAAAAACAAAATCTCATATAGGGAAATCTATTGGAATTGCTTAAATAACCAATCACTAGAATCTGAGATCTTGGATACTCAGAAGTATTGGATGACCTGTTATTTTTGGCTTTGTTTTTAGTCTGAGGACTGTATTTCCTTAGGATAGTAGAGGCTAAGTTGCTGGGATAAATAAAGGGATAGATAGATGAGAGAGAGACTGAGAGAGGGAGGGATAAAGGTATCTTGGTTTATTTGTTTCTATACCTTGGGTTTTCCAAATATGTAGAAGGAAATTAAACTAATTGCAAAATTAGTCATTCCACTGTATCCACAATGCACACTAAGCATAATTATATGTCGCTTATAATAAATCTCTTCGTTCTTTCTAAACTCTCTTCTCTGAAATTCTGTTCAGTTTGGATGAAGCTAACCCACTCTATCTCATCCTTACTACTTCTATCACATTAACATTTGACTCAGGCTTGGCCAATTAGGGTGTTCCATTTCCTTTCCACAATGATGGGTTCAGAATGGGCATAGAACCCACATGGGATCACCATGAGTCATGCTCCTGACTTTACTAAAGCCATCAAGGGAGAGGAATCTTCTTCACTACAGTGTTGATGATGTATTTTCCTTTTTTCCTAATGTGGTTTCTT
This sequence comes from Leptonychotes weddellii, assembly GCF_054177405.1. NCBI lineage: Eukaryota > Metazoa > Chordata > Mammalia > Carnivora > Phocidae > Leptonychotes > Leptonychotes weddellii. The sequence goes on along the minus strand of NC_138381.1, from coordinate 30,621,328 downwards.
TCTTTGCTTCATTTACATATTCCATTCCCCTGGAAAGGAGAGGGCATGACATAGAGGAAATTCATCTCAGGAAGCAAGGGGAACGAGAAAAGCCTTAGATTCCAGGAAGAAGACAGGAAATAAGAAGTGCATTGTCCTTGCCTTCTACTCCTCAAATGAGATTTGAAGGAGGGAGGAAACCCTTTTAAAAATATCATGAAATTTGAGGGAAAAATCCAAAACAGGGAAGGCTTCCATCCTGCCTCCCATTTACAACTGGTGGAAGAGACGGATTCACCCAGTGCTTGAAGTGGCACTGCATGGAACAAGCACAAGTGCAATGGAAGAACAAGTCACACAAGGGAGCTGGCCCGGGACTGCATATGTTTATACCCCCAGCCTGTGCATAATGTAGAGTAAACCTTGGTGAGGGCGACAGAAGGGAGCTAGGAATTCAGAGCCAACAGCCTTGGTCAAGCGGACAAGGGACATCCCTGCCAAGGCCAATGAAGATAGCATGCAAACCAGCCACCCCTACGCATCTCCATAAGGACTCGTGAGCTTTCCCTACATCCAGTCACCATTAGAGTCAGAGAAAATAGATGGTCCAGTTTCTGAGTCGAGAGAAATGTTGGAATCTCAAATTTGATTGAGTGTTTTCTGAAACATCTTGAAGTACTCTAAAATAGACTGGTGTAAAGTGGCAGAGACTGTGTTTGTTTGTTTTAATCTTAATTTTTTTATTTGAGTACAGCTGACACACAATGTTACATTAGTTTCAGGTGTACAACATAGTGATTCAGCATCTCTGTACATTATGCTATGCTTACCAGGACTGTAGCTATACCATCTGTCACCACACAACACTATTATAATATCGTTGGCTAGAGACTATTATTTTTAATAGGTGTGTGTAGGGTGGGAGGAAGTGCCATCTTCAGAACTCCAGAACAAAACTAGAGTAGTTATACATGCAGCATACTTTTATTTCTTTGCATCTCTGAGAGTTATGTCATGTTTACCCTCCATGGCTATAACCTAGGATGCTAGTGACTTTCTTGGCTCTCATGTAGGAATATTGCCTGAGAATGAAAACCACAGAGAAGCAAAGTGATCAAGGGTTGGAGAGAACAGACTGAATCCCAGGGACATCTTTACCAAACTGAGGGTACATCTGCCATTGGACTGCTCACGTTCATGAAATAACACATTCACTGTTTTATTCCAAGGCATTTTGAAATGTATTGTAACTTATTATAAAGGCAGTATAACTCCTCAGTAGCTGGGTAACCTCAGCAAATTACTTATCTTTTTGAGACTCAGTTTTCTCATCTGTGAAAACACCTCACAGTATTTTTAACATGATAATTTAAACAAGATAATTGGTGCAAATAATTTAGCATATTACCTCACTTGATTTATAGTGGTTTTATTATTATTAATGATATTCTTTAGTCATTTACCAAGACATGTTTTCTAAAAGATATAACATTCCTTGCATTCTTCTGCCACATACACATAACTTTTAGAAATATCCATCGTTTACTTTCTACTCTAAGTAACTATTTGGTTGACAAAGATCTGGCTAAAATGCTATTTTTTTTTTCTTTTAGGTCAACAAAACTTTCTGGTTACCATTTCTGGATTTTTCATCTTGGCTAAAAAGACATTCCTGTTTTCTTGAGAGTCCAATGTTTTTTCATATCACTGAAATCTGAAATGCAGAAAAAACAGTTCAAAATCTTTTTTTTTTTTTTTGGCTTCTCACTGCAGTAAAACATAATTTGGCTGAAATAATGAGATTCAATTGCTCATAAGTAAACTACAGCTTAAACAATGACAGTTGGGCAGTTATTTGTCATCAAGTCTCCTGTTTCAGAGGCAAGCTTTGTTACTGACTCATTTTTGATGTATTTTCTACAGATTAAGAATTTGGACAAAGGGGCCAAGAAAAAACTGCCGAAGTGCTAAACTGAATTCTTATCAAGTGCAAACTCTTGTACATTAAATTCTGATTTCCTTTTCAAGTACTTCTCAACCTTAATTTACTGACACTAACTATCAAATATTTTTTGTATCATTTATTTTCCAGTTATCCAGGTCCTAGGCTCAAACATTTTGATCATCATAAATTCCAATTAAGTCTGATTATGTTTCTTTGGAAGAGTTAATTAAATTATTCCTTTTACTGTTCTGGAAGGCAAATGCCAAGCCATGTGGATTGCAAATGACCTTTAGAACACTTAGAGATTTGCTTGCATGTGACACACTGGTTTACTGACATTCCCCGTCCCTGCTCTCTTTGAGACATAGAAAGAGCAAGTAGATTTCACTCGAGTGACACTTCTAAGTGAGGAGAGATCATTTTCATCACCTCCAGTCTCCTTTTGTGAACCCATTTCTATATTTTTAAATGTCCTGATAATCTTGTCACTTGACAGCCATTCTTCTGGAGTGGTTATAAAAGTCAGAATTGAGACTCCTTTCTGTAACATCTTTCTAGGAAAAAACAAAACAAAAACTGTAAATTTGGGTAGGTAAACAGGGATTAAGAACCAAAAAGCTATTTATGGTAGACAAACATGTCTCTGGGTCTTTGGAGTCCTTTCTTGCCTCCCCGAAAGGGCGGATCGACCTTGCTTCGGTTTCTTATTGATGTTTATGGGCATCCTCGCGGGTGGTGGTTAGTGGCGGGTGAGATTTTACTTTAGGAAAATGCTGGCCTTCATAGGCAAAAGAATTGGATATGTTTGCAGGGAGGTGGAGAGAGTGAGGACATCCCTTTGGTACTCAACCCACTTCCACTCTCACTGTGACCCCTGATGTTGGCCCTTGCAGACCTCTACCAAGGCAAAGATTAACTGTCTTTTCCTCTACTCTCTCAGAATTCATTTTTCTGAGTGAAAGCTAACTCGTGTTGCCAACTAATTCCTTCTGATAAAGTAAAATATATATTTTTATTCAGATAATAATAGATGCTAATAATCTGTCTACTCTTCAAAGTAGAACACGTTTTATCTTTTCAACTTAACCTTCTTGACTATTCGGTATAAAGTGATCATCCTCCTTCTGTGAACCTCTGTAAGGCTTATTATGTTCCATCTTTCTTACACGCTGCTTCATATTGTCACTTAGTGTTTTTGTGAATGAAATAGGCTATGTCACTATTTTTTTTTATCAAATCAGAACTTACACCTTCAAATGATTATTGTCCCTTGGGCAATTATACAATTATTTTAATGATGCTGCTATAGCTCAGAAGCTGTTTGAACTCTTCTTTTGGAATTTTCTTCAAAGCCTGTAGCACTTTTTTTAAAGACCTCAATAGTGGTAAATCTTCATCCCTTACAGATGGATTCAGTTTTTGGAAATAGCTAAAAGTCATTCGGAGCCAAATTTAGTGAATAAGATGTGTGATCAAGCTGGGTAATGCAGTTTTTGGTTAAAAACAAGATCTGATTATAACCTAATGAGACATATGTACTTGTGTGTTCATACACTGACACTCAGAGGGATTCCTAACCAGAGATGTCTGAATGACCCATGGCAGTTTTCTTTAAATAGTTGGCCAGCCTTTGATGGTGAATAGACTCACCGGACACTCAGAAACTGTAACCTAAACACCTCATTTATAGACGAAATACCTAAGCCTGAGGGAAATGGACTCACTTGCCCGAATTCATAAAAGGAAGAAAAACAATGTCTGACAATTGCAATAATCCGATAATGGAATAAGGTATCTTTGGAAATGATGAATGATCACTCCTGAGTGTATTGATCAAATTAGAAGGATGGATTATTTATCTTGCAATACATCAGGCAGGTTTTTATTTTTTAGAACTAATGAGAATGTTAAGACTTTGATTGGGATGGAATGTGAGGAGCTCCCAAACTATTCTCTACATAAAAATCATGGAGCTAGCATCTAGCTCAAAGAGTTGTCTTGAGTAGAGAAAAATCTCATTCAAACTCATGAAACTTCAACTTTAGAAGGAACCATGGAGTTTATTTGGCTCATCTACTCACCTGGGGATTGATCTGCTGCAGTATTGATCACATTCATACTTGGTCTATTTTTAACATTCTAGGGATGAACAATACAATATATTGAGACATCCACCTGCAGCTCCATTTATTAAAATTTTCTTTCTTCCATTAAGCTCGACATTGTTCCTACATCTGGCTGCTCTCTGACCACCAGGTACATTCAGAATAAATCTAATCACTCTTCTATATATTTGAAGAAAATTATCAAAAACTCTGTAAGTCTTCTTAAAGTTGAATTCTCTATTATCCTCAAACATTCTTCATATTAAGTAATTTCAAAACCTTATTCCCAGGGTGCCTGGGTGGCTCAGTCGGTTAAGCGTCTGCCTTCGGCTCAGGTCATGATCCCAGGGTCCTGGGATCGAGTCCCGCATCAGGCTCCTTGCTCAGTGGGGAGCCTGTTTCTCCCTCTGCCTGCTCTGCCTGATGCTCCCCCTGCTTATGCTCTCTCTCTCTCTCCAGCAAATAAATAAATAAAATCTTTAAAAAAAGAAGCCTTATTCCCATATGAGTGGCTTTTATAACTTGAAATTCTTTTAGGAATTTGATACATTAAAATTGTTATGGCCTTCCTTGGGGCAAAAAACAGTTTCTCCATTTGTCTCCGGAAATATGCAGACTGACTCTGAATTTAGATTGGAGTTTCCTTAAATGCGGATCGTATCCTCTGTCAATGCAGAGTATTCCAAAATGACCTAAAGAATTGGAATCTTTTTGAGAATTTTGCCTCGTATTTCAGGGCTTTGTGTTCAGTAATATTGAAGGCCAACCACATCCTGACTCTGGCCTCTATTTCATATTTTCTTTGGATTCACACTGCCTCCTTTCCCATACACTATATTATTTTCAAAAGGCTTCATACTTCTAAAAACCTTTCACTTACAATTTCATTTGATTCCATTGCCTAAAAAAGTCAAGTGATATTACTTTTTTTTTTCTTTATGGGTAAACTACCTAAGAGTTGAGAAAGGGGTTGAATAAATTATGTATTATTATACATGAGGTTTAGTAGACACTACCTAAAAAAAGGAAGGCAAAAGGTATAGCAGGTTTAAATAGAAGAGGCTTTTAAGACATATTTAAAAATCCTTGTTCTCAGAACTTTGTTTTGATACTGCATTAGGAATCTGAGAATGGGATACCATTATGCAGAACCTGGTTTGAAAAAGCTATTCTAAAAACAATTTAGCTGTATGTCCTATATAGCAGGATAATTCTTTTTATTGCTGATTGCTCTGAAGTTTTAAAGTTATCTTACATCAAATCAACCTATAGGAATTACTTAGCCTTTCTGGACTTCTATCATTTCCCCTCTAGAAGAAGGGTTGAGAATTAGCCTTTATTTTCATAGATTGATGCTATGTAATCTGCAGTTGACTGGCTGGAGGTAATTTTTTCAAAGGCACAACTTTTTGTTTTTTCACAAAGTTATTTCTAAATCTATTGACCAATTTAGAGAATAAATCTTTACACAAAGTGGCCTGTAAACATCTCACTAGACTTCAAACTTCAAATTTCTATGCTTTCCCTGAATGTTGTATGTTTACCATGTTCCAGATATTATTTCAGACCCTGAATGTATATCAGTGAAGGACACACACAAGAGATACCTACTGTCCTCATAGAGCTAACATCTCTATGGGTGAGACTGTGGGATGCGTTGCATGAATCAGTAATATTTGCTGTGATATAAACAAAAGAGCATCATGTGCACCTTTTTATTGGGGAGCAAAAAGATTTCTCTGAGGAATGACATTTAATCTGAGACAGGAATGATACAAAAGAGTCAGCAATGTAAAGTTCTGGGAGAAGTACAGATAAATATGAAACATTTTATTTTTTTGGATTTAACATAAAAATTAACATATGATGTATTATTTGTTTCAGGGGTACAGGTCTGTGATTCATCAGTTTTATATAATACCCAGTGCTCATTATAACACATACCCTCCCCCATGTCCATCACCCAGTTACCCCACATTTTATTTTTTTTATTTTTTTAAAGATTTTTTTTTTTTTTATTCATGAGAGACAGAGCGAGAGAGAAAGGCAGAGGGAGAAGCAGGCTCCCAAGGAGCAGGGAGCCTGATGCGGGACTCGATCCCAGGACCCTGAGATCATGACCTGAGCCGAAGGCAGACGCTTAACCATCTGAGCCACCCAGGCACCCGTTACCCCACATTTTAAAAATACAAAGGGATAAAGGGAGAAGTTGTTTAACTTATTTTATTTATTGTTTTATTGCTATTCATCTGCCTATTAGCTCCCAATGTATTCATTTCTAAGAACGCATTGACTAGGAAGAGAAGGAAGGTAGTAGCCATGTCTGGTCATGCATGCTAAAATTTCATATTCAGCTATTGAAAAATGCTTTATTTCTAATGATACTGATATCGTTTCTCTCAAGAGAAATAGGTCCACATAATTTTTGGGTAAAAATTTTTTTTTCATATTCTTTCTCTATTCTTGTAGAGACCCTATTTCCTTGAATATCCCTGGCATTTAACAAAACCTCAAAGTATATATTGCCCATGCTATCTCTTTGACAATTCCATTATTGATGATTTCACCAAATTCTGCAATTGTGACCTGTTATTTGGACCTGTGATGGTTAATCATATGTGTCAGGTTGGGTGACAGTGCCCAGATATCTGGTCAAATATTATTTTGGATGGTTCTCTGAGGGCATTTTTATATTAGATTTATATTTAAATCCGTGGACTTTGAGTAAAGCAAATTGCCCTCCATAATGTGGGTGGGTCTCATCTAATCAGTTGAAGGCCTGCTCAACCCTGAGCAAGAGGAAATTCTGTAGCAGACTACCTTTGGACTTCGTCTGCAACACTGACTTCCTGTTTCTACAGAAGACTGCCTTTGTACTCAAACTGCAACTTTTCTTGAGTGTTCAGCCAGACAGCCTCCTCCATCAGATTCTAGGCTCACTGGGCTTCCACAATTAACATAAGCCAATTCCTTAAAATGAGCCAATCCCATTGATTCTGTTTCTCTAGAAAACCCTGACTAATACAGGGCCATCCAAATTGTAGTGCCCAACCCAGGTCTCCTCTCAAAAACAGAGCCTTTTATCCTCATTTGTTCTTTCTGCTGACTCAAGGTAATCCACACTTGGACAGATTATAATAAAAATTAACTCCTGATATTAATCTTAATGTGTTATCATTCTCAATAGTATTTTTATTATGAAGTCCTTGGTAGGGAGGGCTAAGCCCTGTAGAAAAGTCATACAGCAATGACAGGGCTGATGGGACCCATGCTCCAGGGTCTGTTTTTGTTTATTTGTTTGTTTTAAATATACTTTATATTTTTAGAGCAGATG
>NC_138381.1:30539844-30613465 GCF_054177405.1 Leptonychotes weddellii | reverse complement strand
TTTTCTGATGAGAGAGTTGTTGCTCTTCTTTTCTTCGATCTCCTGTTGGGTTTGTAGGTGTTCAGAATGGTTTGATCCCTATCCAGCTGAATTCCTGAGAGGAGATGAAATCCAGGTCTCCTACTCCTCCACCATCTTGCTCCGCCCCCAGGTACAAACTTTTTTAAAAGACTCATTCTCAAAGGGAAGAGCAGAATGCAACCCATGCTGTTCCCAGACTAGCAGATACATGCAAGTCTTTCCTGGCATGCATCAAGAACCTTGTGACTTTGGATGGTAACAGAGCCTAAGGGTTTTTGCTGTGCAGTTCCCCAGGACTGACCTCACCTACTTAGAGTCACTTCTCTAATCAATCTTCACTGATCCCCGGCACTGTCCATTCCCTCCACACACAACTTTTCAAAATGGCTAAGTGGAGACAAGGCTTTAAATGGAGATGTTGCTTATGTGAATCCTATTTGTTTCCTTAAGGATAAGTGTTGGATGTGAGATTGCATAATGATTCAGAATCTAACAAATGGGCTTAACTGAGCAGAGAAGGTATTTTTATCCCAAGAGAGGTAAAAATAAAGATAAAAATGCAAGCTGAACTCTGGGGAAAACTCTCTCCAGCTACATACCAATCTGTGATACTGAGTCACAAAAATGTAGAACGAAAAATGATTTTCCAGCCTGGCCCAATTAGTTCATGGTAATGGCTGGTACCAGATGTGAAATACATATAATGTGCTAGTCACTGTGGTAATTTTTACATAATTATCTCATGTAGTCCTCACAAAAACCCTAGGAAATTAGAATTATCATTTTATTTGTCTTACTACCACTTCCCAGTTTCCTGCTAACTATCACTTTCTTTTGGCGGCTGATATAAATTTCTTCCTTGAACACCCAGTGTCCCTATAATGCCTGGCACATGATAGGCACTCCAAAAATATTCAATAGATCAGTGGATTGCTAATCTTTGAACTTGGTGTTATTAACATATTTAGTGAATTATTAGAGGGGATGGTCAAATGTTTGGTTTGGTGGACAAAAATGTCAGAATCTCTTCCTGGTTCAAAATTAACCAACTGTCTCCAAATATAGGGCCACCCCATACATTCTGTCTTTCTAGAATATTAACCTCTCATGGTTTAGACATTTAAAGATATAATTTAGGCTCCAGGGAAGGTTCTAATGGACCCTGATATGGATGGAAGGTAGGTGCTTTATACTGTTTAAAAGTAATTGACTAAATGCCTCCTCTTTGCTCTGCCTGTGTTGAGTACCATAAGAAGTGTCAGAGAAGAGATGTCATGAGACTGGCATTTAGAGTTTACAAATAATTTGGAAGATCAGGTTTACACAATTAAAACTATGATATCAATTCTAATGTAAGAAAGTACAAGAGTGCCAAATATGTTTTGTAATTAAGGGATATTTCTAAAACGTATCAAGACTATCAATCCAAATTTTACCCATAATTCAAGACCTAGAGGCCCATCTAGTTCATCAAGATTTTAGAACTAATTTTATTTAATGAAAGATCTTTGCACTGTGGTGTTCATCTTCAATAGTTCACCTCTAGATGAATGAATAAAAAATATCATATGATTAAGTTTCAAAATTTAATAACATGACTTAGGGTGTTTAAAAATAAAACTGAAGAGATTACCACACATCAAAAAATAAGTCACTGGGCTAAGGGCAAAAGTTTAACTTTCCCCTGAAAACTCTTTGAAAATGAATGATGGTTCATGAAGAATCCATGTTTAACCCATGGCTTTATATGTTCCCTGGGGCACATAAATTCCTTTTTGGATACTTAATTTAATAGTGTAAATTTCTGAAATTGACCTATCTCTGGCACCTTTGGCCAACCTCTAAAATTGTGTGAAAAACTGAGTATTTCTGGTTCGGTTTGCTCCTGAAATCAAGTTCTTTGGTTAGTCTCTGAAGTCAAGTGCACCACAGAGATTTTGTGAATTCTCCTGAGCTTTTCTTTTCAAGCTGGAAATGGCAAATCACATCATATTTCATGAATGTTATGAACTAACATTTATTGAGATTATAATGTACCTTACACTTCATAACTAAGGGATTGCAAAAAATGATATGATCGGTAACCTTTGAGAAGCTCACATCACTGGACTTTAGCCAAACAATTTATAGTACGGGGCAGTAAGTGCTATGATAGAGATATTTGACAGTGGGTCATGAGAACCCAGAAGAGAGAGCTTGGAGAGCTATTTTAAATATCAAAAAATTTGTAGAAGCATATTATGATGACTTTCAACCCTAGTGGTTCTCTCTAGGAGTGTTTCATTGTATCCAGTGGAATAAAAGTTCTGATTTTCAGATAGTCAACACAAATATATTACCTACATTACATACTCACTGTGTACCAGGCACTGGGCCAGACTTCAGGGATAGAGTTTCAAGGTAAATAACATCACTGCCCTCTTCAACCTAACAACCTATGTAAGACAGTTAAGCACACTTTATTTAACCAGAACTGTGGTGACTGTTTTAAAAAGAAGTAACAAAGCAAACCTGACTTAGTCTAGAGCATCAGTAAAGTCCTATGAACTGGAGGAGATGATAATTGAGCTAGGTACTGAAGCTGAATAGGAATTGCCTTCGTCAAAGTCAGGTTGCTAAGGAAGAAAGTAAGGGAGTGGTAGTAGGAGAGCCTAGTGGAGAAAAGGAGAGAGTAAACTTGAGGGGAAAGATGATTCAATTCCTCACTAACTCTTAGCATGGGTTTGTCTCAGTTGTCATTTACCCACTCACATTGTCTCTACTCTTCAAAATACTCTATCTCAAAGATGGGTCCTGGTTTAGATGAGCAAGGAAGGTACAGTGAAGCTATTTACCCACCAACCCTGCAGATGTTAAAAAGAAACTGTAGGAAAGAAGGGGTACGTGTTCACAAAAATATAGAGTGAGAGACACGTGTTGGTGTCCCAAACTACCCACAGATATTTTCCCAATAACACCCACTGATCTCATAGAATCAATCCTGGATGCTGGGAATAGAAAGGCACCTGACAAAAGATCAATTCTATTAGTTGACTAATGAAAAAAATAGGGTAGCTTGCATAAATTGATGTACACAAGACCTATTCATTCTCAAGGCAGAGTTCAAACTAGCAGCCATATTTCTTGTACTTTTCATTGCATGCACCTACTGTACAATGTAACTTTCTGAGATGATAGAAATGTTGCAGAGCTGCACCAACCACAACTGGTCATTAAGTATTTAAATGATGTGACTGAGTACCAATTTTTAAATTTTCTTAAAACTTTAATTTAAATGTAAATAGCCAGATGTGGCTAGTGGCTATTATGTTGGATACCACTGCTCTAGAACATTCACCTTATTTAAAATAAATTTAAAATAAGAGTTACTTCTATTTTAGAGTAAATGAAAAAAATCAGATTCATTCACAGGACTATGTAAGACTGAAAGGAAACAGGAACCATGCAAAAACTACTACACATGTTCATATTATTTTTAGGTCATGTCAACAGAGACCATAAAAATAGCCATTTATGGCAACTAATTTTAGCCCCATCAACAGTGAATTTCAATCACAGTATTTAATTGGCATGTGACAGACAGTATATATATATATATATTTAAACTGTTGATTTTTTTTAACATATGTGTGCATCTGTGAAATCATCACAACCATCAAGATAAGAAACAAATGCATTACTTTCAAGTTTTCTGGTGTCTCTTTGTATTCTCTCCCATCTGCCAGTCTTCATTTCCCCTCCCCATCTTCTCAGCACCTAGATGGCCACTTCTCTGTTTTCTGTCGCTATAGATTGGTTGGTTTTTCCAGAATCTTACATAAATGGAACCCCACAGCAGGTCCTCTTCCTTGTCTGGTTTCTTTCACTCAGAATAATTATTTTGAGATTCACCCATGTTCCTGCAAGTCATGATAGTTCCCACTGTACGGATATATCACAATTTGTTTATTCATCACCTGATGAACATTTGGGCTCTTCCTAGTTCTTGGCTACGAAAAATAAAACTGCTATGAACATTTGTGTATAGGTCTTTACATGGATGTGTATATATTTTTTTGCAATTGTATTAGTCCTTGCTTTCTGTGTTTTGAGACTTTTTAATTGACTGCATAAATGTTTATACTTGCTATTTCCTCCTAATTAGTTGACCCCTTTATTATTATGAAATAAGTCTCTTTATATTTGATAATGACCACCTTTAACATAGTGTATACTTTATCCATCCTTTTACTTCTAACCTGTTTGTGTCATTAGAGTTAAAATGGGTTTTTTGTAGGTGGCATATAGCTTTGTGTAGTTTTTTATCCAACTAACAGTCTCTGACTTTTAATTGGGATGTTCAAACTATTTCTATTTATGTGATTATTGATATGGTTGGGTATAACTCTACTATTGTGCTATTTATTTTCATTTGGCCTATATGCTTTTTGTTCCCTTTTCCTCTTTTTCTGCCTTTCTTTGCAATAATTGAATATTTGTTTATGATTCTATTTCATCCCTTTTATGTCTTATTAGCTATGACTCTTTGTCCTATTACTTTGGTGGTGGTTTAGTTTATCTTTAGAATTGCTTACCTTAAAATAGTCTTCCTTCTAGTGATATTATACCTGCATAGCATAAAAATATTTCAGCTGTGTAATTCCATTTTTTGCCTTGTGGAATTTAAATTAGTTTTGTCATATATGTGACTTTTACATATGTTTTTATTCTATAACATATTGTTGTTATTTTTGCCTTAACACAGTCCAGCATATTTAAGGAGATTCAAGTAATAAGAAGCATTTCTATTTATCCGACTAATTGTAATTTCCAATCTTCTTTATTTTTACTTCTGCATATAGGGCTTCCTTTAATGTTTATTACAGTATGGGTATGCTGTTTGATGAGTTCTTTCAGCTCTGTATAACTGCAGAAGTCTATTTCTCTTTCATTTATGAAGGATGTTTCCACTGGATAAAAATTTCTAGGTTGAGTTCTTTTTTTCTTTTAGTATTTTAAAGATGGTGTTCTTCTGTCTTCTCTCTTGCATTTGTTCTAATAAGTTTATTGTTCTCCTATTCAAAACATCCCCTCCACCCCATCCCCCTTGTCAGCTGCTTCAGATTTTCTCTTAATTAATGGTTTTGAGCAATTTAGTATGACGTGACTTGCTAGCTTTCTTCAATTTGGAGGGTCTGGGGTTCACTGAAACTCTTGGATTGTGAGTTTTTGGTTTTTATCAAATTTGAAAAATATATGACCAGTACTTCTCCAAATATTTGTTTCTTTCTGACTCCTTAAGGAGTTCTAATTATAGCTCACTTATTCCTCAGTTTGTTTTTTCTCCTGGTTCTTGTTCTCTCTTTCTCTCTTTCTGTTTCATTGTTTCATTTTGGAAAGTTTCTATTGCAATGACTTTCAACTCAATTTCTTCTGCAATGTTTAATCTGCCACTAATATCATTTAGTATATTTTTCCTTGTGGATTTTGTAATTTTCATCTCTACAAGTTCCACCTAGGTCGTGTTTGTATCTTTCACGTCTGTTTAACATGCTGCTTAATTCCTCCTGCCCCTCAAACAGGTGACTGTTTTAGTGTCCTGTTCTACTGCTTGCATCATTTGTGTAATTTCTGGGTCACTTTCCCTTGCTTGATTTTGATCTCTGTTAAGAATTTTATTTTCTTGCCTCTTTGCATGCTTAGTAGTTTTGATCATATACCAGACAGTATAGACTTTAACTTGTTGTGCTGAATATTTTTGTACTCCTATATTCCTATAAAGATGATTGAGTTTTGTTCTGGGATATGGTTAACTCACTTGGAAACATTTTGATCCTTTCAAGTCTTGCTATAAAGCTTTGTCAGGGAGGACAAAAACAACATTTGGTCTAGAGTTCATTTTTATTTACTACTGAGGTGTAGCCCTTCTCTACCTGCTGCCTGGTGAATTATTATGAGGAATTTCACTGGTGGGTGTACACAGACTATGTCCAACCTCATATGAACTCTATGTGTTGTTCCTTCTAATCCTTTGGAGTAGTTTTTTCCAGCTTTAGGAAGTTTCCTCACATTCATGAGCTGATCAGCACCCAGCTGAATACTCCAGTGGCTTCCTCTGCAGAGCCCCGGAGTTGTCTCTCCATATAGTTCTCTCCACTCAAATATTTTGCCCTGCAAACTTCAGCCACCGAATTCCCTGGACTTCAGCTCATTTCCTGCACTCAAGAAGTCCACTGAGCTCCCAGGATCCCACTGCATGTACTGCAGGCTGGAAATTCCCTCCTGGCAGGAGGCAGGGACTGTCAGAGGGCTCAGGCCACTTGATTCTTACATACACTCAGCATACTCTCCTTCATAAGTTAATGCGCAGTATCTTGAGAACCACTGCTTCATATATTCTCTCTATATTTTAGGTTGCTTCAGGTGGAAAGGTAAACCTAGTTGCTATCACTCCATCCTACCTAGAGGGGAAAGCACGCAGATCACACCATTTTTTGACATGACTTCTTGATAACCCTCACACCACTTGGCTCACAAATAAAATCAACAGAATATTTATTTGGTTTGCTAGTAAATTGCTGTGTTTGCCATCAATTTGTTAAAGTATTTTTTTTTTTTGAGTCTGCTAGACAATGAGACTGGTGTCTGTTGATAAAGAGCTTTCTTTTTTTTTCTCCCTCCCTCCCTCCTTTCCTTCCTTCCTTCCTTCCTTTATTAGACAAAACTGTAACATAAGGTCAATGGAAAAAAAAAAAAAAGTAATTAATGGCTAATGCATTATCCAACTTAAAGAATACCTTTCATGTTCTAGGAAAATAAAAAAATTGGTCAGACAAGTGAACACTTTAGAGGTGAAGGAAGAATATGATATGGGGAGTTTAGACTGTAAGAGGCCTAAGGAAGTGGGAAAGATGGACACCTAAGTCATAATGTGAATGACAGACTTCAATATTGCTAGGTACACAGAACTTGGAACTTGACTCACATTATTAAAAAATCCATAGTACAGTGAAGTACTTTATAAAAGGATTTACCCCCATGTATTTCACATTTCCTGAGTCACAAGTTCCTATAATGCATAGATGGAATCCAAAAAAAAGGTTTATTAAATTGGTTTGGATCTGTGTTGGGAACTCTTTTCAAACTTAAAATCTCTCCAAATAATGGCTCCCCTGTTCTTTATTATAACAGTGCCTCGAAAGGTAAGAATGGGATAAGTCACTCACCCTTGGCTCTTTGTTCTTGGGAAGTCTAAATAAGTTGCTAGTCCTTGTTCCCTCTGCCTCTTGAGAAATATTACCTCAAGGCGCTTCCGTTCTTTTTTTTTTTTTTTTAAAGATTTTATTTATTTATTTGAGAGAGAATGAGAGACAGAGAGCACAAGAGGGAAGAGGGCAGAGGGAGAAGCAGACCCCCCGCTGAGCAGGGAGCCCGATGCGGGACTCGATCCTGGGACTCCAGGATCATGACCTGAGCCGAAGGCAGTCGCTTAACCAACTGAGCAACCCAGGCACCCAAGGCGCTCCCGTTCTAACATTGCTCCCATCCTCTATCAGTATTGCACATTTTGTGGTTGTCAGCATGTGCATGCAAATACAATGGGAGGAGACATGTGGAAATGATGCTCAGTGCCACTCATCTTGGCTTGGCTGAACAGTTTCCCTGGGCAAGCTGAGGATCACTGCCCTCAAGGTAGTTTACTGGGCTCCCTGGACTATTGTTATTGTGTCCTCAATAGGTGTGAGTTCTCTGATCAGCTGGGGGGAGAAATGGAAATCATGGCAGTTTATTGTATTCCATTCATCATGTCATGCTTGTTAGCATGCTGTTTTATAGCCACATTGCTCCACAGTAAAACCATTTTAGTGTGCAAACTCTACATTTTTACTTTAATTTGCAACAGATATTATATAAAGATAAACGAGTTTATGTTCCTCATTCACCAACAGGAATTGTCCCCAGTAGTTTCAGGTGATCAATCAAGATGGGACAGGAATCCTCCTGATGAATATTAAAATCATATTTACAAAGAGGGAAATGAACTAATGAGCAAACACTACTAACAAATGTTCAATTTCATTCAACTTTTTTTTTAGGGGGAGAGAGAGTGTGACGGTGGGGGGAAGGGGCAGAGGGAGAGGGAGAGAGAGTCTTAAGCAGGCTCCACCCCCAGCACGGAGCCTGACACAGGGCTCCATCTCACCACCCCAAGATCATGACCTGAGCTGAAACGAAGTCAGTTGCCCAACCAACTAAGCCACCCAGGCACCCCAATTTCATTCAACTTTCTAACTTTCAGAGTGAACATGGCTGAATAACCGTGGACAGATTCTGATGCTTCAAAGACCACTCATTGCTTGCTTTCTTGACCAGCCAATGAGGATGCGGCTCATCACTTTTCAAAAGGTGCCTCCTGTGTCATATGCTTTCTGGCCATGGACCAGTTGAAACCCTTCCATTCTTTTCTTAAAGGGCTGAATATTTTTGTGAATTTCAAGCAAACTGATACTGACAGATCAATCCCTTTCCCTCATTTAAAAAAAAAATGAACAAAAAAGACAGGTTAGACATCTGCTATTCACCTTTGCAATTGCTTTCAAAACCATTACATCAGTCAAAAAAGTATTTATTATCTGAAATGTGCACACCAGGGAGTATAAACTAAAAGTGAAGTAATACCCATTGAGCCTCTCATCTTAAGCAATGTAAAAGGCAAGAATAGTTACACACTTTTGGCAATGAGTAACAATGATGACAACTTATTGAATTTATTATTGCCAGACATGGCATCAGATATTTTAAATTTATCCTTAATCCTCATAGGGAGTTTTAGAGTATGTATAACAATCCTCACCCTATAAATGAAGAAACTAATTAGTAGCAGTGGTGAGGTAACTTGCCCAGTCACACAACTGAGTGCCCAGGTCACTGAATTAAAGAACTGGAATACAAATTCCCATCTGTCTATTGCTCAAGTATAAATTCCACCCCACCACGATAACTCTTTGTATTAGTTTCCTAGAGTTGCTGTAGCAAGGTACCACAGCTTGGCAGCTTAAAAAACAGAAATTTATTTTCTCACATTTCTGGAAGCTAGAAGTCTGAAAACAAGATGTCAGCAGGGTTGGTTCCCACCAGAGGGAAGGGAGAATCTTTTTCCTGCTTCTCTCCTTGCTTCTGGTGGTCACAGGTAATCCTTGGTGTCTCTTGTTTTCTGGATGTCTAACTCCAATCTGCTTCTGTCTTCATACAGCATTCTCTTTTATATTCGTCTGTGTCTGTTCTCCTCTTACAAAGAAACCAGTCATCTTGGAGTAGGGCCTATCCTAATGCAGTCTGACCTCATCTTAACCTGATTACATCTGTAAAGACCCTATTTCCAAACATAGTCACGTTCACAGGTACTGGGGGTTAGGATTACAATATCCATCTTTGGGGGCGGGGACAAAATTCAACCCATAACATTCTTCAAATATGCTTTATGTTGCATTCTTCAAATTTATGGTTAAACTGAAAAAAAGTCAGAACTCTTTGAAACCCCAAATCTCACATGTAATCAGTGCTCAGTAAATTCGTGATGAATATCATTGCTTCCATTAACACAACAGATTCATGCAACAGAATCTGAAATTAGTCCTAACATATCTCCTGAATCTGTGAGTGTGAAGGGAGATCAAAGGTTTTCCATTGAAGAAAAAATTTAGCTAATATGCCTATGATTCGTGTCCCATCACAGTGCATTAATTATTCAAAAATAGACAAACAATTTCAGACTAGACTCTGCCCACATGAAACATTATAAAGACACACTAAAGAGATAGGTAAACATATAAGGGTATTATCACAAGACTGACAAATACTATAAAGAAGAAATGCGTTGCACTGGTTACAATGAAAGAGGTGCTAGGGCACAAACTTTTATCTAATTGAAGAATAAACTTTAGGGGAAAAAAGAATGAATTTTGGCATGAGAGAATACAGTAACTTAAATATGTACAAGAATTTGAAAATACTCTCTATAGAATACCTCAGAAAAGTTCATTATTGCAATTAAATACACTTCATGAAATGTATCTCCTGACATATTTTTGATGATTTGTAACAAACTGAACCATTACAACTTCACAAAAGCCTCATTTTGTTGATTTCTTGTGCAATTAAATACCTACCCAAAGGGTTGTTTTTGGTTTTGTCTTCCCGCTACAGATTGATTGTGGCTTCAAATAAAATGTGATAGCAATGCAGATGTAAGCCCATGTTGGATTTTTGACATCCTGAAATATAGCAAAATAAAGCAAAAGAACAGAAAGTAGGGGGCAAACATGATATATACTGTTACGTAGAAAGGTCTCTGGATTAAAATATGCAATAATGTCAAAAGCATTTTGATCTTATTCCGTGAGTCTAAAAATGAGTGTGGTTGAAACAGATAATCACTAAAGATTCTTTCAGCTTAAATATTGCATGCCTAAATTTAATGATTGTAATTAAAGGACATACTATTTGTCTCATTATTTTATTTTATTTTATTTATTTATTTATTTATTTATTTATTTATTTATTTATTTATTTTTGAGAACAAGACCAAGGGAGAGTGGAGGGAGGGATCAGTTCAAACATGGAAGGTCTTCAAATTTAAAGACAAAGGTTGGAGCCCATCAACTACGGCCAGGAGAATGCAGAGCGATTAGGGCTGTCAGTCTGGTCAGGGTCCAAAAACGCAGGCTCTACCTCAGGTACTACAGAAAAAACTTGTTTGTTGTGGTTGTGATTTTGTTTTAAGCATACTACACAACAGATGTTCCGTTACACTGCTCTGTCAGAATGTCTAAATAAAGAGAATGGATTCTGCTTTTTCCCTTGCTATCTCAGTTTCAGAAGTCTTAATTAGGACATTGGAGTAGAAGTTTATTTTCTGTGTTTGAGATGGAATTATCATGAAACCCAGAGGTCCTCATACTCGCCTCAGCTGCTAAGGAACACTCATGCCCGACATACACTTCATTGCAACATAAAAGGCATCACCTAATCCCCTGGCAAAGGAGTTGTCAAGCCATGAGGTTTCATCTCAGTGGTTGGTCGTTTTCCTGAAAGTCTCTGAAATCTCTGCCCATGTGGATGATCGCTGATTTCGTATCCACAAAAATGAGAAACATGATATGAAGAATTGTTCCTTCAAGGTTTTAATTTGCCAACAGTTGGTTTACATTACATTCACTTCTTAGAAATAAAATGAAATGATGAACGATTCCAATCCTAGAAATGTTTAATTCAAAGACTATGTACACATCTCATTAGGTGATGACTTTTTGTGAGTGGCTCAGAGTATCAAATAAGGTAGGAAATGGGGGAATTTGTGTCAAAGTAACTTAGCCACTCCAAGTCTGCTTTCCCATTCATAATATAGGGAGACTCAAACGATCATACGGTGAATTCTGCCTCAGGGATAGAGCTATTCAATTAGGTTTGCTCTGTTAGATCTATTCCAATTATTCCCTGTTCTACCAAATAATACCATAAATGTGGAATGTTTCAACCATTGTTCTTTTTTTAAATTTTTTTATTTTTAAAGATTTTATTTATTTATTTATTTGACACAGAGAGGGAGCGAGCACAAGCAGGTGGAGCGGCAGGCATAGGGAGAGGGAGAAGCAGGCTCCCCGCTGAGCAGGGAGCCCGATGCCGCACTCAATCCCAGGACCCTAGGATCATGACCTGAGCTGAAGGGAGACACTTAACTGACTGAATCACCAAGGCGCCCCTCAACCGTAGTTCTTATACTATGGAGGTGATGGAGTTCATGTGATTATAATCATTACTGTACTATAGTTTTCCAGCAATTCATCTTTGTTGTTTATAGTGCTCAAATTTCTTTTTTTTTTTTTTTTTTAAAGATTTTATCCATCCATTCATGAGAGACAGAGAGAGAGAGAGAGGCAGAGGGAGAAGCAGGCTCCCAAGGAGCAGGGAGCCCGATGCGGGACTCGATCCCAGGACTCCGGGATCACGACCTGAGCCGAAGGCAGACGCTTAACCATCTGAGCCACCCAGGCGCCCCTCAAATTTCTTTTTTGACAGGGCCGACTGGATGATAAAAGTCTGACAGACTGTATTTTTTTAGAGGCCAGAGCCTTGAATGTATAAACTCAAGAAAGGAGTTCCTAGTTTTGTAATCTCTAAGAGGTGTCACACCCCTGCACACTCCTACCTAGTCTTGCCAAATTCTAAATACATATTTATGTTTAGGAATCAGGAAGAGTAGGGGCACCTGGGTGGTTCAGTCAGTTAAGCGTCTGATTCTTGATTTCTGCTCAGGTCTCGATCTCAGGGTGGTGAGATGGAAACCCCTGGGGCAGGCTCTGCTTTGGGAGGCGTGAAGCCTGCCTAAGATTCTCTCTCCTTCTCCCTCTGCCCCTCCACCCCACCCCATGCAGGTGCGGGCGCAAGTGCTCACTCTCTCTCTAAAAAAAAAAAAAGGAAACAGGAAAAGTAAATCAAAATTCCCAAAACTCTTCAGGAATTCTTGAAATCATAAGATATTCTATATTTTCATAACTATTTACATATTTAATAATTATGGTGAGCTGCAAAAATAATAAACAAGGAATCATTTTTCTACAACAGTTATATAAAGCTTTAGAGAATTTTCTGCTAAAAAAGGGAAAAGATAAAATAACCAATGCCTACTTTTATATTGTTATGAACCAATATATAGTGAAAAGGTATATATTTTAGTAACACATAAAATGTTATCTACCTGGTATTGTCATTTGATAATAGGAATAAATAAATGAAGCAACTATTTACACCAAGTAAAGGTCAAAACATTGAAAGACATACTGCAAATATTTAAAAGCTATTCTTAAATTGTGAAAATGTGGAAAATTCCTTGCTCCATATTCTTGGCCTTTGCATGTGATAAATGTTGCAGATGTGAAAAATTTCCCTTCTTTTATCGTTGACACTATGGTTGAACTATTATGAGTGAGTTCAGAGGCATCTTCATATTGTTTCATATAAACTCTATATTAATTTCCTATTGCTACTGTAACAAATTACCACAAAATTATTGGCTTAAGACAGCACAAGTTTGTTATCTTACAATTTGTGGGTCAAAATTGTCATTGGGCTAAAATTAAGGTGTCAGTAGGGCTGCATTCTTTCTGGAAGCTCCAGGGGAACATCTTTCCTTAGCCTTTCCCAGCGTCTAGAGGCCACCTGCATTCTTTGGCTAGTGGTCCCTTTCACATCTTCAAAGCCAGCAGCGCAGCATTTCAAATCTTTTTCTCTCTGACCTTCTGCCTCCCTTTTCCACTGTTTGAAGACTCCTGTTATTAAATTAGGCCCACTTGTATAATTCAGGTTAATCTCCCCTTCTGAAGATCTTTAACTTAATCACAGTTGCTAAATCCAGTTTGCCATATAAGGTAACGTATTCCCAGGTTGTGCAGTTAGGAAGCAAGTATTTTGGGGGGCCATTATGCTGCTTACCACAAAGCTCATTTCCTTTTTAAATGATAAAAGCATTGGGTTTGCTTTACAAAGAACTGTAGCTTATTGCAAATATTCAAATTCTAGCTAACATCATTGGGCTGTATTTAATAACAACATATGGATCTCCTAGCATCATTAAGAACACTATACAAACTCACCTGTCAACATTGCCAGTTTAAGGATTTATTTTGCTTCCCAAATTTATTTCTTGGAACATCAGTTATAGGATTTGTATAATACATAGAATGCATGTAAACTTATTAATATATGTTTTATTTGCAAGAATGACTCGTTTATAGCAGACAGGGCCACAAACACATACTTTTATAAGATAGTGTCAGCTACAAGAAAGAAGATGGATTATATTGTGACCACTTCTCTCCTATGTGCTCCTGTCCTGACTCCCAGAGATCGCATTATCCTCCTACTGCAAGTTTCTGTTTCTTGCTCTTGTTTTGAATTGACATTAGCAGATTCCTTTGAATTAGTGAGGTCTCAATGCTGATTGTTAGATTTTAAATCTCACAGAATTAGAATACTTTTTCCTATTTTCCCAACTTCTTTTTTTTTAAGATTTTATTTATTTATTTGAGGGAGTGAGAGAGAGCATGAGCAAGGGGAGGGGCAGAGGGAGAGAGAGAAGCAGACTCTCCATTGAGGGGGAGCCCCATGCAGGGCTCTATCCCAGGACCCTGAGATCAGTACCTGAGCCGAAGACAGATGCTCAACCAACTGAGCCACCCAGGAGCCCCTATTTTCCCAACTCCTTAACTGATTTTTCTCCGAATACAAGTCGGATAAATGTTCTGAGAAGGGCCAGGCTGGAGTTCCTACACAGAAACACTGATTACCAGAGCAGCCAAATCCCGGGGTTGACTTGGTTGTATGGGAAATCCTTAGACTTTACGGCACACAGTAAATTGTTATTTCCTTTGTAAGAGTATCTTCCTTCGTTTGAGCTAAATATTTGGATATCCCTCCTCTCTTAAATTTCTGGGGCCATGGGGATACTATTAGTCGAGGTGTTTTGAATCAGCTAGAAATGGGTTCATATCACCTCCCAGCTGAGTAACGGAAATAGTTGGGTTTTTCAGTATCTACTGAAACATTTAACAATTCAGCACAATGTAGTGTAGTAATTAAGGGCATAGGCACTGGAGCTAGATAGCTTTAGTTCAGCTGTCTGCTTTACCCCAAATTACTTGTGCAGTCTTGGGGCAGTTACATCACTTCTCTGTACCTTAGTTTCCTCATCTGTAAAAAGAGGGTAATATTATTATTTGCTTTCCAGAGATTTTTTCAAACCTATTTCGTAAGTAATAAAACAGAACAGCTCTATTTGGCTTCCTTCTCTGGGGTAATCACCATCTTAAAACTGTTATGTAACCTTCCTAAGCATTCGCTTTATATATTTACTCTGTGTCTGTAGCCACAAAAGACATGTTTGGCGTCTTTTAAAATATGACACAAATATTATATTGTTTCAGTTGCCATTCTCTAGCTTGATTTTATTTTCTTTTTATATTTGATAAAAGTAGATCCCATTTACTCTTTTTAATTACTGTATAGTATTTCTTTATTGGATACAAGACAACTCTCACATTATCCTTAGTGTACATGTGCAAATGTTTCTCTGTGATAGATTAAAAATGAGTTTTCTCATCGTCAAGTATATGAAACTCTACATTTACCTTGTATTAGAGAATTGCTTGTGGCTTTTCCTTTACATGTATTCTCACCAATGTTTGATATTCACTGTTAATTTTTTTTTTCCAACCTGTTGGGTGTGATATGGCAGCTCACTGCTGTCTAAATCTTGAGGACCCAATCACTGGCAGGGGTAAGCAACTTTTCTTAGGTTTATCAATGATTCAAGTTTCCACTTTAAGGATTATTTATAGACTTGGGCCATTTTTCTGCTGGTTTTCTTCTTCTTAATTTTATGGAGGAATTCTTTTTTAAGTAGGGATGCCCTGAAGTTTAACTTTGGCTTCAGTATTCAGAAAAAAATATGATACTTAGTTTCAGCCTCAGCCTTTGAAAGACAAAGTAGCCAAATACCTCCTTTTGGCACCTTGGTCCATGGCAATGTGGTCACACACATTTCCATCATCTCTAATTAGCACAGTGATATCAAGGACATGAACAAGGTGTGGCCCTTGAATTGATTGTTGACATCTGAATGTTCATTAATATCCATTTTCAAATTTAGGCAAGCATTCTGGATACAACTTAGAATAAAAACCTCCATGGGCTAGGCTTCTTTAGGCAGTTGAAATATAAGCATATTTATTTATTACAATAATAAAATTCTTGAAATAATTAATGTTGATTTTGAAAGCTGTTAATTTGATGTACAAAAATTATTAAGAACTTTCAAATAGTTAAACAATATTAGCAGTTATTATGAATAAGAGAGAGTGCATTAGATAGATAACATTAACAAGAACATAATATCCGTTTTGAGCCAGCAAATGTTTATAAAAATTTAAATGCTAATAAAAAGGCAGGATAATAGAAATTAGATTATATCACAATGCTAATCTTTAGAAGCATTAAGAGCTATATTTAATTTTTAGTTATTTAATTCAGCTTAGGCCAAGAGTCTTTCAAGAAAAAAGTCCTATTTGAGAAGACTTTATATCTTGTAAAGATGAATTAAAAGCAGATTTTCAACTCTGCCACGTCTAAATGTCATGAGGAGGAAAAACTGCAAAATCATGTGCAACAATATCCATGATAAATCATTTTTGATCTCGACATAGTGAAGAATATAAAGAGTAGAGGAAAGAGTGGGAGGGGAATAAAAAAGCTCAAACAAATTTTCTTCTCACTCATCCAACTTCAAAGTAGCATTCTTTAAAATTACACATTAACAAGACAATTCCTTATCCACCTTTGAGTCTATGGAGGCCAAAATTTTAAGCATCACTGAAAAAATTTTTAGAGACAATTTTCAAAATCTGAAATTGAGAGAGTTTTGAGATGTGCCCAAGTTTGAAAGAAAAAGTCCTCCTAGAAATGTTACTGATTTACGTTCTGGTGTGTGTAAATACATCAGTGATGCTCTCACATGTCCAAGGCAAGTACACTTCCCTTTCAGTGCATCACTGAGCCTGGAGAAGCTGTTAGTAGCCAATAGTACAGAGAAATGATTGTTTCCGCACCATGATGTCAAACTTTTAAGCTGACCATTCAAATTCTTAGTGAGTAAATTGCCACACTCATTTATTTTTGTCAAGAGCTCAGATTTAATCATCTACCTAAGAAATTGATTCTAGGATATTTGCATTCAAAGTGGACCAAATATTTGTTTTTCAGCCACAGTGTGTATTTAGTAAACTTCTATCCAATAGATAGTACTCTATTGTTTATTTGTTTTTCAGATACCTTTTTCCAATCTGTTAGCTAACTTTAGGATTTGTCTATGGCATCTTTGGGGTGAACTTTAGCACTTTAATGATGCAATTCCATTATCTTCTGTCACTGTTATAGATAGCTACAGAGACTTTGGCTATGACTATAATTTTAATTCCATTGTAGATAATCCAGAATCAGTTCAAAATCAGGTCTTACATTGGTAGCTTCAAGTTCCTGCACCCTGGGGGTGTTGTGGTAGTAATGAAGGTTGCTCATCTTGTTTCTTATCTGTTTCTTAGTATTCATAGAGGGGACTAACATTCTCTTACTATTTCTGGGATTCCCTGTGCTTCTTTTCTGTTACTATTCCCCTGACCCTTGTGCACTAGGAACGGGGCCCCGGTCTGCAATGCTCTCGGTACCAAAGCAGTCCATTGCAAGAATGAATAAGAAAGGGGCACGGCCTTTCATACCATGTAGCGTGTATAGGGAGGAATGTAAGAAATTGTCACAAATCAATGTGTTTTCATTCAAGTTAATGTAGATATATGTAATTATGATACCTTTTCTATGTATGTAAATACAGAATCTGATTCCTAAAAGATTGGGAAAACTAGCCATATTTGGTACTTGGTCTGATTCATAAATACATGCATTTGAAAGGTTTTAAAAAGGCCTTTTGAGAATTTGAGATTTTGCAGGAGCTGGAATCTAGTCTCAGACTGTCCCTTCTGTAAGTACCTCCCAGGCCACTCTCCCTGTGAAATCGCCAAGCCTGAAGCCAAGGTTGGCTTAAGGCAGCAGACTCTAGGGCAATCACCTTTTGATACACACTCTCAAGTAGCAAACTCTAGGGTTGTTTTGCAGCACTCCGTTGCCCTTGTGGGGCAGATTTACCCTCACAGAGTTTCTACAGCAACCAGGGAGTAGGGGTTAGCGCTTAAAAACTGTTCTTGTGGTAGCATCAGCAGCTCTGTGTCCTGATGGGAAACATTAGGGCTCCTAGAAAGTCTGTCCCTCCTCTGGGAGGATATGCCTCCTTTGAGTTGTCTTCCCCATATCCTTTAATTGGGCCTATTGCAATCTTTCCATCAGTTATGCCAGTGTCCCATTTCAACAATCACATAATACCCTAGCTAAATATAAGTTACCTAATATGGTGCCCAGAAGATAGTAGATTCTCAGTGAGTACTATGGAAATAAATATTTAATTATAATAAACATAATCAAAATCTTCATCATTATTAGATATGGAAAGAAGCTTAAACATGATGCAATCAAATTTCAGCTGGATAGTGGGTCATTTGCTTGAGGACTTTCCTTCCCAGGGCAACATGTTCTCATTTTGGACAGCTTTTACTGTTAGAACATTCTCCTTACTATTTAGCCAAAATCTGCCTCCTTACCATTCTGCCACCACATCCCATTTTGCCCTATATATGTTTTCAGAGTAAGTCCAACCCTTCTCCTACATGGAACAGGTCCAACCCTTTTCCTTACTTCCCTAGATATTCCCTAGGGATATCCAGGAAGTATCCCTAGATACTTCCTTCAAGTGTCTAAGTATAATCATCTTTATCTCTTCTTTCTTTCTTTTGTTCTTTTGTCATTTGTCATTACAGGACTCATTCCCCTTATCTTTAAATTTTATGTGGCCCCTTTCAGAGTACACCATAATTCCCTAATCCTTTTCATAAAGGATTTTGCATCTGTGCATCCTGGAATCAGTCTCAGTTTGCATGGACCCCTTATCCATTATAATTTGCCTGTTGATCACTAAGATTGAGCTTTTGCTTTCACTGGCATTCTGAACATGCCTGTTTCTTCTGCTCCCCATACTATACACCAGTCCTCAGTTTGCATAGCAATATGTGAGATCCTTGAGGAGAGAGGCAGCTCATTTTTTTTTTTCAGCTTAATGTGAGGCACCTCTGAGGTCATCATAAATGCTTAATGAATGCATAAAAATAAATGAATAAATGAAAGATCTAGTTCCTTGTTATACAGAGACAGTTTTTAGTATGTTACTACTATTCTATACATGCAACTCCATTTTCACTCCTATGTACAGAATTTTATCATTTTATTATTTTTTTAATGGACCTAAAGTGCACAGAATTGAGTTAATCATGCTTGGCAGTTCGTGGCATACTATTGTCCTTCGCCAAGGTCAGACTTTTCATTCGTTCCTATCAAATTTTAGCATGGTGTCCTGCACCCATTACTCCTGCCTATTGTAATTTGTATTTTCTGTGATTAGCTATCTCAAACAGCTTTGTATCATTTGCAATTTTGTTAAGCAGAGTAAGAGGATTAAGATACAAGAAACAACAACAAAGAATAGATGATATATTAAGTACTGAATTGTAAGCTACAGACTTTAAATGCTCTAAGAATTTGGCAGAGAGGTAGAGCTCAAGCATGTGAACTAGATAAGAAAAGACTAGAATGGCTGAGATGGGAGCTGAGTCAAGAAGGCTGGGTGGGATTTGGATAAGTGGAAAAGACAGGAACCTGTGAGCAAAGGGAAAATAACAGCTCCGTATGTTTGCCAGATGAAGTGGGGTAGGATATATAAAGGGAAGCGGTAGGATATTCATTTAGAGATCTTGAATCAGGATTCCTCTTCCTTCTTACCCTGCCTCTATGAAGGCAGATAAGTAAGGGATATTGCCCAGATAGATTTTGCATTTTCTCAAGGTGTTCCTGTAGACAGTGCATTAGAATTTTTGGATTTGTATTAGAAAGAATACAAAGAGAAAGAAGAGAAGGCAGGTAGCATGTGGAGGAGGAGTAATCATCTGTGTCTCTTGTTGCTGTTTGCCTTCCTTTTTCCATTCCAGGCAGATCCAGCCTTTAGGAAGGGCCCCATTTCCAGTTTTTATCCTAATTCATATCCACCCTCCCAAAGGCCTGAGGATTTTTCTACTTGTTGCCACTGGAAAAGTCACCCAGATGGCTACCGTTATCTGGAACCTTAGAAATCCCATATTTGGCTGATGGTGTGGAAGACCTCATCATTTCATACTAGATCTTTCCTGATCAACCACTGTGGTGCTGATGAGCCTCTTTGATGCTGGATTCCATCAGCTCTACTGTATCTGACATTATGAATCGTCTAAGTAACATGGTTTGGTTTTTCACTTCACACTGATTGATAAAACATAGAGAACCAGATTTGTTCCTGTTTACTACCAATATTGTTATCAGCATATCATTCATGTTTTAGTTTCACTGCCTACATTTCCTTGACCTCACCCTTGTTTTACTTTTATCCCATTATTATTATTATGTCATGTCACAATCCCCCAAACTGCCTCCACATCCTGGACCTCCTATCTGAGAGCCACTGATATACATAATTTTGCATAAAATATGGGCATCCATCTAAACATAGTATTTGACATGTGGGTACAATAAATAAGAATTGACTAATCAAGCTACAGATGTTAATTTTTTATTAACATCAAGTTTTAAAGCTGTTTTTTTTATTGCATTGTATTTGTGTTGTGTTACGTTGTGTGGATAATTTGCAAATGATAGGTTAACAAAATTACTAAAGAGCTTCGCTGTGGCTTTGTGTATACATATGGAAATATTTTCAAGTACTAAAATAATATAAATAAGAAAAGACTTGGCATATATATATGTTCTTTTCAACTTACCATACTACCTTGTCTATAATCAAAACCAAGATTCTGGAGTTGAGTTTGTGAATTATGTAATGGGGACATAATCAGAACCCACATGGTTTCAGAAGTGGATGAGTCTCATCCAGATTCCTGGTTCTTTCAGGGCACTGTTGGAGACAGTCAGGAAGAAAAGAACACTGTGATAACTGGTTTTCTTTCATCGAAAATTTCCATGCAGATTTTAGATACGCACAGTCTATCTAGTCCAATGCATGATAAAGACAGAAATGGACTTTTAAAGGATGTTCTGTTGAGCATAAAATAAAACATAATGATAAAACATGCTTAATGTCTATATATTCCCTTGACATCTGAAGTAGCTGTTCAACATTCGAGACTGTTCAAAATACCACTCAACAGTTTGATTGTTTCCAAGTCGTGTAAATTCTGAATTTCCAGTATAGAATTATAGTTAAAAAAAAAAAATACCTAAGGCTGTATTTTCTGGCTTCCATGAAGCTGGAATGAAAATATTTTTAGGTTCTACACCAATCAGATGCTTCTTTACAAAACTGATTTGTAATTAAATTATGTAAGGAAAGTAAGTGTACAGAGAACCCATTTTGCTAGGGTGCATCAAAGCAGAGTTGATGGGGAAGAAGTGGTATTGACTCTGGCTTCCTGATTCAGTAACTACCTGCCCTTGACAGAGGTAAAATGCCGCCAGTGTGATTCTGGGAGGTCAATATAGAGTCTATTTCTTTCTATCTAAACTAGAAGAAGACAACAGCAAAACCCCACCCATTACAAGCGTCTACAATGGCTCTATCACACATTATCTGAAACAATCTTAAATATGTGCCTGTTTTACCTACTTTGGGATTTAATTTATTATGTTCCCCACTAGAAAGGTAAATATATGACTGTTTTTTCTCCATAATGCCATCAGAATTTAATGAGACATACAGAATAATTTACACATTTAGACCCATAAAATATGGACTAAATTAAAGAATTTAAAGAAAAGTATTGGAGAGTATTTTCATTATAAATATACTTTGCTTCTATTACCCTACAACTACAACCCAATCTTCACATTTAAAAATTTTAAATATCACCATTCTCTTCAAGCAATAATTATTACATGCACAAGTGGACACAGTTATATGAGGTAATTAGACTATACTAAAGTAATCTATACATTAATCAATAATCATTGATGGAGCATTATTGTGCAGCAGTCTTGGCTAGGTACAAGTAGTTCAATACATCATCCACTTTACATTCCAACTGGAATATTCAATATACATAAAACCATAGTTGTGGCAACACCGCTACTAAAAGGAGAAGCAGTTGACTGTCCTGAAAGAGAAGAGGAAGGTTCTATGCAAGGCTCCATCACTTATAAATTTCATGCTTTGGGGATAGTATTCTGAATCTCAACCTTGACATTTTTGAACTGAGAAAGATATGAAACGTTTGAAATACCATTGTATGTCCTAAAATGGTTTTTTCCCCAAGTCACTCACTTGCGGATACTTTAAACTGCAGTTCTAACCCAATCCATTTTTGAGCCAATCTTGACCCCCCACCCCCAATCGAGATCATTATATTATCACCATGAACACACAACGGGGAGTGTGATTGTCCTCAATTGCCAATGGCCCAGTACTTGGTGTATGGGGAGTGAACCTGAGACATCTGTTTGTTTACCAAGCCACAGCCTTCACCGAAATACCATTGTATTCACTTTGGATTCCTATTCAAAATTCCATTACCATCCCCTGGGGTTTGGACCCCATCACCTCTATTTCTAGCCATGGATGTGACCCTCTGCCAAAGGACCATCTGGAACCACAGTGCTGCCATCCTCCTGATTGTGATTATGGCCTCTGCCTGGAATCTCCTGCTATGTACCCCAGCAGGCAGGGCTGGACACCCTCAGATATGGATATTGGCCTAAATCAAGCCTGAGATAATGACACATCTTGGAGCATCGCAATGGATGCTGCTAGCTCCTCAGGAGCTAATCCAATGAAAATGCTAATATTTATTAAGTGCACTCTGTGCCAAGCGCTGCTCTAAATACTTTGTGTACATTATTCCACTTAATTTTATAATAACCCATGAGTTAGATACTATAATCATTACCATTTTTTATACATAAGCAAATCTGACCAAGCATGCTTAGATAATTTACCCAAAAAAGTAGTGAACCAGGTTTTGGGCCTACATACAAGCTCTCAATGTCTGGGCCATGCCAATTAGTGCATCTCCTGACCTGTGTGGTTTTAGCTTCAGTCTCACTCTTCCCCATGAGCTGGTGGCTGAGATTTTAGCATTCCACATATGCTATGAAAGATATTTATTACTATTATAATAGAATTAAACAAAGCAACAACATGTATACAATACAAACAATATTTTAGATGTTTAAGCCACTATTAAAAAAACACTTCAGTCATGTATGTTGTGCAGGCAACTAAGATTTACTCTTTTAAGTATTAAAATATTTTTAACTATTTTGGTTTGAAGTTTTCTAAAATAATTTACAACCTTCTCAAAGTAAAAAAAAAAAAAATGGAATGATGGACACAAGGCAGTATTTTCTGACTTATGAGTAAATGATTTAAATAGGTCTTGAATGAAGGGACCTTGTGAGGGTAGGAGATTTTAGGTATTTACAATGTGTTGGTTATTAGAGGTTGTCCTGACTGTTGTCCTGATTCTTGGTTTTATTCTAGAAACTGAGGTGTCACATTAAGCATGAGAAACATCAGTAGCTATGCCAGTACGAAGTGAGTAGCTTGAAGGGACTGTTCTATGTGTTTGCGCAGTGTGTCTTTACTCTCTCTTCCTTTCCCCTCCATCTACCAATCCCTCCCTCCTAACCTACTTAACACACGCAGCCTCCTTGTGCAGGAGAAAGAATCTGATATGCATTAACAAATTAATCCTTAAGGGCCCCCAAATAACCATATTCAAGTAAACATTTTAATGGGAAGATATGAACAGAATCAGACAGGAGCATGTTCTCTTTTCATTTGATTCTTTGAGCATTGTGGGTTTTTTTCTTCCCCTTTTCTTTTATCTCATGATATCAGTGAGCTACAGTGAATCCTGTGGTATCTCTTATGTTAGGCTACCCTCAACCTTTTGGTATCAAATGGAACAAAGGATCGGGGGTTTCTTTGGACTGGGGCATTCAGTAACCCCCTAGGCGTACATTTAGTTTAGTTAAGAAGCAAATGATGTCCTCAAGGGCCTATTTGGTGCAAGAGGATAAAAGTTTAACTTGGGTTTGGAGGCTAATATCCCAGCTAGTAATAATATATGATTGCCTTAAGTGTTCTTTTTTATACCTCTTTTCTAATATATAAAGATGGATCGCAAAAGGAGATAGGCAGCATAGGATTCAAATTCTGGTCATCTTTCTGCTTTGTAAAATAATAGATATAAAAAAATATTGTATTTAATACACGCCAGTGCCAAAGGCGTACTACAGGCTCATGCAGCAATAGGATGATCCCTGGAATCCTGATGAATTTTAAAAAATTACAAGACCCAGCAGGCATGTGCCATGAAATTGACAGGTGCATTGGAACATGAGTGTGAGCCACAAGATCATTCTGCTCGGGAAGATTTAAATTGAGTACAAGAAACATTAGCTAATAGAAAACCAAGTTTATGATCCAAACTGATAAAACAAGAAGAAGCAAAAAAGAGGAACAAGAGACAGAGAATTGGTATGGCTCTTGACTGTCAGACAGGGAGTTTCAATGGTATCTGACAGCATGAACATCCAACTATGTTAGGCTCAGAAGCAAAAAAATTAATATTTTCCAAGCAGACTCAATTTCTGAATCTCATACTGCCATGGAGATTGCAGACTACCCCGTTGCTACCCCAGCACCTCCCACATTATCTTAAATCATGCCTTTACTTCTCTCTCTGCCTAGTTAGACTTTTCCGGATAAGAAATATGTCTATGTATTTTCATTTTCTGTATGTCCAGCTCTATCCTTCTGCCTAGAACAGGGTAGATACTCAATGAGTCATTGACTGGAAAAGATACTGAGAGCCAAACAGTGTTGATTCCTTGTAAGCCAGTGGAAATTTGCCCCTTTTTAATTTCTCCCAGAGCCCAAGTGGCCCTGGGATTTGGGGCAGGATTATAACGATAGGCCGGGATAATGATCCTCACCATAAAGGTTCAGAGTTGCAGGTAAACACACTCTCTCTCCAGGGAGAATGTATACCATGGAGACACACAAGAAACAATGAGAGAACACCTATACACTAGAATGGAAGGCAGTCTGGATTTCTAAAAGACAGAATTTAAGACTAAGCCCTCAACAATATTTGCTACATGAATAAATGACCCTAAAAGGATTTAGTCACTGAAATGCTCAGAGGAGACATCAGCAGGCCACTGAAGGACAGGCAAGATTTGAGGAGATGGAAAGGAAGTGTGAGGGAATGCTAGCAGGATCAGAGCCAAACTTAGTGATTCAGCATGGCACAGCATTTACTGTCAACGTCCTCCATGCCAAGAGCCATATTACCATATGGGCAAACTCAGTTCTGATAACTTTTTCCAAAACTTCTCTATTCCCTTGTATTGATGTTTTATGCTAACTCTGTCCTCTAGGTATGTGGAATGCCTTAAAAACAAGACCGTCTTATTAAAAGCCTGCTTCAGACTTTGGGGCTTTTATACCCTTGGATGGGGATCTAACTAAGACATAAACTAATCATAAAGAAATATGACTTCTTTTCTCCCATTTTTTTAACCAAGAAAATATTATTGTTATTGTTCCTCTTTGACAAACAGGGAGATTAAACTTGCTCCTGATAAGGAATCTGGAAGTAAGTCTTCTGTGGCAGACAATAAAGGAGAGTGTTTCCAGACACACCTCACTCAAACCTTTTCTCTCAGCATTCCACTCAAAACAGAACATTCTCCACTGCATCATAAATTGTCACTAATTCAGCAGAGCTGAGTAAGACCACTCTCTGCTCCTGGTACTGTGATACTTTGTAACACAGACGCTACATTCTTAGAACAGGATAGAAGCGGAACCTGACCAGCTCCAAACAACATAGATCCTAAGAAAACACCCAGAGATAACTTGCATAAGGTTTTGAACACCAAAAATCTTTTAATTCGTTATGTTGCTTTTCACAGTGCCTTGGTATGACATGTAGAATGAAGAATCTGTTTTTAAAAAGAGAGACCGTTCTAATCTCCTAATCTAGGCACCCTTTCCTACAAATTTTAACACATTTGCCTCCGAGAAGTTTGCAAACAAAGGCAAAGACAGACAAAGAACATATGCTAAATTGATCATTTTTGTGTCTGAATATTCACTACTTGAGAGACAGGAGGAAAACTGTTCAATCTGATCTGGGGTATGATTATACTGTGGTCCAAATTGAAGTGTCTGTGGAAATGGATTGGGCGAGCTTCTCAGTTGTCAGTCATATCACTTATGCGGCGCAGTGAAATGAGGGTACTCATGGGAAACAGTCGGAGTGGTTCTGCGCTACACCTAGACAGATGGCTGTTCCTCTCTGTGAGCCACTGCAGACAGGAGGAAGGGCAGGCAGAGCCCCCTCCAGAGCCCCCCCACGCCTCGCCTGGGGAGAACTCCAGGCGCCGTCTGTCCAGGACCTCAACTGTTCTTCTCCAATCCCATCCACAGACACACGTCTTCCAGAACTGGGTTGGGGAGGGGGAAGCTTTGTACCTGACACCGCGATTCGGTGAGAGGGATAAGTGTAAGCACGCAAACACTGAAATAGTGAAAGGCTCCCAGAGCACTTTAAGACAATGAAAGAAAAGCAAAGTAAGTATTTGCCGCAGCAGAGTGCTGTGCAGAAGAGGGGGGGATTCTGGTGAGAAATGATGTTTCTGGAATTGATCCTCGTCACTTACCAAGAACAATTTAAATCCTATCTGTCACTTTTCTCAAAGGATGTGAGGACATAATTGGGTTTGCCCTCAGGGCAGTGGATGCAAGATTCCCACTTTGTGTCTCCCTTCCCGCCTCTTTCAGTCAAGGTTCTCCAGAAAAAAACAAAAACAGAAACAGAACCGATGAGGGTGAAGGAGGAGAGAGAGAGAAAGAGAGGGAGAGATATTAAGTAATGAACTCATGCTATTGTGGGGACGGGCAAAGTTGAAGTTTGTAGGGCAGGCCAACAGGCTGGGAACTCAGCAGCATTTCTATTTTATAATCTTGAGGCAGAATTCCTCCCTCTCTGGGAGACCTCAGTGCTTTACTATGAAGGCATCCAACTGACTGGATGAGGCCCACACACTTTATCGAGGGTCATTACCTATACTTAAAGTCAACTGATGTAAATGCTCATCACATCTACAAAATACCTTCACAGCAATAGCGAGACCCCTGTTTGATGAACTGGCGGGACATCATAGCCTAGCCATGTTGACATGCAAAAGTAACCGTCATAGCACCTTAAGGGATTACCTACACACACACACACACACGTGAGGCAGTGTGTGATGCCCTGTAAGTCCCTTAAAATATATTTCTGCTCTAAATGACCCCAATTTTCCCTTCTTCATTCCATTCTTAACATTTTTATTATTTTCTTTTGTTAAATATTTACATCAGTGGTTCCACATCTCTCATCATGGTATTTCCTTTATAAAACTGGTGGGGGTCCCCAGTCCACTTCCTGATAACATTCTCAGGTTCCCCACACTCTGAGTCCACCCAGCCTCTCAGTTTGACTGCCTGGCGTCCCTCTAAAGCAAGTTTTGGTCCATTTCTTGGTGCCCTCTGATGGAGACTCTTTCTTGTTCTGCTTTTGGGGGTCTCCCCATCAAGAGAACCTTCACCTTGTTTTCAAATATTGGCATTCACCATGGATTCTTTCCTGATTGTCTAAGTGCAGATTTGTTACTCTCAGAAGCCCCAGTGAGTGGTATGCTTGTACTTTGTGCTCTGTTTTGGGGTAAGCACTGGGATTATTCATGTGCATATCCAGTTTCTTTTT
Source organism: Leptonychotes weddellii (assembly GCF_054177405.1). Classification (NCBI taxonomy): domain Eukaryota; kingdom Metazoa; phylum Chordata; class Mammalia; order Carnivora; family Phocidae; genus Leptonychotes; species Leptonychotes weddellii. Next base: position 30,585,953 of record NC_138381.1, on the reverse strand, counting down.
TTTTTTTTGAGCAGTAAGCATCATGAAGCTTGAGCATCTTTCAATCTTTCAGTGTATCTCACTCAGAGGCCAATATGTGGTAGGATTCAGGATGTGTTTTTAGAATAAAAAGAAGTAGGGAAGGAAGGAAGGAAGGAAGGAAGGAAGGAAGGAAGGAAGGAAGGAAGGAAAAGAAAAGCTAAATTGATAACTAAATGGTAAGAAAATACAAAACCATGGAATTTCAGAATTTTAAAGATGACAAGATCTTTAGTGATTATCTAGGTTTGTTCCATCTTTTAATAGGACAGGAAAACGAGACCCAGATTCTAAATGATTTGTCTAGAAAAAAGATAAGTGACTTGGGTAAAGTCAGCAGAAATAGAATATACCTGACCCACAGTGCTTTCTAGGACACCACGCTGCCAACAAATAGAAGACTAATGTCCATGGGCCACTCAATTACCTTCTCTAGTAACCCTCCAAAAGTGCAGACATTTTATCCTTACCCTCTCCATCACAGGGTATGGCAGTGTAGTCCTAGAGCTGTTCTCAAATGCTCTACTCCTCCTTCCCAAAAAGGGAAGGACTGCCCTCCCTGCCCCCTGTGAATCTGGACCAAGTCAGGTGCCTTGCTTTGGCCAGGGTAATGCAGGAGAGAGTGGCATGCCAGAAACCACTATGGTACTTCTCTTCCCTCCACAGGAACACCTCTCAGTGTTTCAGACAATGGAGGCTCTGTAAGTCTGGTTTTGAGTAAGTAAAGTTTCAATTTGATTCATGTTTTCATTTGATTTAGAGGATTTGTTTTAGTGTTTCATCCTGTGCAGCTCTGTGTTGGCAGGGCTAGAGCTCAAGAGTGAGGCATGGGTAGTTACTTCTTACCAAATATTTGTGAATTCTCTGACACTTCCTTGCCTCCTTATGACTAGATGCAGCCAGGGTACTGGTTCTAGTTAAGGGACTGTGAGTGAAAAGTGATAAATCTCCCTTCCAGGCAAAAGAATTTAATTGTGGGTAGGCAACCCTGCAGCCTCTCTTCCCCTTTGGTGTGGCTGCAGAGCCTGTGTGTTGGGATGGCAGAGAAAAAAAGATGGAAGCGGCCTGGGTTGCTAAGTTACCACTTGGAAGAGAGCTGCCTTGTGGTGCTGTTGGGCTTATGTCAGATTTGCATGAGCAAGAAATAAATTGTCATGTGTTAAGTCACAGAGATCTGGAGTCATTTGTTACTGCAGCATATGCCTATCCCATCCTTCCCCCAGAATGAAGCATGGGGTGCATGTGTAATAGTTGGGTTGCATATAGAGTGCCAAAGGAACAATGCGCAACAGAAGTAAAATGAGGCCCCTGATCCCTCAGCAAAGTAAAATGAGTTTTCTTTCTTTTTTGTTCTTTTCTTTTTAATTTAGGATGGAAAGATACCAAGAAAAATCTTCATCTGCTTTGCTATTTTTCCTAGGGCTGGTCTTGAATACCAACCTAACAGAACCATCTTTTCTCCCTGGACAATTTGCACTTCAGAAAAGCATTTGGAACTAAGTTTTCATAAGGTAGAAAGTAATTTAATGTTGAAAAGGTAGAGCCAACCATACATGAATAAATGCATATCCATTGCATATTAATAATGCAATATAATAATCTACCTTCTCACTTTTAGAACACTCCTCTGAGCCTTTCCCAATGTTAAGGCAGCTCTGAGCTCCAGGCCAATTCTGACTTTTTTCTCCTTGTTTCTACGAAATGTTCAGGAGAGTTACAAGCAGACCCCAGGAAATCCATTTGAAACGGAACACTGACAAAGTGCACCTAGACCAGAGAGTGAGGAGCCATGTCATATCTGAAATAATTGAGTCAAAAATGGCCGTTTATTCTAGACGAGGAAGAGCTTAGGAAGAGCATGATTACTGTTTTTAGTTATTTTAGAGGGTGTCGTGGGTACGATTGTAGTGGAGAAACTACAAAACACTGTGGGCTTATTGTTTGCTTTGGAGCACTAGCAGCTCGTATATCGGCAGGGATTAAAGTAAAGGAGAAATCACTGCCTCTCAGGGCTAATGTAAAAGAAATTTCTATATTTGAAACTATGTGTTGGTTTAATGAAAGAGTTGCCCTCTACTATTGCAGGATCTATTCATTATTCATTCAACATACATATGACCAGCACTGGGTTCAGTGATGTGTTTATAAAGATCAAGGAGTTTTTAGTCCTTGACTTCAAATAGCTCGAATAACTCGTATTCTAGGAGAGGAAACAAATAGATGACCAAAAATTCTGTGTTGGAGGGAGAGACGATGTAGAGTGGCACGTAAAGAGAGAAACGTTAATTCTCCTGGGGCTCGCTGGAAGTTGTCTTTGAGAAAGTCACACTCAGGCTGGGACTTCTAAGAAAGACAAGGTCAAGAACGGACCATTATAGGCAAAGGAAATAGAGTATGCAATGGCACTGAATTTGAAAAATATGTGCTCTATGTGTCCTGATTAGGGAAGTAAGAAATGCTAGACAGCTAGAGCTTCTCACAGTGTGAGAGGAATTGGGGACAGTAGAGAAGCCAGGAGGTGGAAGCCTCCAGTTTCGGGGATTTTATAATATAGACAGTGGGGAGCCGTAGGAAGATCTGAAACCCTTGAGGAACTTAATCAATGTTGTACAATCTCATCCATTCCCAAAGATCCATGACTCCAAGAAACAATGGACTGCTACTTCCTTTTAACTTCCACAGTCCGTGCTATACACATCTCAGTAGGATTTATCTTTTTCCTGCTATAATTGCCCTTATTTTTAATTTTGAAGATCTTTCTTTTTGCTCCATTTTTAGTTTTCCCCTAACACATAGTGTCTTTGGTACAAGAATTGTGTCCTCTTTGTCTTGAGATTTCTTACAGTGTCTAGCATATACGTTTGCCTGTAATAGGTGCTCAACAAAAGGATATTGCTGGAGTTCCATGATTTAAGCATTAAGGAGATCTCTTTATGCCATGGAGAGGATGCCAGGAAAGACGTATATTCAGTGAGCATGCAGGTTAGGTTAGAATATCTGAGATCCATTCCAAGCCATGCCACTCACCAGCTGAAGATATTAACAAATCTGAGACTGGAGTTCTTCATGTATAAAATGGGTACCATAACTGCAGTATTTATCACACAGGGCTTTGTGAACATGTTATAAGTGAAAGTTTTGCTGGAATTATGAAATAGCATAAAATTGCCAGCAAAGTTGATGATGACAGTGATGTCAATGGTGAAAATAATGACAATTTTTATGGTAGCCAGTCATACAGAAATATTCTATCCTCATATAATTCAGGTATGAGCACTTGAGGAAAAAAAAGCACATCTTTCTTTATCATGTTAAGCCAAGAGATATTTACTATCTAAATAATTTAGCCAGTGGTGTTCCCTCCCAATACAGCTCCCATTTGGAAAGTCGTATTGCATAGTGAAGAAAACAGAATGGGAAGCCAGAATGGTGAGATGCTTGTTTTGGCTCCATCATTAACCACCTTTTTGGCTTTCACAGCCATGAAATGGCTAGTCATACAATTTTGGCCTCCTCTACTGGAGGATTAAATTGCTCGTCAAATTAAAGGATGTCAAAATGCACCACCATAATTATGCAAAGAATATGCTATTCCTAGAAGTGGAATACTGCGTGGTACAGTATGAAACTCCTTCGGTGATTTCTATGGGCATCCATAGCCAAGAGTGGTGAGGCTGGGGGACTCACCCTGATGGCCATCAACTACATCACCTACAGCCACCTACTCTATCTCACACTTGTTCACGCAGGAACTTTATGCATAGAAATGGTTTTCCCAATCACTGGGATTGTAAGAGCAAGGTTATTGCAGCTGCATGAGCACATAAAAAAAGACAGGAAATGAAATGTCAACAGCAAGTGTAATACCTTTCTAATATATGTCCTTCACTTATTTAGACAGTTACCGGGATGTTCTTGAAAGAAGAATGATTTGTTTATAAACCAGGTACATTATTTCAGCTCTTTAGAGGAGGGAAAAAATGTCTTCATATTTTCCTCTCCCCACATCATTCAACAGGATATTTTTCTTTTTTGAATACTCATTCATTTGTTAATTCACTCACAACTAATTCCTGGGCACCTACTATGTGCTGGTTACACTGAGAATATTGAGGCTAAACGAGTTGTCCTTGTTCTCAAGCACCTTTCCGTTTAGTAGGGAAAGTCAGTCACGCAAACGAATCAGAGCAATAAAACATTACAGTTGTTATGATAGAAGTATATGCAGCATACACAGGGAGACACAAAAGGGAATGTTTAATTCTGCCTGGGGAGAAAGAAAAGACTTTATGAAGGAGGTGGTGTTTGATGTGGTTCTTAAAATATGAGTGATTTTATAGGCAGACAACAGGGAGAATAGCTCCCTTAGCCAAAGACAATGGGGAACTAAAAGTAGCTCAGGGCAGAACAGGTCAGAGGAGGGGACGTTCAGCTTCCTGCGTGAACTGTGAAGACAGAGTGTGCAAGGGTGGATCATGGAGGATGTATGGAGTCAGATGGAGGAGGTTAGACTTTATAGTGTGAAAAATGAGAACACTGGTGGAGATGTTAAGCCAGAGAGTGACACAAGCAGCTTCTCATTTTAGAAAGGAACTGTGCTGGTTGGTGAAATAAGAAGTGGGAGTAGGCAGTAGGACACCAGTGAGGAGACTCTTGCCGTGGTCCACGTAAGTGAGGATGGCCTCCTGGGCTGAGACAGGGTGAGCCGGGTGAGGGACCGCACTCTGCTGAGTTATTCCCACTCTCTTTCCTACATCCCCAGCCTCGGCCCTGCTCCTAACCTATCAGCATTGAAAGATGCTTCAGGACTGCTCATCTTAAAAACAAAACAAACTTTCAGCTACCCCCACCATTCTATCTTCTTCACTGCTGGAGTTCTTCAAGGTGGCATCTTTTCCCAGTGTTCTCACCTCCAGCTAACCTCCCCATTCCATTGTGAGCCTTCAGAAGTCATGTGGCTTCTGGGAGGTAATATAACAATAGTTAAGGGCTCAGGGTCTGTATTAAAAATCTCAGGTATGGTTCCTGGCTCTGCCATGTCTAACTTTACACCTTGAGATAACTTATTTTATTTCTCTGTGCCTCAATTAACCCATCTGTAAAATGGGTATAATAATAATAATACCTCTTTAGAGGATTGTTGTGATTATCAGATGTGCAGATACATTGAAAGTATTTAGAGCAGTGCTGGGCATCTAGTAAGTGCTTAATAAATGTTTGCCAGTTTGTGGACCCATCCCCAAGAAGGGCAATCAACAGTATAAATGTGTGTGTTTCCAAAAAAGGGGGCTAGGATGAGCTACTGTTATCTTTAAAAGTTTCATAGAAGAAGTAGCACTACAATAAGACTTTTAATAATAAGGAAGCTATTCAGAGAGATGGAAAACAAAGGCCTATGTACCAAATCAGTCTCTAATGTTGCTTGTATAAGTATATATAGAATATTACCCATATTTATATCACTGTGCTAGGCCCTCTGGGAAATGGAACAATACCTAGGATACAGAGTTTGCTGTTCACAGAACATAGCTCATCCAGGAGGATAAATCATATTAAAAATAATTTTAAAATAGGGGTGCCTGGGTGGCTCAGTCAGTTAGGAGGCCAACTCTTGGTTTCGGCTCAGGTCATGACCTCAGGGAGTCCACTTGAGGATTCTCTCTCTGCCTCTGCCTCTGCCACTCCCCCCATGTAAATAATAAATAAATAAGTAAATCTTTAAAAAAACAATTTTAAAAAAAATTCAAAAGGCCTAGGTGGAAGCACAGCCATAGTTAAATATCCAGATATGGGACATAGCAATCAGCAGTACACACTACAGTGATCCACCTCTGACCCTGTTGTTGAATGTTGAGGACAAACCTCAGTCTCCCAGACTACAGACACATTTCCTGTTGTGTAATTAGAGAAGAGTATCTCAGTTAATTCAGTCATTAGATACGGTTCTTGTCCCACTTGATTCCATCATCAGATTTTGCAGACGTAGAGACTCGTTCTGTATTGAATAAGGGCCTACCCTCCAATAGCGCATGTGTGTCTATCTAGCTGGTGTTACAAAATTTGCATAGTCATCATTATCAGAACAGAAGTAAGGTCACTCACGACAGTCTTTTCTAACGGTTGGGAGGCAACATTGCCTAGCGCTTAAGGGCACAGAGAGTGAGACAACAGGAAGCTCATATTCAAGCCCTAAGTGTGGGATCAAAGGAAAGACCCTTTACCTTCCTGTGCCCTAATTTCTTTATCTATAAAGTAGAGAGAACAAAAGAAACTGCCTCACAGAGTTGCTGTGAGACATCGAGTATGTGGCAAAAATTAACTTGTGTCATCACTATGATTCGTATCAGGTAAAGATTGTGAGATCCTTATCCCAAGTGCATGGATAACTGGGTCAAAGCTGTTTATGAAAACCTCATGCATACCCCTCTGCCCAACCACTTCAAGCCAAGTATCACCAAGACTGCATATGAGAATTTGACTTGGACTTTCCTAAATGGTTAGGTTAGGTTTTTATCTAAACATTTTGATTTTCATGCACTTGGATGTAAAAGGAAGTGGCCTATATTAAATGCTGGTCAAAGCATTTTTTATGATTCTTAAAAAAAAAAAAAAAAAAACACTCTCCATGACATTAAATTACTTAAAATCCACATACAAAAGTAGTGACCTTTCTCCCATAAATAAATAAGAAAATCCCAGCATGGAAATGCATTAGCTAAAATAAGTGTTTGATCCTTTCAACCAAAGCCCATTTCCTTCTTCCATCCAGAAAGCCTTGAAGTGTGAGTATTACACTACTTGCAGATTTCTGTGTAAGCAGGGGATAAATAGTCTGCTTCTGTAATTAATAACTATTAAAGCTGTTTGACTGATCATATCTTTGGGCTCCTGAAATCTCTTCTGTGCAGGTGTGCATTAATGGAATCCATTAAATTCATATATTTCAACAGATAGTAATTTACGATCTTTTATAAGATCTGTCAGGAGCCGCAGCAAGAGATACAGGACTGTCTCAGGGCATTACAGAACAAACCGGACTCCCTCTCTCAGAAATGACTTGCCGTTGCCTACTAAATATGAATGTCAATGCACCGGGCAGTCACATTAGAAGCGTTCTATGCCATTCGCTGTCTGGGAATATGCAGAAAAAGCTTTTTATCACTGGTGAAGCCCTAAACAGGGCTGAACAATTTTCAGAGGGGCTGAAGGAACAGTGTGTGGGAGTTCTAACCACTTTATGTTTGCCATAAAAAGGGAGAAATCGAGAATATAGCAGAGCTCCGGGAAAGTCTTCGGTTTTCCTAGGGGTGAGTCACCCTCGAAAAACCAAATGGCTTGCTAGCTCTCTTAATGGGGCAGCCTCCCCCTTCTGACTAACGTTTCCAAGGGAAATCAAAGTCAGCCTTGACTTCTGCTGGATCCCGCCCTCTGGCTCGGCCCAAAGAGAAGCTCTGTCCTCTCAGAGGCAGGATATTCTTTCAGCAGGGCTGGGTTTCTGAATAAGCATAGTCATCACCTACATTCCTAAGGGGGGATTTGAGAGTGACAGAGCTATGTTTACAATGCAAAATTCTACTCGAGGAGTTTTCATAATTAACTGAAAGCTGAAAACAAGCCTGTGAAAACCAGTGAAGATATTATTAATTATCAAGTAGCATCTGAGGGTATGGTTAGTGGACAGCCAGCTTAGAGCCAAGGGTGGGTGAATGAGGAAGCTGCTCTGAACCACAAAGGGCAGAATGATGGGATCAAGTTGGGAAAGTGAGAAGGGCAACAGCCTTAAAAGGTCCCTTTCATACTTTTTATGAATGAAGCGAAACTGTGTTCTGGTGATTTGGAAAGGGGGGAGAGGCTTGAGTTGAGGTCAAAACCCGTAAGATTGCAATGAACCTTTCCTATTTATAGAATGCTTTTATCAAAGAATTCTGTGAAACAATTAAATGAGACTGGCGGTCCCTATTTTAAAGCAGGTAATTGAGCCCTATCCCTATTCAAAAGTTAGCTTGTGTCTTCCAGGATGCAATGGTGGTAACTAGAATTTGCCCTTTTCTGGAGATTCCTGAGAAGACACACACAGAGGCATATACTTTCGGGGCTCACCTAACAAATCAGCGACCTCACAGCCACCGCCATGGAACTAAATCCAGTGTGAGAGCATGAATGCAGACTGTTAACCATGGCGGGGAGGAAGGATGTAAAATTGTGTTTGCTTCTTTGTTCAAGATTTTTTTTAAGTTGGCTTCACACCTAGCATGGAGCCCAACATGGGGCTTGAACTCACGACCCTGAGATCAAGACCTGAGTGGAGATCAAGAGTCAGACGCTTAACTGAATGAGCCACCCAGGCACCCCTGAATTTCTTTGTTTTCATATAGCAACCTACCATAGAATTCTGTGGATAATCCTCACTGAACATTTTTCCACCTCCATCTTTTTTTTATATATTTTATTTATTTATTTGACAGAATGCAAGAGAGCACAAGCAGGGGCAGCGGCAGAGGGATAGGGAGAAGCAGGCTCCCCACTGAGCAGGGAGCCCGATCAGGGCTTGATCCCAAGAGCCTGGGATCATGACCTAAGCCGAAGGCAGATGCTTAACCAACTGAGCCACCCAGGTGTCCCTCCATCCCCATATTTAAATGTGGCATAAATATGGAGCAGAACTTTGATGTAAATCTAAATATACTTATATTCTGGCTATGTTATAAGTGGACTTTCTTTAACCTCCCTATTGTATTCAAATACTTTGATAGATATTACAGACAAGATTAATCAGTGTTAACTACTTATATTAATGATTCAGGTTAAATCTTTCAAACAATAATTTGTCAAATAAATATTCCAAGACACATGTTAAATACTAAGTTTACAAGGAAAAGTAAAACATCATCCCTGGTCTTAAAAAACTTACCATTTAGCGAGAAAGCCCAAGAACCAATAATTACAAGACAACATGCTAACACGAATGAAGGTGCATAAACCAATGCTATGGGGATTTAAGGCAGTCACCGATCTTAACAAGGATGAGGTTGGGGCTTCTGAGTCCTGAGGACTTTTGATCCGAGTCTGGAAGAGATCTTTCATTCACTCAACATGTATTCACTAAGTGTCAATTATGTTCAGATGCTAAGTGAATGGAATTGAATTTTGTAAAAAGAGAGAGGGAAGGTCAAAGCGGGAAGATTGTATCCAATCTGGAGCTGACAAATTGACAGTGAAAGAGAGGGAATTAATATTTGCTGCACATGTATTGTTTTCCAGGTATTTGATCCTCCCAGCAGGTCAATGTTAAGAACTTGTATTCCCACGTTACAGATGAGAAACCTGAGTTTCAGAGAAGCTGATCTGCCTGTGCAGGTTCATAGAGCTAGTGTGAAGTGGAGCTGGAGTGTCAATGTAGCTAGGCTCCTCCCAGAGCCATGGTCTTCCCATCCCCATGGGAGCTGCCTTCTTGTACAGGCTTAGAAACAGTAAAATGAGATGAAGAGAAAGTGAGAAATGGCACCAGAATCAATGTGATTTTGGTAACTAGATATTTTGTGTTTTAGCTGGAGATGGAAGCCTTGAAAGCAGTAGAACATAATGAAAAAAACATTGGCTTTAGAATCAGAATCAACTGGCTTCACATCCTGACCCTACACTGACTAGCTGTGTTGTCATTGATTCCAAGCCTAATCAGACACGAAATGGGGATAATAACATTCATTGCATCAATGTGTAGTGAAGTCCAGGGTTTATTTTAAGTAAATAAAATACATAGTAGTCGCATGGCTAATATTTCAACTTCCCACTCTGCTCACCCTAGGAAAAGCAATTTCTTAATGTTTTGAAGCAGAGAATTTCACTAGAAGAAAGAATTGATATGAAGCAAACAAAAAGGAGTTCTTCAGATTTATTTAGGCAATGAATGATTATTGCCTATGTATATCATTGACCAAATTCCATATGCAAAGGATTAACAGCACTAGCTTTGGTTCCCATGTGGACTTTCTTGCTTCTTCTCCTGTGTCTTTATGTTACTTTGTTCAGGACAATGTGACTGCATTCTAAGTCCAAGAGGTCCATCCATATCCATCCATCACCTACTTTTAGGATGCTTACTGGTCTTAGCTTTGAGATGTCTTCATAGTCTATACTCATACTACTTTCATGATATTAATGTTAATTACCTCCCATCGAATTGAGACCATTCTTTCTCATTATTTTGGTGAATGTTTAGCTGACTTGAGCCTGCTTTAGAGACTTTCATTTACTCCCAATTCACTGGTCTCACAGTGCTTGAGATGGGTCGATCGAGTGACCTTGGTCACAGTTGAGAGCATCTGCCAGTTCCACAGGAGCAATAATCAGAAGTGGTTTCTGACACCAAGCATGCCATAGGATGACGATATTGGAGCATTGGGACAATTACCATAGGACCAGGCCAGGGAACTAAAGGAAGAAAAAGAGGGTTTTTAAATTGTTGGGTAGTTGTGTATCATCAGATTAGGTATCCACTTTTTCATGACCCATGGATAGACTAAATGGCGAGGACAGTGGGCACATAAATGCTCCTGAGACATAATCAAAAATACAACTTTATGGAGAACTTCTTTAAGGTAAGGCTAGAAAGTAGAGTAAAAATGAACTGAGCAGTATTTCTATGAGATTGGCTCAAGTTGAAAAGCTGGTAGAATCGAAACCAAAAGAGTAGAACCATCCAATTGGAGAATTTTTTGAGTGAGATATAATCTCTTAGGTGATTAAGCCCAGACTGGACATGGCAGGAGCAAATGCATTCTAAGGAACAATTTTGGCGGTAGGAACAAGTTGGCCTTATTGCCTTAATGGATCATCCCTTTCTCTATCTGCTGTGATATGAGAGCTGATGAGATCCTGCCCGAGGCAGCGGGACTATCTCAACACAGATTGTCTCTCCATCCACAGGGGTAAACACTTTACTGGGAGATTTAAAGTGAAATTTAGAATTACAGGGAAGTACCTAGGAAACGAGTATTTTTTTCTTCAGTGAACTCTTAAGAGGGCTTGTCAGTAAAGTTCAAGCAAGCAGGTGTGCTGAAAATTGCTTTAAAACCAAAGAGACAGTAGGAGGCATGCATATGCCAGAAATCATAGCCCCCGTGAGAGAGACAAGCCCATTTTTCAGCAGGAGCAGCTGTTGGTGCATCTGCAGACAGGTTGTTGTCAGGAGTGTTGAACAGAGAAATTTCAGGAGAAAGGCGCTCATGAGGGGGGAAGAGGCGCGAGGTCTCTAGTGAGACTTTAGATTGGAGTTTGTTAAATCCTGAGCAATAAAAATTGCAGTTCACTCTAATGAAACTTCCTGGGAAGACTATTAGTATTAAACAGGGTGACTCTCCCCCCAGAAATAATGCTAAATCACAGTCACAAATAATTCCAAGTCCAGTTCTGCACAAGGCAGAACATGATTGCACTTTTTAAATTAAATTCACTCTTATTGCTTTGGTGGTGGCCGTTTTCTGAAATTAATAGGAATCTCACACATGAGCCAAAGGGCCAAGGGTGACCCTCCTGCATAGAGGGCATGAAGGTACAAACGACAGAGATGGGTGGGCAGGCAGGGTAGTGGCCATGATATTTTATTAGGCATTTACTTCAAGGGAGTAGATAGGTTAAAATGTCTTTAAAGTTCTAGAATCACAATTTCACAAAACCGTTGTTGATTTTAAGGCTCAAAATAATACTCTGTGTTATACTATATGAAAATAAACTGTTTCTTTTAATATCTCTGTGAGCATCACGTGGACCAAAATTACCTTCGTTATATGGCCCATAGTTGATAACAAATTGCTGTCCATCAGGTAGGTACTTACTCCTTACTTTTTAATAGTTCTCTTTTTTCTTTCTTTCTTTCCTTCCTTCTTTCTTTCTTTTTTTTTTTCTGAGAGAGAGAAAGCTCACACATGTGAGCGAGGGATGGGTGGGGGGAGGGACAGAGGGAGAGGGAGAGAGAGAATTTTTTTTTAAAGATTTTTATTCATTTATTTGAGAGAGAGAGAGCACAAGTGAGGGGCAGAGGTAGAGGGGGAAACAGACTCTCCGCTGAGCAGGGAGCCTGACGACATAGGGCTCGATCCCAGGACCCTGGGATCATGACCTGAGCCAAAGGTAGACGCTTAACCAACTGAGCCACCCAGGTGCCCCTGGAGAGAGAGAATCTTAAGCAAGCTCCACGGTCAGCACAGAGCCCAAGGCAGGGCTTGAACTCACAAAACTGAGATCATGACCTGAGCTGAAATCAAGAGTTTAACACCTAATCAACTAAGCCACCCAAGTGCCCCTCACTCCTTACCTTTTAAATTACATGGTAATATTAAAAATAAGTCTTTGACACGAACATTTTTCCAAAGAAGACATACAAATGACCAACAGACACATGAAAAAATGCTCAACATCCCTCAGCATCAGCGAAATACAAATCAAAACCACAATGAGATACCCCCTCACACCAGTCAAAATGGCTAAGATTAACAAGCCAGGAAAGAACAGATGTTGGCGAGGATGTGGAGAAAGGGGAACCCTCCTACACTGTTGGTGGGAATGCAAGCTGGAGCAGCCACTCTGGAAAATAGTACGGAGGTTCCTCAAAAAGTTGAAAATAGAGCTACCCTATGACCCAGCAATTGCACTACTAGGTATTTACTCTAAAGATACAAATGTAGTAATCCAAAGGGGCACCTGCACTCCAGTATTTATAGCAGCAACATCCACAATAGCCAAACTGTGGAAAGAGTTGAGAAGTCCATTGACAGATGAATGGATAAAGAAGATATGGTATGTGTGTGTGTGTATATATATATATATATAATGGAATACTACTCAGACATTAAAAAAAAAAGAAATCTTGCCATTTGCAATGATGTGAATGAAACTGGAGGGTATTATGCTAAGCAAAAGAAGTCAATCAGAGAAAGACAATTATCATATGATCTGACTCATATGTGGAATTGAAGAAATAAAACAGAGGATCATAGGGGAAGAGAGGAAAAAATAAAACAAGACAAAATCAGAGAGGGAGACAAACCATAAAAGACTCTTAATCATAGGAAACAAACTGAGGGTTGCTGGAAGGGAGGGAGGAGAGGGGTAACTGGGTGATGGACATTAAGGAGGGCATGTGATATAATGAGCACTGGGTATTATATAAGACTGATGAATCACTGAATTCTACCTCTGAAACTAATAATATACTATGTGTTAATTAATTGAATTTAAATTAAAAAATTAATAAAGAAGGAAAAAATAAGTCTTTAAGACTCTAATTCATTAATAGTAATCATCTTTATTTCACAAACTTCAGTGTAAATCATTTATTGAAATTCAATAAGCAAATCATTTATTCTTGAGTTTAGGAAATATTTGTTGGGACTTCTCACTCAAAAATAACCAGGTGGTTATTTTTCTGATACAGAGATGAACAGCACATGGTTCCTACCCTCAAGGAGCTCACTTTAGAATAAGTGAAAGAGATAACAAAATAAGCCATCACAATATGGAGGCGTAAGTGCTGAAGTATGTGTATTTACCGACAGACAAAAAGCCTAGACCTCAGCCTGTGGACTAGGATTAAGAAACATTCTAGGAGGAGGATATGCTGGTTTGGGGAGATGAGTGAAGACCAGCCAAGTGGTCAGAGTTGGGCAGGGTTGTAAATGGCAGCAAGTGGGCACAATATCAGAGAGGGAGAAAGAGCATGACAATTAGGGAACAAATACAGATCAGGAGAACCAAAAGGAGAGGTGAGTGGAAAATCATGGACTGAGAGAAGCCTGAAGAAACAAGTTGGGGCCAGAGGCTGAAGAAGGTCATGTTAAGGTGCATGAAAATAATTAAAAGCCACTAGAATTTGAGTAACAGTGATGTGAATAGATTCGCACCTTAGAAAGGCATTTTGGTGGCATTGTGGGAGATGGATTAGAGTCAAATGAAGCTGCAGGCACACAGGTTATTTAGGAAATTATTACAATAGTCCAGATGAGCTAAGGCAGCAGCAGGGTAGATAGCAAGGGGATGATCTGAGATATTTGGGAAATAATGTTAATAAGACTTAGAAAGTGATAGGATGGAGATGAGTGGGGAGGGGGAGGATAGTTCCAGTAAACGTTCCTTTAAACACACTGAAAATACCAACCTATTTAATATCACCAAGACTCCTATTTGTTAGGTACTAATGTTAAATCCACATTATAGATGAGGAAATGGGGACAAACCATGAAATGGAGGCAGGTTAATTCATTGTACTATACTCATCAGAGCCCTTGTTGCAGGATCTTGTTGCAGATCACAGTATTCCAATGCATCAGATAAAAGAATCAGAATCAAACCCAGCGTGTGTATTCTTTCAAGTACACACTTGGATATAGCAATTGGAAACATGAAATAAAGGATGAGGGTCACATTTCATATAAACCTTATTGTACTAACTAGGGTTTGAGGGAAACAATACAATAGAGAAAAACAGACTCCAGTCCTGATGGCAAGTGAGTCCATGCCTACCTCATTTCTATCCCTTTAATACCAAGTGTTTATTGCAGGGGATGGCCTTGGAACACAGTTACTTATAACAAGGGTTCTCAAAGATAAGACTAAAGAGATTGAGAGCAAGCAATATTCAAAGTACAGTGGCTAAATTTTTTTTTAATTGAAAACTCTCAAGTTCAAGTTTAAAAAATTGAAAGTTTAAATAAACTTTTTGGGGGGACAGTCTTGTCTCCATTTTCTCATCTGTAATGTCATAACATTACTACCTAACTTATAGGATTAATTATAATTATGTAGGTTGATATTTTCAATGTGCTCCAAAGAATGTTTTCTGGACTCCTCCTTCCCTTTTCCACAAAACTATCTTATCACTCTCCAAGTTTTATATATGGGATATACAAAAAAGAATCCACCCCTGGACAGATAATAGTAAAAATGACAAATTTATTAAAGTTTAGAAAAACTGGGGGGCAAAAGATATATTACAAAGAGATAGCAATTGGACTGAAAGAAGAACTTGTCATCACCCCTGGGAGATGTCACTAAAGAATGCAGGTCATAATGTCAAATTAATTGGTAAATAACTCATCAGTCTAGAATTTTATGCCCAGCATAATGGAAGAGTGAACAAAATAGCTATATTTTCTCTCACATAAATGCTGAGTTAACTACCCACAGGTCTTCATGGAAAACTCAGGTAGAGAATGAACTTTAGCAAGGGTTGAAGTAGGATCCGAGAAAAATGACAAATATTGAAACGGATAAGATATATTAGTAAATCATTTAATTATGATGTAAAAGGTAAGTAATGACTACTTTGTGTCTTTTAAAAGCAACACTAAAATTCTAAATAATAAATAATAAGAATGTTTGGGAGGTGATTTTCAGTCTGTAATTTAAATAAAAATTTTCCTTGTCATATTCTGAAAGAGACACCAATGAATAATTTATATTTTAATAAAGGATTATGATATATATGCAGAGATATATGATTAAACAGTTGAAAGAGCAAAAATAAAATGTGGCACTTCCAAACCAGAAGAGGAAAGAAAAACAACATAAAGAAAATTCTGATAATCAAACAAAAACTGGGAGGAGAATAAAAAGGTGACAAAGAAACATAAACAGAAAACACTATGTACGGTAGAATTAAGATCAAATATATCAACAAATGTAATAATTAAAACAGATTAAGCTTTCTTATTAATATCAGAAAATGTAATATAGATTTTTAAAATCTGTTACGCTACTTCTAAAAGACACATTCAAAGTGACACAGAATGATTAAGAAAATGAGAGAAAGAGGGGTGCCTGGGTGGCTCAGTTGTTAAGCGTCTGCCTTCGGCTCAGGTCATGATCCCAGGCTCATGGGATTGAGCCCCACATTGGGCTCCCTGCTTGGCAGGAAGCCTGCTTCTCCCTCTTCACCTCCCTCTGCTTGTGTTCCCTCTCTCTCTATATCTCTCTCTGTCAAATAAATAAATAAAATCTTAAAAAAAATGAAAGAGAAAGAAAGATAATATGGAAGACAAAAATAAACAAAGGAATGCTTTATGATATAGTAATACTAAACTCGTACAACATTATGTCATACAGCAAACAGTATCTAATGAAAAGAAGTAATATAGTAATATGGTATATAGTAATATAGAAGTGTATAGTTAGGAACAACCCTAACAATCATAAGCATGTATATTCCTAAAATAATTATGTTAAAAGATATAAAGCAAAATCTAACATAATTAGGAAAATGAAAAGATAAGTCATACTGAAGATTTTAATACATATCAGACCACGCAGACAGAAAATGTCAACATCTAAATGATTGGGAAAAATATATTAAGAAGTTTGAAGATATCTACTTAAGTCTATGTCTATTTTTACTTCTTTTATAACTATGTATAAAATACTACACTTAAAAATAGACTGTTTTCAAATATACATGGGACAGCTATTTTTAAAAACCTATGTTCTAGTGAAAAAAAGTAGTCTCCACATATTTTAAAGAATCATATCAGCCATATTTTCTAATAGCATTTCAATAAATGCATCAACAAAGTAAAATTAAATAATAAGGGGAGTTTGGATTTTTTTTGAAGTGTATATACTTACATTAGTCCTTGAGTAAAAGGTAAAATAGAAATAAAATAATATTTAGAAGTGACTAGCAAATGAACCAACACAAAAATGTAATAATTAATAAAATTAAAAGTTTCTAAAACAGATTCACAGAAAAAGTTTGAAAAACTCTGGTGAGACTGTTTAAGAAATAACAGTAGCTCAGCTAAACAATACTCTGAAAAAAAAAGAGATATAACTGCAGAAATAATATTAATGTTTAAACCTGAGGTTAACACTGTGAACAATTTGATAAAAAGTAAATGAACAATCTGACAGAAATATGTAAACGGCAAAAATAAATCAAAGAGAAAAAGTAAACAGGAACTATGTATTGCAGAAACTGAAATAATAGTCAACAATTCTCTTTTCCTCTTCTCTCTGCCCAATTTTAACTACATCATTCCTAGATAGATTAGAGGAATGTGTAAACCCTGTCTTCAAGAAGGTAGGAAAAATACCAAATTTATTTTATAATGTTAGGATAACTTTTATTAAACTGAGTGAAAACAATGTAAGAAAATAGAATGATTGGCCAATATCACTTATGAACAGAAATGTAAGATTTAAAGCAAAATCTTTGAAACCATATTTAGCACCACAAAAAAATGGACTGGAGTTTATACTGTAATGCAAGGATGGTTTAATGTCAGAAAATCTACTGTTCTCTTCAACAGATTAAAGGACAATGATATGATGAACAGTTAAGTAGATGTAGAAAAAGAATTGAATACAATAAAGTACTTATGGACAATAAACAAAAAATTATACCAAAATAAGAATGGAAGAGCATGTCCTTAACCTGATGAAAGATATCTGATGATATGGCACAGCAGATGACTTAAAATTTAATGGTAAAGCTTTATTATCTGTGAAGTGCAATAGAGTCTACAAACAGTCTGCTAGAATTAATGAGAGTTCAGCAACATTGCTATGTACCAGTTCTACCTTCCAAAATCTAGCACTTCTTTACAACCTTCCACACCAGCAGTAATAAATCTAAAATTAATAACAAAGATACCATTAAAAATGGCAACAAAACTGAAAAGGCATTTAGGTATAAATCTGACAAAAGAGGTGACAAAAGACCTAAGAATTTAAAGGAAAAGTTACAAACAACTGTGAAGAACATACAATAAGACATATAAGTAGAGATGTATGAAAATTGCATAAACATGACGATTTTTAACTAGAATTTCATATATATTCAATACAGTTATAAACAACGGTAACAGTGTTTCAAAGAACTTGACCCATGAACCATCTGGAGGGCTAAAGGGCAAAGAACACTCTAAAAGAAAGGTAGAGAGGGAGGCAGAATTACAGACTTGTGTTATTATTCACCAGGATTTATTAAAATCCTGTGCTGGCGGAGCAGCGCAGACATATTACTCCACTGGAACAAAATGGAAAACCCAAATTAGACCTACTCATATGTGAAAACTTGATGAGTGACAAAAGAAGTATTAAAAACCAGTGGGGGACACTATAACAAACATTGCTTGAAAAATAGCTGTTCACAAGGAAAATAAGATAGATAATATAGATCTCTAAGTTATAAAGAAGACAGAGATTAGTTTCATTTGAAAAAGAGCCTAGATGCAAAAAGCTGAACTTGGGAACTTTTAGAAGAAAATATAGGAAAATACCTTTATTATACTAAAAATGTCAAGAATTTCTTAAACAAGATACACAATACAACTGTAACTATATAAAATTAAAGCTTCATATGGTAAAAAGTATTTCAAAGAAATAAAAAGAAAAGCCACATTATTAGGAAAAATATTGACAGTGAATATATACATGACAATAGGTTACTATGCACAATGTATAATTTATACCTGCAAGTCAATCAGAAAAAAAGAAAGAAAAATTGTGCAGTGAAAAAATGGGAAAGTATCTAAACAGTTCCGCAAAGAGCAAAAACAAATGTCTAATATGGAAACCTGCTGAACCTCACTACTTATCAGGAAAATGTCTATTAAAACAATGCAGTATTTGGGCGCCTGGGTGGCTCAGTTGGCTAAGCGACTGCCTCCGGCTCAGGTCATGATCCTGGAGTCCCGGGATCGAGTCCCGCATTGGGCTCCCTGCTCAGTGGGGGGGTCTGCTTCTCCCTCTGACCCTCCCCCCTCTCGTTCTCTCTCTCTCTCTCTCTCATTCTCTCTCTCAAATAAATAAATAAAATCTTTAAAAAAAAATGCAGTATTTGACAGCCATCATATTGATAACATTTAAAAACCTGGTAATTGCAAGTGTTTGAATGGATGTCGGTAAATGGGAACTCTTACATTGGCAATATTGGAGTATATATTGGTAAAGCTATCTTGGAGAGCCATTTAACAGTATGTACAAAATTGTAATCCACCCAATTCCCAATCATTTATGGAAAATGGACAAGCTATTGTTAATCTTACAATGGAGTACTTTCCAACAGTTAAAAAGAATCAACTAAATACAATCTTGAGTGAAAATGCAATTGCAAAGAACATGTAAAGGATTTCTGTGATTTATTTTGAAATGAATTTAAAAATTAATATGGATTAATGGGTGGATAGAGAGATGAATACATGGAGAAACATATGATAAAGCAAGTGTAGTAAAATGTTAATGATGAAATCTAGGTATTTGACTGAAAAATTCTTCCACTTTGCTGTATGTTTGAAATTTTTCATAATAAACTGTTGAAAAAAGGAACATGGTCAACTTGACAACATTTTGTAAATATGCAAAAATTATATTATTGTCTGTGGAGAAACACATAAATAATAAAATTATAAAAACATCCATGGAAATGACACATACCAACCTCAGGATAATCATTATATTGAGGGAAAGAGGAAGGGAAAGGATTAGAAGGTCATGAATCCTTGCATTAAATAAAGAGAGAGAAATCTAAAACAAATATAGCAAAATATCTGCACCATCAAAATTATCTTAAAAGGGGTGCCTGGGTGGCTCAGTCGGTTAACCGTCTGCCTTCGGCCCGGGTCATGATCCCGGGGTCCTGGGATCAAGCCCTGCATCGGGCTCCCTGCTCAGCTGGAAGCCTGCTTCTCCGTCTCCTCCCCGCTCGTGCTCTCTTTCGCTATCTCTATCTCTCTCTCTCAAATAAATTAATAAAATTAAAAAAAATTATCTTAAAAGGATTATAGGTGACTAAAATGCCAGCTAAAAAAAATCATTTCTATGGTGTAATGCCTATTGCATAAGTTTTTAAATACAACACAATCCTATATTTTGCATGTGGATATAAGCATATGTAATAAAGTATAATAATACAAATATGAAGATGCTCATCAGATTAAAAAATATTGTTTACCCCAGGGAAAGGAAAGAGCAAAATGGGTTAGGGAGTGGTAAAGGTCATTTCAATTGAATTTGCAGCATTATAGTCCTCAAAACAATTTCACTTTTGACAAATCTGAGTAATAGAACACAGTTTTCCATGTTTTAAAATTTTCATGATACATAATAAAAAAAGAATCATAAATCTGTAGAGTATAAAAGAATGACCCTACTTCTCAAGTCAGAAACAGCAACACAAAAGACTCTCCCATGATGCATGGGAATTTGCTAGCACATTTCAAGAATTCTTTTTCTGATTAGTCTATGATATTAGCTTAGATCATTGTTTATTAATGATTTTTTTATTATATTCATTGGTTACTGTACATATATTATACATCTGCTTTGTGGCCATTATTTTATATATCTTCCATTGCATCCCCAAATCATAAAATTTAAAGAGTTGTTATTAGATACAACCATCTAGTCACACTGAAGGTTCACCTGAATCATTTTGAACAGTTCTCGTTCCCTTTTATTAAGGAGCTGAGATCACAAGAACTAAGAAACTCCCTGGGGAAGTTGCATGTCCAAAAGGACTCTTTAATTCGCATCTAGCAATGCACAATTGTTTAAGACAAGGGCATCTTTATTAGATTGAAAATGGAAGGTCTACAATGGTTACAATTGAACTCTTCCAGGTCCTTATTTGACTTTACCAGCTAAGAAAGTCAGCCCTGGAGCATGGGCATCCAGAGTAACTGGAGCAATGCAGAAGATTCTGGAACTGCGATAGGGCTCTTGCGAACAGAAACTAGAGAAATACAAAGGGGCACTGGATTTGTTATGGGACAAGAGTGCCTAATGTCAGATTTCTATTTCTTTAAGATGGAACACTGGACTGAAACTCCCCTCAATGGGGCTAAGTGTTCCGTGGCTAAACTCAGAGGAACTGGGAGCAGAGATATGAGAAAAAAGAGCCTTCAAATGATCATTAAGGCAGATGCCTAGTCATTTCCTTTCCCCTTCTTTCCTTTCATAGTACTATATAATTTTTTCCTGCTGAAAGAGCACATTCACAGCCATGACAAAGCCCTCCTCTAAATCCATCCATCAATTTGAAGTGGTTTCTACTTTACGATCTCAATCCACCCCACTTCTATCTCCTTAGAGGGAAAGTACAATGGAAGTGCAAAGTGCTAATAACATGTACATCCTCAACTCTTTCACAGGGGTATTGTAAAGACTAATGAGTTATTGTTTGAAAAGACCTTTGTGGCTCTCTGATGAAAGGTGGAATATACAGACAGTTTTGAATGTTTTATTTTGTTGTCATTGTTGGTGTTATAATTACAAATAGTTGTATAGTCTGTGAGGCATACCGCCAACCAAGCATCTCCTTCTGTCTCTCCTTGTTTATGCTTGAAAAGTAAGCCTGTTGCGCTCAATAGGTCTTGGTTATGTTAATCACTTTTTACTCTGCTGACAGACACCATGGACAAAACTTTGGATTATTTAGTTTGCTGAAAGGCCAAATTCAACATTTTGAAAAATCCTCTGACCTTTATAACATTCTTCTTTCCCTTTACCCATCCCTAAAGAGTGTCGCCTCAAGTGTGCTACACTTTCTATTTGGAGAGTTTGTCTAATCTGCTACATTTGGTTGGGGAGATCTGGAAAGCCCTGGTAAGCAGCACAGGAAGGTCCATTCTGCCCCCTTTCAAAATGGAAGCTGGTGTTCTTTACAGAATTGTAACAAGGGATACATGAGCTCAGAGGCATCACTCAAGGATAATTGTGCATAGGTCTTTGTTTATGTGCAAACCAATTCCTCTAGGTCCTCTTTGACCCTGGATTCTGGGGGGCTGTTTTGCATTTACTGAAAGGTAAACCTTTTCCCTGATGCCCGCCTCTCTCTTGTTATGTATGGGCTGTCTCTGTCTAAAATCTCTTATGCTGATTTTCCAGACACGTTTATTTATGTTCACTCACTAATTGAAAATCTCATATTTGAAGTTATTATTCTGATTGATGTCTGTCATTGTGATCAAGCAGTAGCTCACAGATGCTTTGTTAGAACAATTTTACAAGTGAGTTTATCATCATGCCTTTCTCTCCTGACCTTCTCTATGGCTGGTAGCAAAAACAAAACAAAACAAAACAAAAAACCTCAGTGGAGGCTCAGGAAGAGGAGATGTTTGGCAAGCCTCCCGAATTCAAGTTTCATTGTGCCTTTACTACTGAAAACAATTCTTCTATTTCAGACATTGTTGACAGCGATGGAGGAGAAGCATAGTGGACTCAGTGCAAGGGAACGAAAGCAAGTGGAATGTTGATCTCTCCCATCAGTCGGAACTACCTCTCTCTGTTCCTGAGCTGAGCCTACCTTCTCACTGTCTTACACCGATAATCTTCTGGGGTTGAGGCAGGGGGACAAGTTTAGTTTAGTTGTACCTGCTATTAAAAGATGCATGTGGGCGCCTGGGTGGCTCAGTTGGTTAAGTGACTGCCTTTGGCTCAGGTCATGATCCTGGAGTCCCAGGATCAAGTCCCGCATCGGGCTCCCTGCTCAGCAGGGAGTCTGCTTCTCCCTCTGACCCTCCCCCCTCTCGTGCTCTCTCTCCCATTCTCTCTCTCAAATGAATAAATAAAATCTTTAAAAAAAATGCATTGTGATGCACTCTTATTTAAAGCGCCCTGAGACAGTGTGAGCATCCTCAATCAGCAGATGCCACCCCGTACTCGGGTACCACAATGTTGGATGGTGTGGCATTAGGAGGTCATGGTGTTGCACAGGATGGTAAAGATACTTATGTCTAGGTCCCGGTTCCATCTTTTGTAGTTCTGGGACAAGAACAAGCCATTTTATCTCTCCCAGTCTTAATTTTCTCCTTGGCAAAGTCAAGATTATCATGTGTGCTGTTTATATCTATGTTAAAGATTACATCACTCAGAACTTTATTTTTTAAAAGCTACAGGAAAATGAGTTGTTTTTGTTGCCGTTTAAACCATTTATATGGAATAATCTCCAAAATGTATTTTAGATTATTTTTAAAAATGAAAACACTGAAAAATGTTTGATTGTTTTCCGTGACAGGTGAAGTTCAGAGAAGTTTGAAATTCTGAGTTACTTTAGATGGGAGGGCCCTGTGGGGTGGAAAGGGACTCAGCAGAAAGAGGTGTGCAAAACTTTCAAGCACTTTGCACATTTGCTAAGTCCTATCAACTTACTGGTTTTGTCAGAAAAAATGTTTCCCGAAGTAGGAAGTTGCTCTACAACCAAATATATTCACATTCAAATAAATCTGGTTAACACTGCAAACAATATTCTTGCTTTGAAGATTAACAATACCTATTCTCATAGTTAAGTTCATTCCTTCAAGAAGCTTCTTTCGATTTATTTCATTCAAATTTCTCAAATGTATTTGAATCACAACTTTTTATTTATCACAAAGGTTCAGATCCCAAGAAACTATTACTTTCTGAAACAGTTTTAAAAACCCTGCATTAGACCGTAGGCCTCCTGTGATTAGGTACTTTTGTCTACAGAATCATGAACCATTAGTGTTGGAAGGACTTTGAGCTCATTTAATCCGACCCTGCGTCTAATTGCATGGATTTTTTTCTGTAGGAGGAATTCCTCTTAACACATGAGCACCCAGACTTTGCTTAAATATCTTCAAAAATCCTACCTCACGAGGCTAATGGAGGAAAGCTTTAATTTTTGGTAAGTGATTCAGATTGAGTGAAAATTTTGGTTTCTCATTACTTTAAATCAACAACTAAAATTTCTCTTAGGACTCTCCTTTCCATTCTTTTACTTATTTATTTAAAAAAATTATCAAAAGTATTTTTTTTTTGACAGACATTTTTCTAGATACTGGGGATATTTCATTGAATAAGACTGACAAACACTCTGCCCTCACTGAGCTTACATTCTTTGTGTGAAAACAAACAAAGCAAGGACATTAATACATAATATAACATCAGGAGGTGATACATGATATGGAGAAGAGCAATTTTATAGATAGAAAAGGGGAGATAGAGGGAGTATGGTCAGGGAAGTCCCCTCTGAGCAGGAGATACTTGAACAGACTCCTAAAGAAAGGAAGAGGAGAGTGAGTGTTGCAGTAGGAATGGGGAGCAAGGTCTCAAGGGCATGGAGAAGCTGGGTGAGTTAGAGGAGTAGCAGGAAGACCCTTAGTGAAAAAGGGACAAGAGGGAGATAAGGTTGGACAGTTGTCAGAGACCAGTGGCAGGGGTATGGATACCAGGGTACGGCCTGTGGGTTGTGTTCAAAGTAGGATAGAAGCCGCTACAGAATCCAGAGCAGATGGATGGTATTATTAGCATTACATTTCAAAGGGATCAGTTTGGCTGCCATGTGGAGAATAGACTGTGAGGTCAAGAGCAGAAGCAGGGAGATGAGAGACCATTGGGCTGGGTGAATATGGCCCAGACTCCACATCCTTAGTGATCTATTCCCCATCCTCTGGGCCCATGTTCCTCTCTGCATCCTTCTACTGTAGCCCAGTAATTTCCAGTGAACTCAGTTGCTTACAAACCCATCTCCACCACTCCTGATAGACTATCAGCTCTGTAGAGGCAAAGACCATGATTTACTTTTCTTCCTATCCCTAGAACCAACTGTAGTGTTGGACACATGCATACTTAAAGTCAGGCAGAATTTCTCTACTCTTTATTGCTAGAGTCAGCCTTAATTAAAGGTCTGCATTTGAAGGCAGTTACGTTAATTTCTTCATCCAAAAGTCACTTCAGGTTTGTCTCCCCTTTCCACATCTGTCTCCCCATTTTCACATACCAGGTGAAGTGTACCTTCTCTTACGAGGCCACTCCTAACTTTGCCTGTGTTACCTGTGTTACCAAAGCATTTCCCTACTTTGTTTATAGTTTGTCTTATCAGTAATTACAGTTTTAACTGTTTTTCTCCAGAGTCTGTGGTCATAAAAGAGACGTGCACGCATCCCTTATCCTCAGACCATAGTGACTAACCCAAATAAGTAATTAAGCAATGTTTACAAGAAAAGGAATTTGAGAAATTTGAGCAGTGTGCACAATTTCAGATTAGGGTTCTTTAATAAATAATCCTTTTCTAATTTCTGAAGATCAAATAATACTGCAGTGTTTCACAACAGCTGAAAGAACTTGTATTCTGAAAAAAAAAATGGGGGCACATGGTCAATCTATCTAGATGAGGAGTCAAAAGTATAATATAGACTTTTTAGTATAACTAAGGTTTTGGGGGTATGAAGAGAGGAAACACACTGTATGGTATTTCAAAAATTTGATATAGCTTGGAAAAAAGTCCTTCCAAAGATAGACATACTGGACTTAACACAGTACGCCTTATTTGCGGTTTTACTTTCCCCGCTTTTAGTTATCAGCGGTCAACCGCAGTCTGGAAGCAGACGATCCTCCTCCGGACATATCATCAGAAAGGCAGTAGCAACCTAAGGCCAGATCACAATGCCTATGTTATTCACCTCATTTCATCCCATCACTAGGCATTGTATCATCACACATCATCACAAGAAGGGTGAGTACAGTACAATAAGAGATTTTGAGAGAGAGAGATCACATTCACATAATTTTAATTATAGTATATTGTTATAGTTGTTCTATTTTATGATTGTTGTTAATCTCTTACTGTGAATCATTTATAAGTTAAACTTTATCATAAGTATGTATATATAGGAAAATACATAGTATGTATAGGATTCAGTACTATATATGGTTTCAGGCATCTATTGGGGATCTTGGAACATATCCCTCATGGCTGAAGGAGAAATATCATACTTACTGGAGAATAGATAGTTTTAGTTCCAGAATCAGAATTATTTGATTCAGGTAAGTGGAAGTGTGACAAGTGAGGTCCAAGGTAAGATCAGAGGTTACAAATTGTGCTTCACATTCTGAGAACTCTAATTCAGAATTACTGAAAGTTAGTAAAAAGAAAGAAGGAAGGAAGAAAAAAAGAAAGAAAGAAAGAAAGGAAGGAAGGAAGGAAGAAATAAAGAAAAAAGAAAGAAAGAAAGAAAAAGAAGAAAGAAAGAAAAAAGAAAGAAAGAAGAGAAAAAAACCTCTTAAAACATGGGTTCAAACATCATGAAGAATTTTCATTCAGTAACTTAGCTTTATGATATTTTGGAGATTGTTCAAAAACTAGAAGTTTTGGACAGGAAAGGTATTGTCTAAGAAAAAATTAATACGAAACAAAACATCTATCAATAATTTTCGTAGTTGCATTTAACGAGGTTATAAGTCGACTGGCCGATTAATGCCAACCGTTTCTTGGGGTTTATTTAAAAAAATTTTTTTTTTTTAAATTTCTCAGGGTAAAACCAAGCTGAGCTTTTAAGCCAGTCAAGGGAAAGTATATTATTTCCATCCTCTTTTTAAACACTCTATAAAGAACTGTCTCGCTCATAATAGCTTTGTTTACTGCGTAGTACAGCATGTTCTAATTATCACCCCTGCCTCACTAACCACACGGCTTATGTTACCACACTCATCAGTTATTTTTATGCCTCCTGCGGAAATGAAGAGAACATTAATAAGAATAATACTTGGGGAATAACATTTTTGATAAAACCAGGAAAAAAATGTTTGAATAGTATAGGAAATCAGAGCATTTCAGTTAAATTGAAATGACCCGTTACCAACAGCTACTTTCTTTTCTGTTTTCATTTGTGATTTGCCATCAGTCCCTAATCTGATTCTTTCCCTCTTTTCTCTAATAATTTGTTTATTATTCGATTTTTATTTTTATTTTATTTTTCCCTGTCACTGACTTTGCTTCGTTCTTTTTCCATCTTTAACTTAGGACTTCCTTCCGTCTCTCTTATTCTTTCCATATTTTGAAATTCTCTCTTACTTCCGTTTTCTTTTGCTTTATATTCTTCTCATTTTCTCCTTTGCTCTTTTTATCTCCCTCCTTTCTCTTTCTCCATCTTCTACCTATAATAACTTCTCTAATTATGCACGGAAAGTATCTTTTTATACCCTTGACTGGCAAGAATGTATATACATATATATTGATATGGGAATTAATACATTTCAGCACAAGAAATGGGACCAGTGGGAATGTCAGATAGAACATTAAAATATTTTAAAATCACCACATAAGCTGAGTAAGGCTTAAATAATATTTGCATGGCAAAGAGTCTAAATAAAGGAGCAAGAACATTTAAGTACTAGAAAGAGATAATAACTATAAAAGGGATTCTTGCAGAAAAAAAAAATCTGTTGGCACAGAATTGCAAGAATCTTTCCAGTCTGTAAAAGGTGGAGTCAATATGCCTTTTTCACACCATCTTTCTTAGCATTTAAAAATATGTATGTGAGCGAATATTTCTCATGAGACTGAGGCAACAGGTCTCACCTCATTAAGGACCGTGTTTGCTGTGCTGTTGATTTCGCCATTCAAATTGTGGTTACTGTTTGTAGGAATCTTTTCTAGGCTAGAAACCTTAAATGGATAGGAAAGAAAAAAACCACACACACACACAAGAGGGGAAGATTGCTAATTAAAAGGGAAAGAAGCGGCAAGGCGAGATACAGCAGACCGTGGATACAAACATTTTCAGCGATGACTCAGGAGCACGTTTGGATAGATTACGTCAACCCTTCCCTCAATAGTTGAATATAATCATCCCTGTGAACTGATTGAAGTTTGAAAAAATAGCAACTAAGACTTCTTTCACATGTTTATAATCAGCTCTTGGAAATATTCCACTTCAGATAAAATGGTTACCAAGAGAACGTTGGTATGATGCAGAAATATTTCAGATGAGTACATATGGATTAATTGCATTTAGGGCTGAACTCCCTCAGAAGCCGCTTATCTCAGCCCCTAAAGGGGCAGCTGCTTTGCTGGAGTGGACATCTAGTCCAGTGGTGCCTTTGTCTTCTTCACCCACAGCCGAGTACAGCACCAGCTCCAGCCCTGGTTCTCAAGGCTCATGGTGTCTTTAGCTTCTTGGTTCCTCCCTCCCAAGCCAGCCAAAGTTATTGTGATACAAATGAGAAGAAAAAAGTGAGCAGCCTCTTCCTACCTCCTAGGCGATCCATGGCCTAAAGAGCCACCATTTTTCTTTGCTTCCCCTAGCACCTGTCTCAGAAGAGACCTACTGTGGAGCCCACGGAGGTGCAGCGTAGACACACCACAGACTATGGCCTCCCACTTTGGTGCCAACAGTGGGGGGTTCATAGTTTAGGCACAAAATTAAACAAAAGCAATTTTGAGCTTTGATTTACTTTCGGCCTTCTCTGAGGAAAAAGGTATTATGGCGCCTCAGCTCCAATGGTCTGAGGAGACAAGAGGAAACTGAGATCTTCAAAAGCCCATTAAGCCAGCCTGACCTGGCTTCCAGGCAAGGACAGCTTTATTCCCAGCTGTACCTGCAGCAGGTAAAACTCTCAGAACCTGTTTCCAGAACACACACTCAGCACAGCAAAACCACACAACAGCCAATATTCAGGAGATAGGAAGAGAGTCACCATCTAGCTACACTCATGCCTTGCCAGGTATTTCTCTGTGGGTGCTGGAGAGGGATATGCTCAATTCTTAGTTGGGAAGGGTAGTTTAAGAAGAGGGTAGGGCTAATCAGGTGTGGAATAGAACTAAAACCAGTCCTATAGCTGAGGACAAAATAGAGTGAGCTGTTAATGACATGGGATTTACAAGTGCTCAGGGTTCCCAGGGAATCAGAACCTAAGTCTGGTTGTCACAAAGGAGAATTGGGACATGTTTACTTGAGGAAGAGGGACATTGCAGAGATGGGAAGTGCAAAGGAGTGAGACATTGGCCTAACAGCTTCGTCTGGGACTTTGGCTTTTGTGCCTGGGCCTGGACGTGTAATTACAAGTTCCAACGGATTTAAGCCAGTGTAGAAGCACAGGAGGCCATTGAAACATGACTTAGAATTATTTTCAAGCACCACTTAGAACTGAATCTGTGGTTCTGAGTGCAGTGGATGACAAAGACTGGAGATAAATGCAGAAACTGCCCAGGGTCCACCCTTGTAACATGTAGTATGAAAAGGACAAATTCCATACCACACCCATAGCTTCTTCTTCCCTTCCTAGCTTGAAACAAGAGTCCCTATCAAGTCCCATGCTAGATTTCCTGCTCTTTCCCAAATTAAGACACTAGAGAAGAAGCTTGTTGTTGCCATGGTTACACAAAAGCTAGTGCATCAACACAGTTGTGTTCCTTTGAAAACATCAACCGTGACCCTTTGGACTGGTTTGCAGACAAATCTGTAGCACCTTAAAGACATTTATGGAGAAGAAAATGTATGTTCAGGCTGGTGATGAAGTGTTCCTTTGCTCTCCTTTGTGTTGGCAAAGAAAACCATTTCCTGGTTGTATACACAGAAATGGAAGGTTTCTCTTGTCATGGAATCTAAGTGTTGGTCTGGCAGAGCTCAGCACATGCCCCTTTGGCCAGTGGCTGGTATGTTGAGGGAAGTGCATGCTGCTTAGCCCAAATCTGCTTGCTCCTGCCCACCCTCAATTGTTAAGACCATTAATGACATCATTTTCCTCTTTCCTCTATCTTCTACCCCATCAAAATCATTTTTTTGACCTATGAGAGTCTCTCACTCCTTGCGAATGCTAGGACAAGCAATTCTCATGCTAAAAAGTCAAAGGATAATCCATTCTGGTATCTTAAATTAAAGGGCTTATCAGGAAACATTTTCAGGCTTCATTTTCAAAAGGAAATAAATGCATCCTCTGTAATTTCATATGCTTTATATAAATATACAGAATAACCTTCAGTTCACTCCATCCATATGCAAAAAGAGTCATTTGTGAAAAAAAATTTTTTTTTTCTCTTCTGTTAAATAGAATTCAGTTGCTTTAGGTTTTTCCCCTTTCTCTTCTCAGGTCTTGCTGTCAGCTGTTACTATCAGCAATGATTAAACATAAGCAAGCATTGTGATTCATCAAGAACTGATAGACTCATCACCGATGTAAACATTCTTTAGTCCCAAGGTCAGATCGGGTAGGGAGCCAAGACAATTTCATACACAGATGTATGAACCAGAGTTTATGTAAATCCATCTATTGTCATATCATTACTGAACCACACACAGAGACACGCACAGACACACGCATATGCATCTAAACCTCCATTTTATGAAATATAGAGGCTTGGAAAGAAATTATTATTCAGTTAGGTATAAAAATGTTTGCATTTCTAACTTCTTAGAACTTCAGAGAAAGAGACTCCGAAACTAGTAGTTTACACAAGTAATTCAGCCTGCTAGCTCACCAACTTCCAGGAGCTCATATGGAAGTCTCCCCGCAAGAGCACCACGTATTATATGCTGCCTCCAATGTGTATACAAAAAGCTTAAAGCCCAATGAGACACACAGAAAAATATTTCCTCTTCAACATTAGAAAACAGAGGAGAGCTAGCCTTGGGACCATATATTGCAAAGCTCAAGCCTGTGCGAATCTGCATAAGGAAACCAAGACAGTTTAAAATCCTTCTCTGTGATTTCCTTCACCCTTCCGCATCTCAAACTTCTAATCTGAGAGATACAGAATTTCTGTGTACCTTTCAATACTGGGCATTCTTTTGAAACTATGTCCTTCCCTAATTTCTGTGACTCGTTGAGCACTCTGGATTTGCCTCTTAACTCTTTCTTCTCCTCCTACGGTATATTTTATATATGCTCTCAGTACTAGGTTCCTATTGCTGCTGTAGATATTTACAACACACTTGGTTTAAAACAATAGGAATTTACTCTCTTATAGTTCTGGAGGCCAAAAGCCTGAAATCAGTTTTTATTGGGCTAAATTCGAGGTATGGGCAGGCCTGGTTCTTTCTGGAGGCTCTGGGAGCAAATCTATTCTTTGATTCTTCCGTGTTCAAGAGGCCGTCAGCATTCCCTGGCCTGTGGCTGTAATCACTCCAATCTTTGCTTTCTTTGTCATGTAGCTTCCCTTCTTCTGCAGGCAAATCTCCTTCTGCCTCCCTCTTACAAGGACGCTTGTGATTACATTTACAGCCCACCAGGATAATCTCCCCTTCACAAGAGCCTAAACTTAATCCAATCTACAGATCTCTTTGCCAGAGAAAGTAACCTTCATGGATTCCAAGGACCAGGGCATGGTTATCTTTGGGCACATTGTTCACCCTACCACACCCTGCTTGCTCAGCTCTTTTGTTTTTCTCCTTTTGTGGCAATCTTGTAACAGCACTCCAACTGGTCTTAAGGGTTAACTTGCTTCAAGCTTGCTGACCTAACTCCTTGCTTGCTGACCTAACTCCCTTGGTCTATAGCAGAACTAACCCACTTCCCTTAAGATTTGCAGACCACTGGCCTTGAAGAGTGAAGGACCAAACTTTCCCAGAAGATAAGGCCTGACCACATTCAAAAACAGCTGTTGCCTGATGCCAGCAAGTCTGGTCGGGCTCCTGTTGACCTACAACTAACAGCCTGAGCACCAGCTTCTCCTGCATATAGCCCCCGTCTTTTCCCTCTGTTTCCCCTCTCAAACCCTCCAGCTTCACCTCGACAGGGAAGATGGTCTTCGAAATGTTAGTCCACCATCTTCCCAGGTTGCTGGCTTCCTGAATAAAGCAACTTTCCTTTCCCACCCTCACTAGTCTCTCGAGTATTGATTTTTGAGGGGCAAGCAGATGAAGCTGAGTTCGGAACTGGCTCTCTGTCTAGTAACAATATCTTCTCGACCCCATTGCCTTCTTTATTAGAGACCCGTATTCTAAATCTTCAGTGGAAATCTTTAACATCCAAACTTTACTTTCCAAGTAGCTGTTCCACTCAGATGGTACGCTTAAAGCAAACTGAAAATGCCTGAAATTTAACTCAAAGACTCCTGCTTCTCTTCAGAGACATAAATAAGTATCCATCATTCTCATGATTACCCATATTTGAACCTGCAATAACACTGACTGAGACCTTTCCCTTCTGCCTATAACTTCCCTCACTTGTCTAGGGAGTCTTCCTTTAATGTTTTTTTTTATGCTCTCCTTTTTGTCTTTCTGAAACCTGCCGCCACAGACATTACATTATTTTATTGAACTTCCTTACTCCCTTTCTCTCCCCATTCCAATTTATCATATATTTTGCTTCCCGTACAATCGTTCTTCCAAACTATTTTGGTTGGTGTCAGTACCTTCCTCAAAACATTCACTGGGCTTCCCAATGCCCTGAGTCCGTGTTGTTACATCTTCATCAAGCTAAAGTTGCCCAGCTTTTTTCAGAAGTGCACCGTTTTCTCCTAGATGATAATCTCTGCGTATTAGAACCAAGCCTCCTCATCTCCCCTTTTGTGGATTTACTGATGTGATTCTTTCACTTTGAAATGCCTCCTCATCCATGATGCCATCCCTGATCACTCAAGTCAGCTACCTCTTTTCTTAAAGTCAAAAGTATTTTATGACAGACTCCCCTATGTCCGTGTGTATATGAGTGTCAGGTATTCAGAACATACTTGTTAAATAGATTAACCAACTTTTGCAGAGAGGAAGGAAACAAGTAAGGTATGATTCGCAAAAACTTTACTCTTTCAAAATTGTGCAGTGTGCATCTTCTTGAAGAAGCCAGATGTAATTTTCTCACGCGAATATTGAAAAATTCTCTCACGTGACTTTTTTTTTTTTTTAAGATTTTATTTATTTTCGAGAGAGACAATGAGAGACAGAGAGCATGAGAGGGAGGAGGGTCAGAGGGAGAAGCAGACTCCCCGCTGAGCAGGGAGCCCGATGTGGGACTCCATCCCGGGACTCCAGGATCATGACCTGAGCCGAAGGCAGTCGCTTAACCAACTGAGCCACCCAGGTGCCCCTCTCACGTGACTTTTTAAAATTATATTTTAATTTTCTCGGGCATCAGTTTCTCAACTTACCTTGGTCCTGCATTTCACAAGCAGGACAGAAACTAAAAAAAATGAAAGTTCTGCCTTTCTTTTCTTTTGCACATCATTTGAGTTTGATGGATACCAAAAGACATATATCAGATCCTGAACAGGATCCCATTGAGAGTTCCCATGGCACTTCAGTCACTTAGTCATGATCTATGCTCTCAACAGTTGAAGATAATGACTTCAGGAACAATCTTTCACGGGTTTCATATTAAAGGAGACGAAAGTGCAGGCACAGCATTAAAGCACCTTGTTATTTGCAGAGTACTTAGAGTAACCTTAAATATGGAGATGATCAAATTTCATGACCTTTAGTTTTAATTCTTCCATCAAATCTTCTTGTGCAATTCCTCTTTTTAATAAAGATGTGTGTGTGTGGTGTGTGCGTGTGTGTGTGTTTCTGCCTAAATCAACCTAGACACTTAATACAACATTAACGCTTTAGAGTTAAATATGGAAGCCAGGAAATGACAATATAAATATGCTTATTTTTATTGTAAGCTTATCTACATTGCCTTCATGACTGTATACTTTTAAGAGACTGTTATTTTTAAAGTGTCCTAGGGGCACATTATAATGTTAAGAGCCTCCACCTTTGATTTTCTTTCTACTGATTTGCATATTTCAATTCATAATAAAACGCAGAGCTCATTAAGTTCTATTTTTGACAAGATGTTTTGCTTTTAACATGAGTCACAAATAGAAAACTCTCCTGTGACAATAATGGAAAAACTTTCTCCAGAGTCTAAAAGAGGCCCCAAAAGATGGTAGAAGTATTTGAAAAGAATTGCACCAAAGGGAGTGAATATGTGCCTATTTGCCCAGAAAGAGCCACATATCCCTGTTAAAATCCACAAACACAAAGCAAATGAGCATATATTACATCAGATCAACTAATATCTGTAGGTCTGCTTACAATCAACAAGAGAAAGTATCATGCCATGTGCCTGAGGAAAGTAGTATTCCTCAATCCCCATTCCCAGTGAAAACCTGGAAATGTGACCTTCCCTAGGAAAATACTGGAATGAGTAACATCTTATGTTTGACGACATTTCCGATTAAATCTACCTATTTTATAGAACTCACATACTGCATGCTACACATGGACTCTACGACAGCACTCCAGTTTGTACAAAGTGTGAATTCAAAGAGAGAGAGAGAGACAAAATGACATAGAGGGAGAGAGAGAACAGTAAACCTGAGTTGACCTAAATAATAAATATTTTTTTAATCCTTCCGAAGTGGAAACAAGTTTGGCTGCCTTCTTGACTTTTAAATAAGATCCAAGCAAAGCTCTCAAAGGTCAAATGTCTCTTGGTTTCTTTGTGTGTAATGTGGCTCATTGTTTCCCCTCTCCATTTTGTGCTGCTATCAGAGATAACCTGATATATGTGTTTTATTACCAGACTTTCTCTAAGTAAATTAATGGTGGGAGAACATAGGCTGTGTGTACTAGCTCATGAAGCCCCTGGTCGTTGTGAGGGAGCCATTCCAATATGCATTCCGTTATATATGGACCTTAACAAATGCCATTATTAATTCCCCTCAGAAGTATGCTTGTGATTTTTTTCATACTTATTTGCATATTTTTCTCAGTGTTTTTATGTCCTTTTCAGATTTGTTTTCTTGTTTTGCTATTAAAAATGTAAGTTCCTTGAGGGAAATCATTGTATCCTGCGTGCCTTTTGCTATTTTGGGCTTTATCAGTAAAGGGTAGAACAAATATATCATTTGCATGCAATGAATGTTATTGACTGACTGGCAAGCATTTATATCCTGAATAAAAATGTCACATTCAGAAACAGATTTGGAAAGACTCTGAAGATTACTCCTGAAACTTGGCAACTCCTCCAAGCGAGTAGAGTCATGTCTATAGGACTATAGGTACACAACTAATAAACTGCCCAATTCCTGTGCAATTTTAAAGATCTTCCGAAGACTGGTTCTCTTTGGGTCACCACACTTGCCAGTTGGACTTTTGAAACCTACTAATATGGGCTGACATAACAAATTAGCAACAAGAAAAGTTCACGGAAGGACAAGTGTGAGAAAGTGTGCCAAATATATTAGCATTCGGTTTGCAACCTTGTCTCTAGTTTATGTGAAGTTGATGGTTTGAGGTTACGCTTTCATTAAAAATTGACAACATTTTAAATGCTAATCAAAACTGCTTGTCCTTTCTACTTCTATTTATCTTGGAAGGAGAAAAAAAAGAGAGAGAGAGAAAGAAAAAAAAAAAAACACGACTTGCTTTGAACTGCAACAAATATTCTCTCTTCATTGCCCCCAGACTCCTTTGCCTCCTCCTGTGTAGGACAGATAAGAGCTATGCAGACTGAGTGTCAGGACCTCTGCCTGAAGTGTGAAGGCACCACAACATTGAGTTAGAGATGTGTGTTTCAGAGAAGAGAGACTGTGTGTGTGTGTGTGTGTGTGTGTACGCACACACACATGCATAGGGGTGGCCTTCTCATGTGAGTCTTTTTAATGAATGTTAGGAAAGAATGGTGGAGTTTAGAGTTGGTTTTGTAGTGGGTAGAAGAGAAAAGAAAAATATTTTCAGAAGAGAAGAGCTGTGTGCTAGATGAGGAAAAAAATAAGAACTTATAAAATTGAAAAGAAAAAAAAATCTGTGGATAGCAAAACATGATCAGCGAGGAGCCTTCAGAGATAGTATATACTTCATTTCAGACCATTCCTAGGAAAGGCTGAAGGGAGTGAAGGAAAGTATTTGGCTCAAATTCCCTTTTTCCTCCCTAGCTTTACTGAGATAGAATTGACATACAACATTGTGTTAGTTTAAAGTGTACAATGTGTTGATTTCATGCATTTATATATTTGCAAAATGATTACCACTATAGTCTTAACTAACACCTCCATCCCATCACATAACTAGCATTTCCTTTTTTTTTTTTTTTGTTTGTGGTGAGAACATTTAAAATCTATTATCTTAGCAACTTTCAAATATATGAATCAGTGTTATTAGTAATCACCATGCTATACTTATTAATCTTATAACTAGCAGTGTATACCCAATATCTCTCCATTTCCCCCACACCCCCGCCCCTGGAAACCATCATTCTACTCTGTTTTTCTAGGTTCAGCCTTTTTTAGATTCCACATATAACTGATATCATACAGTATTTGTCTTTCGCTGTCTCACTTATTTCACTTAGCATAATGCCCTTAATGCTCATCCAAGTTGTTGCAAGTGGCAAGATTTTCTTTTTCCCGTGGCTGAATAATATTGCACATACCACATTTTCTTTATTCTCCTATTGAATGATACTTAGGTCACCTTATCTTTGCTATTGAGAGCAATGCTATAGTAAACATGGGGGTGCAGATATAAGTTGGGTGTGCACAGAGATGTATTTTCCAGTGTTTGATATGGAATTACTTTCTTCCCACTCATTGTTTTCTGGGTTTTCAGGAGGAGGGTAAAAACACAATTCAAAGAGGAAAACATTTCTGGGCTTAGTATATACTGAAAGATAGCCTATATTTATAAACAAAAATTACTCAATCAGTTTTTTGGTCAAAACAACTTAGAAAACTATATATTTCTTACTAAATTATAGACTCATTGGATCAGAGTTGAATTGTGTTTGTGTGTCCACATGTGTCTGCATATACATGTATGCATTTGTTTGTGCATATATGTCAATAGAGCTTAGTAATTTATAATTAAGAGGATTAAGTCTGGAATAGTTCTCCTCAATGCAGATCTATGGTCTAAATCTGTGTTTCATTTAAGAAATGGGGCCCTATTTGCATTCTGAATAATGTAACTCAGTGTTGGGTGGGACTGTCCTGCAAATGTCAGAAATATCCTGACTAGGGTATTTAGCTGAGATTGGCAATACATCATCCTGGAAAGATTTTATCACCGTTCTTCTTTTTCTTCACCTCTTTCTCCCTCTCCCCTCCTCCTTC
Organism: Leptonychotes weddellii; assembly: GCF_054177405.1. NCBI lineage: Eukaryota > Metazoa > Chordata > Mammalia > Carnivora > Phocidae > Leptonychotes > Leptonychotes weddellii. Next base: position 30,549,169 of record NC_138381.1, on the reverse strand, counting down.
CTCCTCCTTCTCTTCCTACTTCTTCCTCCTCTGTTTTGTCTTCTTCAACTTCGTCTTCTTCATTTCCTCTATCTTCATTATCATCACATACTACCTTGAGGTTAGCATGTTTCACCTCATTTCATCACTCCAACAACCCTAAAACGTAAATACAATTATTATCTCTATGGCACAATGCAAACTGGGGCTTTGAAGGTTAAGTCATCTCTCCAGTAAGGGCTGTGCTAGAACTTAAAACCATGTATGGATGACAATAATGCAAAAGTTCCCAACCATTGAACTAAACCTGAACATTCCTTAGTAACCCATTACTGATCTTTATTCAGAAACGAATCTTTGTCTCTGTATCTATTTATATTTTTAATGAATAGCAGTAGTTGGGATAATGAGTTCCGTAAGTTTATCCCCCACTGTGTTAAAAAATAGTTCTTTCCATTTATCCTAAATCCTCCTTTTTCAAGCTTCAAAGGGGGCCCTTTGTTCTGGAATTTGATGAATAAGTCTATCTCAATCCTCTCTCTATTCTTTTCAATTTTATAGACTTGTAGACTTTGAGTCTATTCAGCTTTGATTTTTACAGACTGAAAAACCTGATTATACGATACCCCCAAAGAAAATATTTTCCTTCATTTGGTTGCTTTCATTGCTGTATTCTCCAAACTTTCTCTATCTTTGAAACAAAAGAAAGTTTAAATATAACACAACCAAGCAAAACATGACTAATTCCTGATGTGGAGCCTGGCCAAGTGGACTGGGCTAAGCTTCCATCTCATTTTCCCAGTGATGCAATATTGTAGCTGACCTCAGTTCATGACTGCATAGGTAGAATGATTTTAAGTGACAGGGAATTATCCAGTGCGCCACTCTTCCCCACCCACCCCCCCGATTCTGAAATCTGGTTTAAAAGTTGATCTATTTCAAAAAGATCTATTGCAAATGAACCATGAGAAGGGTCATGTATCACTGTTTTGTTTTGTTTTTAATCAATAAAACCTCAACATGGTTTCGGATTCCTGGAGCTGGAGCCCTGAGTTGTATTGTAGTAGGAGATCTTGGGCCTGCCTGGGAAATTGGATGGGAGAAAAAACTCCCCTGGCTCTTCTGGAAATAAGACAGTGGCATAACGCTATTAAATTTGACAGGCAGTGGAAGGTTTGCCAGGAGCAGGGTAAAAGTCAGTAAAGGTAAAGGTAGAGGTAAGGGTAAAGTCAGAGTCTACACAAGACTTACATTGTCTTTCCCTCCAGGGCAGCTGAAGGTGCAAATACTCCTTCTAGATTTGCTTCCATGTTTGTATGCTGCTATCCACTGTGCCAGGCTTAAAATCGTCCATGCTTGAGTTTTCTTAGCTCAAAGACCATCTGATACCTGGATTTGTATGAGGAAAACAGCTTGGAAAAATTACTGGGAGGTGCTTTGCATCAATAAATGCAATTTATATGCTAAATAATCATATCAAATAGATAAAGTCTCCTTCCACTTTCTCAATTCTATTATAATGTTTAAATTTCAGAACCCCAAATATAGTGAAATATACTTTTTTAGTGTTTGTAAGAAGGAGGGCTTAGAAACATTACATGGATTCTTTCCCTGACATTATAATTGCAACAACAAGCTTGTGCTGTTATAATCACCTTTTACCCTTCTCAATGACATGGTACATGCTATCATTTCATTAATATAATTTTATAGATAGAGAAACTCGGGATACTTAGAGGTGAAGCCATTTTCCCAAGGTCACATTGTGAGTGCTGGGAGTAGAGCTAAGCAAAGACAACTAATTCTTAATTCAAAGAATACTATTTAAGCTGATGAGATATTCCTGTGATTGATAAAATGGGGGCCCAGGCTAAATGTGGACAACCAGAGTGTCACACCAAGATAGAAGTAAGAGACACAGCGGCGGAAATATCCTGCTGCTTATGAAAATAATGGAGGACAACATCAGCATATTCTGTAACTGGAAACTGTTCAATTAAGTATTCATTTCATTTCACAGTCATTTTTGAAAAATAAATCTGTGTTTCTTTATACCTTTAAGCTCAGTAGTTTTATGCATTAGGTTGACGTGCATAACAAAATGTGGACTATTTTTTAAATTGCCAGATAAGAGCTGGTATGTCGTTACTATTTATATATTGAAGTTGTAACAATCATGTGCTTTTAATTCATTTCACCTTCAAAGATCCGAATGTTTCCAGTTTGTAATATATTGCAGGATATATTAGGTACACTGAGTCTGTCTGATTCACAGCTTTCTAATCGGCTATTTAGAGTTTAGACCAAGCAGAAAATCAATGTATTCAAAATGTAGTAGCTCTCTTGTTAACTCTAGTCATTTGCTTAAAGAGTAATGTCAAGCTGATAATTGAAATATGGCTTAAACTGTGCATTTTAATTCAAAAGAAAAAATGTTTGAAATATTACTCATTTGATCTTTTCCTACTCCAACCCCAAAGGGCATATTTTGCTTACCTAGCTGCACAATTGCACTCAGGGATAGCTAGTCCTTACACAAATGCCTGCTGATGTTCAGGGTTGGACTTTAGCCCATCTCAGGGAGGATTTGGCTGAACATCTGTGGGGCTTCTAGAAGGACCAGTGATTTGACTCTCTGGAAGTTCTGGTTTATATTCTGTTGGTGGGTGGCCAAGTTGTCACACTGACTTTATGGAGGTGGGTTCCACCCTCTGCAAGGATGCTTTAGTTTTCTTGCTATGTTAAGGAGCATGGGGTCATTTGCTGTTGGGTGGTAACTGGGGTCTTGTGTTCGAATTTGAACACTCCACATTTAGAGACTTGACCTGATCTTTGAAGTACAATCTATGTGTAGAAATAGAGCTAATGTAACACCTGTTAGCTAAACAGCCAATCCTGTATCAGATAGTCAGTTTAACTCTGCCAGCACCAATCATAATTCTTCCAAAACGACTTACACAAACAACCTCAGATAAGCCTGCACTCTTTGCTTGCAGTTTGCAGTATGCTTTTGATTTTGGTTGACTCTGTGTCTCCTGGATTGCAATCTGTAAGACCCCAAATAAATGGTTGCTTTGCAGCCTCATCTTCATCAACAATGCTCAGGGATTGTTTAAAAGACTTGATCCAAAAATGATGAAGTGCAGGTGACCGCTGATTTTTGAGCTCTCTTCCAATCTTTAGACTAGGGTAGGGCGTGTCTGTGCTCTGTATTCTCCTACTGTCTTGTGCTTGTTCTTAATCTATCCTTTACCATCTCTTATTAACATTTTTGGTGCCCAGTGTAGTGCCTTGTACACAATAGGTACCCAATAAGTGTTTATTGCCCTGATGATTGGGATAGAGGGGATGGAAAAGCAGATGCTACTGATAGCTAGACAATGAATAAAATCCTGGAAAGACTGTGAGCTACAACCCAATTTATGTTTAGATAAGCCACTGCTCCTGGTCTAGTAGACATGCAAGCAAAATTGCTTATTGCTAGACTCTGTTCAGATTTGTGTTAATTCTTTCAAATGTTGAATGGCAGCTATCTCTACAATCAAACAGGAAAGCACTTAATGTGTTGATCTTTCAACAATATACGTTGGGGCTAAGAAGTAAAGGGGAAAAAATGCATCTTGTTGAATTTGCAGGAAGCCAGAGATGACAGAACATAAATAACACATATGGGATATGATTAAATTGTTGAAGTGAAAATTTCCATTCCTGTTCAGTGGGTCATTGGATCTGTACTCTGTAAAAAGTATAAAATGAAAACTAAACCACCTTCCTGGTCCTCTCTCAGCTTTAAGTATATCCCTTCCAAAACCTACTTTTCTTTTAGGAGAGAGAAAGGACATACCAAAGAAGGAATGTGAACCAATCAAGAAAAGAGTTTTCTTCACAGGCCTAATTTACAATAGTTCTCAACAAGAAATGATTTTGCCTTCTGGAGATATTTGGCAATATCTGAACATATCATTGATTGTTAAGCCTGGAGATGGACATGATGCTGGCGTCTAGTGCACAGAAGACAGGAATGCTCTTTAACATCCTAGAATGCACAGGACAGCCCCGTTCAACACAAAATCATCCAGCATAAAATGTCAATTGTGCTGAATTAGGAAATCCTGGGTTGTGACTGTGAATGTATTTTGTATAATGAGGAAGCAGGTAAGAACCTATCTAGATAATTCAAGTCACTAAATTACTTTTTCTGGAAAAAGTACACACAAGTCAGTTAATTAGGGGACTGTTGGCTTATAGAACCTGGGTGCATGTCCTATTTTGATGTTCACTTCTTTTTGACTCTGAAAATAAAGACACTAAAGTGAAATAGAAGAGAAAGAGGGGTAAAAGATCATGGGAAAGAAGCAGATAAAGAGAACAAGAGTAGGGGAGGAGTATACAAAGGAGGAATGGATAAGCAAAAGGAGAAGAAAGACTGCAAGAAAGAAATGGAGGAAGTGAACTGACAATATAAATCAGAGTTCTATTTTTATTATACTAAACATTACAGATAATCTTTAATTATTAGGAGAGTATCTAATTCTCTTTTTCTCTCACCTCTATGGATCCTTCAAAGGAGCCACTTACTATATCTGTCAACAGGAATGAGAAGAGATCTTCCTGCATTGTAAGAGTACAGTGACACCATATGTTAAAAAGAGGGCTTCATCCATTGTAAGCTGACAAGAGCAAGTCATCCCTGTGTCCCATATCTACAATGGCAGCCCATCTCCATCACCAACTCTTTTAAAAACTCAACCCCATCTGATATGTTCTTTATTAATGTGCTGCTTTTAAAATCAGAAGAATTTCATTGAGATATATTTTATATACTATTCAATTTATCCATTTAAAGTGTATAATTCAATAGTTTTTAGTATATTCATGAATATGTACAACCATCACCACAGTTAATTTTAGAACATTTTCATCATGTCCAAAAGAAACCCTGTACCTTTAGCTATCTCCCTCCCATTCCCCCATTCTCCCATCTCCAGCCCAAGCAACCACTAATCTACTTTTTCTAGATAGAATTGCCTATTTTGGTATGTTATCTTCTGAGAATTTTATAGTTTGGCTCTTGCATTTAGGTCTTCAATACTTTTTCCTTGATAATCTGGATGATTTTTACTTACATTTCTCATGCAATTGCCATAGTGAGAACCTCTAACATGATGTTGAATAGAAGTGGCAAGAGCAAATATCCTTGTTATGTTTCCAATCTTAAGAAGAAAGCATTCAGGGGTGCCTGGGTGGCTCAGTCGGTTAAGCATCTGACTCTTGATTTGGGCTCAGGTCATGATCTCAAGGTTGTGAGATTGAGCCCCATGTTGGGGTCCATGCAGGGCATGGAGCCTGCTTAAAATTCTCTCTCTCCTTCTCCCTTTACCCCTCCCTGCCTCTCTCCATCTCTTTCTCTCTCTCTCATTGAGTATGATGTTAGCTGGATTTATTTTTTTAAGGTCCCTTTATCAGTTCGAGGATGTTCCCTTTTTTTCTTAGTTTGTGGCATATTTTTATCATAAAAGGTCATTGAATTTTGTCAATGATACTCCCACTTCCGGGGAGAAAATCATGGTTTTTAAAATTATTTTATTGATATGATGTATTACATTAATGGATTTTCTGATGTTAAACCGACCTTGCATTCCTGGGATAAATCCCAGTTGGACATGGTGTATAATTGTTTTGATGTGTTGCTGGTATCAGTTTGCTAGTATTTTGTTAAAGATTTTGCAGTCCACATTCTTTAAGATATTGTACTGTTATTTTTTGTTTGTTCGTTATGTCTTTGTTTTATATCAGGTTTAAGCTGTCTTCATAGAAGGTGATTGGGAAATGCTTCTCCTATTTTTTGGAAAATTTTTGTGGAACTATTATTAATTAATTCTTCTTAAATGTTAGGAAGAATTCATCTGTGAAGTCACCTGGAGCCAGAGCTTTCCTTTGTGGGTAGTCTAATTCATCTCTTTACTTGTTATTGGTCTGTCCAAATTGTTTATTTCTCCTTGAGTCAGTTTCAGTAGTTTGTGTCTTTGCAGGAATTTGTCCATTTCAACTATGTTGCCTAATTTATTGGCATATAATTGTTTACGTTCCTTTATAACACTTTTTATTTCCGTAAGGCTAGTAGCAATGTGTCCCTTTTCATTTCTGATTCTAATAACTTGAGTATCGTTTTTGTTTGATCAATCAGTTAAAGGTTTGCCAATTTTGTGAATCTTTTCAAAGAACCAGCTTTTGGTTTAGTTGACTTTCTTCTGTTGTTTTGTATTCCCTATTTCATTAATACCCACTCTTATTACTATTTTCTTCCATTTGCTTACTCTAGGTTTATTTTGCTCTAATTTTTCCAGTGTCTTAAGGTAGAAAGATAGGTTATTTATTTGAGGTCTTCCTTCTTTTTTAACATAAGCAGCTACAAATTTTCTTGTGTGAGCTGCTTTAGCTGTATTCCATAAGTTTTGGTATTTTGTGTCTTCATTTTCATTCATTTAAAAATATTTTCAAGTGTATTTGGTTTTTCCTTTGGCTATCAGTCATTTAGGAATGTGTTGTTTAATTCCTACATATTTGCGAGCTTCCCAAATTTCTTTCTGTTATTAATTTCTAGCTTTATTCCACTGTGGTCAGAGGACCAACTTTGTATTAATTCTATCCTTTTAAATATATTGAGGTTTGCTCTCTGGGCTTGTCTTGTAGATGTTATGTGTGCACTTGAGAAGAATACATTCTGCTGTTGTTGGGCGAGGTAGTCTGTGGGAATCTGTTAGGTCTAGTTGACTCTAGTGTTGTTCATGTTTTCTAAGTGTCTGTCTTTCTTTTGTCCTGTAATTGTCTGTCTTCTCTTCGAGGCAAACAATTTATTTCTTTTATCCACTGCTAAATTCTTAGCGCTCAGAACAATGTGTGTGATGGAGTGGGTCATCATTAAATGATTAATATACTCATATTTTATTAATTGTATTGCAGACCTTATGAATGAAGGAAGGATTAAAGGCAAATTTGAGTTCAGTTTTGAAACTTACACCAACTCTAATCACAAGCTTACACATCAAATTTCGACCATCCATCTCCTTAATGAATGTTATTGACCATAAAGAGGACAAGCACAAGAGAGAGGGAAGCACCACATCGCTATTCACTGGAGTGACAGAAGCATGAAGCCCTTGGGGGCGCATGTTGGGGATGTCTGTGGTAGTAAGGACAGCATGGATTTTAGTGTAAACCTTGAGTGTTTCAGGTCACCGGAAATGCTGAAAAGAACACGATCAAGGACCAGCAGTTTGTTCTTGAGGCTAGATGATAACGAATGTTCTAAAATACAGCATAAAACCCCCAAATTTGCTTAATTGTACAATATGATACCAGGAGGGGAGATTTCTTTCTGACCTCAGCTGGTGATCAGTTTATGCCCTGATGTACGCGATTTAATGGTCTGTACCATTTTTATCATGTCACTGCAGATGTTATTCTTACTCATATGAATGCCTAATCCTCTTGTTGGATACTTATCCCTGCTAATTATCTCTACTGTGTCTGAAGCAAGCCACTCACAGCCACAGCTTAGGAATGGAAATGCCTCCTCCCTGCAGCCAAACCAGAAAAAAAAAGCGGGGGCGGGGCGGGGGGAATCAAAGTTTATGGGAAAATACACCTTCATTTATAGTATAGAAGCTCAAGATAGCATTCTGGCAAGGGTGAGGTAGCTTTATTAAAAGAAGACACTCTGTTTTTATGTTCCCTTGCTTATATCATGCTCAGAGAGAGAGAAACCACATTTTAATTTCTCCACAAACTGAAACCAAGTGTGAAAAACTCGACCTAAAAAAAAAAAGGAAGAAAGGTGTCACTTCCCAGGATAAGACCAGGCTTAAAAAATAGCAATGAAATATTCAATATGCTCCTCTAGGACCAATAGATAATCCAACCTCTTGCTTGCCCCCAAAAATAAGCATGCAGCAATGATTGATTCCATGTCCTGCCAGTAAGTTTGTAGGAACCTGGGAGAGTCATTCCACTTCTGCAGGTCTCTAAGGCCCCTCAGTTCTACAATGAGGAGATTTTGTTCAATTGTAGGGCCTGTGTATCCGGCATGAGGATAGGCCCAAGAACTATGAACCGAAGGAGGCATCCTTCTGTGTAAGTTAGTTGGTCAGACCAAATTTTCTCAAATGTTCCCTCTTAACTCTAGATGCCAAGGAAATGTTACCATAGAATCTCAATTATGAAGGGAAGTTAGAAATCATCTAAGTTCAAAGTTTTCGTTTATTTATGAGCCTCTCTTCTAAATATTCTCTGATGTGGATTCAGGTCATGCTGAGAACCTCCTCAGAGGTGGGGGATTCTCATCTCTCCAGGCAGCTCTTCCCAATATCGCAAAACACTGTCAGCAGGACTCGCTCTTAAGAATATCACACAGGAACAATTAATAAACCTAGAATGCAATCTCAGTGAGAACAAGAAGCAACAGCTGAGAGCCAGTGGAAAGCAGAAGGGATCACAAGGTGAAAAATGCAGTTTCTAGGGGCAAACGAGGGAATTAACACATTTTGAGGTTTCCTGGGTGCCAGACTCTGTGGTGAATCTTTTGTTGACACCATGCCAGCGAGGCAGATAGGACGTGTCTACTTAACGTAGAAGAAAACTGGATCTAGAGGTGGAATAGTTTGACCACTGGCACAGGATTATAAGTTGCAGAGGCAAAATTTAATTCCTTGGCTCTCCTATGTTCTGAGCACAGTACGTACTGCTGCTTCTCTCTGCTTCTTTTGTCCTCATCTGCTTGCCTAATTTTGCTGTGTAATTGAGGGCCACTCATTTAACCTTGTGGGGGTTCATTTTCTTCTAGCTCAACACGGGTGACATTCCCCCAGCATGAAATTGTAATGTCTAAGTAAACCTCAAGTTTATCAGATATACAATAGTTTCCACTTCAAGAGTCCATTTCTCAGAACATTGTAGAAGCACCCAGACACCCCAGTGTAATTCCCATTCTGGGCAGGGATGACTTACCACTCCTTAATAATGTGTGGCCAAGATAAAACCACAGATAACCACAGAGGATGTATTGGCACAAGAGATCCAAAATGGATGATGCCCATCATGTACTCAATACCAGTGGCCAGTTCATCATGCTCTAAGACTAATGTTAGATATAGTAAAATAAAAGTGGTAATTGTAAATTTGAGATCAGTTATCACCTAATAATATAGTAATCTCCACTCTGACATGTTTAAACAATCTTTGTGTGTTGTGAGGTCTGCTTCTGTGGTTTTTTTTTTTTTTTTAAAGATTTCATTTATTCATTTGAGAGAGAATGAGATAGAGAGAGCATGAGAGGGGGGAGGGTCAG